>NC_048225.1:27725659-28035911 GCF_002007445.2 Ailuropoda melanoleuca | reverse complement strand
AAGAGCCTGATGTGGGGCTCCATCCCATAACGCCGGGGATCACGCCCTGAGCCGAAGGCAGACGCTTAACCGCTGTGCCACCCAGGCGCCCCTATGTGCATTTCTTTTTAAAGACATCTTACTTTTTATATGTTGTTGATTCATTAACAATATGGCAAATGGCAAACAGCACTATAACTCGTGCCTGAACGAAGCATGTATTTTCTCCATAAGGCACACCACAACTTTTTTGCTCTTAAGGACGCTAGAAAGCACCGCCGTACTACTCTTGGGTGCTGTTTTAAACAGCAAAATCACCAACAAAAAGCACAAAGATGGGAAAAACATGGCACGCAATAGACCAAGAAAAGGACACTTATTTAGAGCAAGAAAGTTGGAACAAGAAGGCAGAGCCTCATCTTGTTCAACCTCAGCTGGGAACATGTGTGTCAGGTGACTCACATTGTGTCGCTGCTGCGCGTACGCCCGTGAAGGACCGCGAAAGTGCCATGAGTACTGATTTGGGGATACACAAAAAATTTAGCAAATAGGCAGTTATGCATATATAGAAGCTGTGAATTATGAAGATTGTCTGTACTAATGATAGGCAACTCTTTGGAGATATATTGCTGCAAGGTTTTGTATGGCAACGGAGAGCTTATTTTAGTTTGCTTTTAATAATATGGGTGATACTGCAGTGTTTCTGCAACGAGAGGACTTAGGCGGTACAGACAGAAACCTGGCAATGCAAAAGGGAGAACCGTAGACCAAGCAAAGTCTCCAGTAAGACAGGATGATGTGGAATCCACATCGTCAGTGCAGGAGAACTGATCAGAACAGTCACAGTTCATCAAGGCTGATTTTATCATTCAGCACTTTTTTTTTTAATGCCCTTCCATAACTTTTTTTTATAGTTTCATTTATAGAGCTCTTGTACACTTCTTCTAAAATTAATCCCCATGCATGTGGTAATTTTTGATGCTGGTAAGAATTTTTTTTTTTTTTTATGATTGTACCTTATAACTACTGGTATAAACTAAATCTATCGATTTCTGGTTGTTTATTTTTTTTAATATTCTTTTATATCCAGTCACTTTATTGAACTCTAAGAAAGTTTTAATAACTGTTTTTGGCTTTGTTTTTATTTGTTTTTGCAAGTTTGAATAATTTTTAAATGAGTTGTTTCATTTCTAAGGAGACAATTATATTGTTTGTATATAAGAATAAGTTTATCTTGGGGCACCTGGGTGGCTCAGTCAGCCAAGTGTCTGCCTTTGGCTCAGGTCATGATCTCAGGGTCCCGGGATTGAGCCCCTGTCGGGCTCCCTGCTTAGCGGGGAGCCTGCTTCTCCCTCTCCCTCTGCCCCTCCCCCTGTTTGTGCTCTCTCCCTTTCTGTCTGTCAAATAAATAAATAAATAAAATCTTAAGAAAAAAGAATAAATTTATCTTTTCTCCCTCTCCCCAACCCCCCAACCTCCTTGTTTGTTTAAAATCTCTAGATGAGTATTCTTTCCTTGTTCATAATTTTATGGAGTTGTCTTCTGTGTTTCAAAATTTAATATGAGGTTTGCTGCTAGTTTTTGTTATAAAAATTTACGAGTTTTAGGAAGTTTTCCTTTTTCCTGTTTTGCCTAACGTTTTCATTCTTTTTTCCCCCTCCATTATGAGTAGTTGTTAATTTTAACAAAACTTATTTGGCATCTAATGATATTATTCATGATTTCTTCCTCTACATTTTAATGTAATGCCTTATTGTTGATAGATCTTACGTAGTTGAAATCTGGTATGCCTGGCATGAACCCTACAGAATTTGGTACAATTTTTAGTATGCTGCTGAATTTTCTATTAATACTGTTTTTCAAACTATTATTTAGTAACTGATCTAGAATTATTCTGTTTGTTTTCTCTAGCTGGTTTTTGTAGTAGGGTGGGCATATCCTTATTAAATGAATTGAGAAAGTTTCTATTGTTTTTTTTTTTTTCCCCCCTGTGGTTTTCACTACCTCTTCTGTGTTCTGTCCCTCCTGCTTTCATTTCTTGGCTCTGTTCTTTGGCAATGTATCCACTGCCTAACCACGGATTTAGCTATCACTTCTAGGTGTGCCTTTGCCAATCTCTCCGCTCTATCTCAGTTCTCTGAGTTGCCAACTCCTATTTTCAACTGCTGGTTGGATCTTTTTTCTTTTAATTTGGAATCTTTGATTTAGATTATTGGGTCTCATATTCATGGGACCTTATCATCATTGGACCATGCATTAAAGCCCCTTTTCTTGTTTTATTTATGTAGTTATTCCCTGTTATCCCCATTTCCTATTGTTATGCTTCCATTAAGAACCATTCAAATGCATTTAATGTGTATCCTTTTAGGCTCCTACATATATATGTATATTTTTTTTACTTAACATAAATGGTGATGGGTTACATATTACGTATTGTTTCTTACTTTTTTTTCAGCACTGTTTAAAATCCAATAGTATTTTTATGTATTTATAATAACTTCTAACTACTCTTAATTTTCAGTGGGGCACATCTATCAAATTTTACTTGTCCACAATTCCAGTCATGACACTGGTTGCCTTCAGTGTAAGCGCTAAGATGGGCATCTTTAAGCATGGTCTGAAAGAGGCCTGTGTAAGAATCCTATAGGTTTATATACTCAGGAGTGGAATGGATGGTTCCAGGGTATACATCACTTTATGTGACTGCCCTACATTATGGCAACTCTAGTCTGCACTCCCACCTGTAAGTGCTGTGGGGTGTTTTTCTCTCCACTTTCTTTCATACTTTTCTTTATCCAACTTTCTAAATCTTGCCACACGAGTTATTAATTGATATCTCTTTTTTGTTTTACCTTGAAAACTTGCTGATTACCAATTAATTTTTTTGATTACCAATTAATTTCAGCATTTTTTATATACTTGTCAGCCTTTTGTGTTTCTCTTTCTTTAAATTCATCATTCAAATTCTTTGCCCATATTTTCTCTTGAGGTTGTTGTCTTTTCTTGTATGCATTCTTGGTATATTCTAAATATTAGTCTTTGTCAGTTTCAAACATTTCAGATATCTTTTCCTAATCTATCATTATCTATTAATTCTATCTATCATGTCTTCTGTTGAAGTATATTCTTAGTTTGATGTCATCAAATTTGTAAATTTTTGCATAACATTCTAGGCTTTTGTTTAAAAAGTTGTTCTCTCCTCCTTGGTTACAGAGATCTTCCCCCATGTTTTCCTCTACTAAATTTCAGTTTTCCCTTTTCATTTTAGTCTTTTAATCTATGCTGCATCTACTTTTGAACGTAGAGTTAAATGGATAACAAATTTTATTTTTCTCCATTTAATAAGCTGGTTTTTATAACATCATTTTTGCTTTCCTCAATTATTTATGATGCCATCTTTATTTTATCTGAAAGCTCTAGCAGCTGTTTTCAGTGGCACTGTGACAGGTGAATTTTGCCAAAAGGCAATGTGAAATAGAGGAAATAAGAGAACTTGAAAGGCTTCCTCCAATGGACCCTCTCACTCCATGTCCCCACCATCCTCGATCTCAGGCAGGGCCACTACCCCTGCTCCAAGCTCCTATGACAGAGCCACTCAAAGTCAAAGCAGTTTCCATACTCCCTAGGGATTTCTCATGGATGTTACTGATATTTTTGTTGTCATAACTTTAGAAAACCCATGCTGTCCTCTGTGTTCTAGTTTCCCCATGGTTGATTTTAGGAGAGAGATCAGAAGTCCAAGCAATCTCGATAGTTTGACATGGAACACCTTGCTGGACACCCTTAACTACATGTCATCTACCACCTCTGATTTGGGATGTCTAGATTCAAACTCACATTTCCTCTCAGATGCTCTCTTTTCATGTCACTGACACCATTGTTGACATTATCATCATCCACATATCTATGCTTGTCTCACCACCAGGCATGTAGGTCCCATCCGCTGCGGGGAACTGACAGTTCAGCATCAAAGAGTCCTGCAGTTTTTCATAGTTACTGCATTATTCTGACTTCACTGCCTCCTTCACCTGTGCTCTTTAACGACTGCCTTAATCTGTTTTTCTCGGATCAAGGTACCTCCAAGTTCCAAAGTCTGTAATTTAGAGACCATTGCACAGACAATACTATATAGAGTCCCTCCTGGACACACTCCTTCACGCGGTACTCCAAGCCTGTCATGTTCCGACTTCAGCCTTCTTGCTCATCTCCTTCTAGAAATATGAATTCTACCTGGTGTCTTTTACTTCTCAGTCTCTGAGTAGAAAGCCCTCAAGGTCCCCTTCTCCTTCCTTTGTGTTCTTCCCTTCTCTTTGGATGGTTAGTACCTTGCATTTGTTTTATTTTGTTGAAAGTTATGAACACCATCCTGTGTATGATTTCATTTATGCTTCTCCTTTGTTTTTTCCTATTTCCTATCTTGGTCTGTTGAAACTTCCACTTTTTCTCAAGGCTCAACTCAGATATAACTGTCCTATAGTACTTATTATAGTCCTCACTAATTTTTCATTCAAGGATAGAATTTTTCATTCAAGGATAGAATTTTAAATAAACAACGATTTCAGCAGGGACTTAGGGACATGATCTTTTGTGGACTTCTGTTACAAAATAATTCCCCTTGATGGCTTGAATGCTTTTCTTCCTCACAAACTGAAATTGTAGCAACGGTTACATTGGATTTTACAATTCTGGGAAGAAGGTTTGTGGTACTATGAAACAGTCTTGGATTCTAATACTGGATGTGTCTCTAGAGAGCTGTGTGGCCATTGTCAGTAACCTCCCTTCTCTGGGCTTCACTGTTCTCTATTGCAAAATGAGGTGATTAGATTTCTATTCTCCAAGGACTCGTTAAGCTCTAATGTTATATTTGATTAGTGCAAGCCCTTTTGGGACAGAGGCAGCCTTGTGCATTTTTGCATATAGAAGCTGTCCAATGCATGTCTCCTGAACTGAATTAGCTTCATGATAAAATTCTGGCCTCAAATTTGTGCAATACTTTCACATCCATATACGCTTAATCTCAATAAAGCTGTTCAGCATCAGTGGGTCATATTATCTTGGTAATAACCTCAATTCTCCTTGTCACCTGTGTTTGCATCAGCTTGGCTACAGCCCCATGAGTGCCTGCCCTCCCCCCTGCCCTCAGAGTGAGCATAAGCCCTTGCATTCTTGATAATCCCCGTAAGACAAGATGGTAAGACTTTTTGTTGATACCCTCAGACTATACAGTTCATTTAGATCAAAATTATTCAGTCATCTCATTCATATTGTATCAGCTATGAGTAGAGCACTACAGAAGATGCCACTGAGCTTGAAAAGACCAAGATAGCACGAGCAACTGTGAGGAGTTTGTAATTAACCTAGGAGAGTCAGATATAGATGACATTGAAATAGATACATAATAATGCAGGGTAGTAAGTTAGTACAAGAATGATTTCAGAGGATGGAGAGAGTGTTTTAAGGAATAGTGGTCAGCAAAAACTTCATGGGTGATGTAAGTTTCAATCTAGACCTTGGGGTGAATGGTTAGGAATTTATAGTCGGGAAAAGAGACTGAGTATTGCCCCGAGGGTGTAACTGTAAGTCTCCACAAGACAGCAGTACACAATCTGGGGACTCCTGGAGGGCAGGTCAGACTAACCAGTCAGGAGGCAGCAGGTCACCAAAGGCATCTTAGCTACAACACCTGTCGGGTAAAGATGGAACCAAATACATGGTGACCTGGAGCTCAGAAAAAGCAGAAAGCTAAAGGGAGTGCTTCAGGGTGATGATTCTGGAGGCTGTCAAGGTTCAAAGCCTGATTCCACCACTCCTGAATGTGTGAATAGGATAAATTAGGTGACCACATGGGCCTCAGTCTTCTCATCTCTAAAATAAAGATGGTGGTAACAGTAGCGACTTCACAGGATGTGAGAGGTGTGGGAGAGCTAACCCAAGTCAAAGAGATGACCTCCTGGCATAGAGTAGTCACCGAATAAGTTTTGGCTAGCCATAGATAAAAGCTATCAGACCGAGAGAAGAGAGGATGGGATGTACTCGGATGCCTGCCTTAAGAAGGAAACAATTTGGGCGCTAAAGTTGAGTGGGGAGCCTGGGGCACAGTCTGGGTTGGGGTTCACAGAGCAAGCATAAGAAATCATGCTTCAGTCAGCAAGAGCCCCCATTTGAATCCCTCCTCATTTTCTTTCTTTCTTTTTCTTTCTTTCTTTCTTTCTTTCTTTCTTTCTTTCTTTCTTTCTTTCTCTTTCCTTCTTTCTTTCTTTCTTTTTTTTTAGATTTATTTATTTGACAGAGAGAGAGAGAGAGAGAGAGAGACAGTGAAAGAGAGCACAAGCAGGGGAGTGGCAGAGGGAGAGGGAGAAGCAGGCTTCCCACCGATCAGGGAGCCCGATGTGGGGCTTGATCCCAGGATCCCGGGATCATGACCTGAGCCGAAGGCAGGCGTTTAATGACTGAGCTGCACAGGTGCCCCCTTCCTCCTTTTCTTGATTATGAAGTGACAGGCATCCTGGGCTGGCTCCTTGAGTGGTGCCTGAAAGGCAAGATTCAGAGTTCAGGGCTGGTGCTGATGATGGCTTCGAGCAGAGAAGCTGCATGAGAACAGCACAGGTTAAGGAATAGAAGTAAGTCATGGGGTTACGTTCCTTGACAGCCATGCGCAAGCCACTGTGGTGTGGGGTTGGCTCCCAGCACCTGTATCACAGGGAGTGTGTGAATTGGTTGGGGCCCAAATGGGTGAGTACCACTCAGCAGCTTGAGCTGTGTGGGGTAGATGCTACTACCCTTTATCTGAGTCCTGCAGGGTATATAGAGAGTGCCACCTCCTTACCCGTGAACTCCCTGTGAAGCACTCTGGGCCTGCTGTGCACACACCAAAGTCTGTACAGTGGGAGCGCTAGGCTGGGGCTGTATTTCTCATAATGATGAATATACCTAGACAGTGGAAATTTCCAGGTCATTAATTTACCTGGCTCAACTCCCTCTTTAACCTGCTTTGGTCATGACTCAGGCTGAAGCAGTTGGCAAGCCCACCCAAGAACACTCCTACATTTGGCGAAGTGAGTTGACCAATCCTGGTGCTCTAAAGGGAACTGGCATTTCTTGTAGTGGCCCTGAATGGTCACTGTGCAGGAGAATCGCCTGGGAGTGCTGGCTGGCACTGTGACACCTGTGCCACGGTCCAAGTTTCTGATTCAGTGGGTCTAGGGTAGAGCTCAGGCATGTGCACCTGTTACATTCACGCCAGGTGGTTCAGATACAGGTGGTCATAGGCCATCTGAGGGAGATTGTTGAACTGAGCACGTGCTATAGGCCAAGTACTGTGCTAAACCCTAAATAAATTATTTTATTTAATCCTTATGCATCCTTTAAGATGCACACTGTTTTTATCTCTATTTTACAGATTGAAAAAAAAAAGCAACAAAGCAGCCCTGAGGCTTAGGTAGATAAAGCAATTGGCCTAAGATAACAGTGCTGCAAGGTGATAGCCTAGGATGAGTTTAGAAGGATGGGACTTTTTTTCACTTAACTCTACCTCCCTTGATGCCACGGCCCAGGGCGAGTCTATTAGATAGCAGGGAACAAAGTTACAAAATGAAAAATGGATATAGCATCGGCTTTCAAGGAATTCAAAGCCTAATATTGGAGACAGGCAGAAGCAAATGTTAAATGAGGAAACATGTAATTGAAATGTCAAAATAGTATATCAAATGGAAACAGGGGGCAGAAATTATTTTTTTCAGTTTGTCTATAGTCTAGGTTCATCCCGCTGGCCTTTGGGGATGGTAGAGCCTATGCTCCAATGATAGGTCTGTCATCTGTCTTACGTAACTCGTGGAAGAAAGGCGGCTTGAAAGAAATCAATCAACTTACAATATACTACGAATCCTTAAGCATTGCAGACACGATGGTAGGGCTCGGGATAGCGAGGCTCCCCTGCGCTGTTCCTTCCCCATGTGGCATTGCGGACCCATGAGAACAGGGAGGCGCTGTGTTCTCCAAGTTCATTCTAGAAGGCCTTCCATCAAGTCACTGTGGCATCTCATTCAAACATTTCCTTCTCTCACACAAACCCTGCAACTTCTCTCTGAAGGAAGAGGGGTTGGGACTCCAGGGAAAAGAGGTAGAGAGGGGCAGGGGGAGTCACGGCAGATGCTGTTGGCTACCCCCTCTTGCTTTTCCCAGCTTCTCAAAGCCCAGGATGATCTCTGGGTGGATTGTGAACTCTGTCCTTTTGCCCCTATCCACCCCATCCTAAGCAGATTTGCCCCTTTTCCAATAAAGGCAAACCAAAATTAAATCTATAATTATCATTACTAATGCCACTTAATTAGTCACAAGCCAGCAGCCAAATTGGCTTTCTCATAATTATCTGATAAGCAGTAAGCACATCTCATAGATTATAATTAACACTACTTAATTAAAATCGAATATACATACACCCTTTCCTCAAAATACATCTAATTGGGTTCATAACAGCAGAAGATAAAAATTCCTCTTTGCTTACCCCTCCATAAGGATTTCAAATACCCAATTTCTTTTCCTTCAGTCCCCTGAGGCATCTGAAGATGCACTGCTGATACTTTTGCTGATTTGTTATTTCAAAAAGTTATAAATGCAGCATCCCCCCACCCATCCCTGCCCAGGGGTACTGAGGAAAGTCTCTGGTCTTTCCTGTCTCTTGAAGTGTCTTCCCCGCACTAAGAAATGCCTGGCCCACAGTGGTCACAGAGCTGAATCACACTTCACACCAGGGAATTTTCAGGTCCCAACATAGATTTCTTTATATTTGTCTTACCGTGGATAGTGTTGAAAAGTTCCTGTTCATCTCTAACCTGGAAAAAAAAAATCCCTATCAAACTTCCACCAAAAATCCTAGCGAAATGTTTGAAAACGAGTGGGATTCAAAGCTTTTTTGAAGTTCGAAATGGCTGTGATCTGTGTTTTTCACCCACTTCCATCTCTGGCAAGGCTGAGGATCACAGGTGTCTGATGTTATATTCCCGTGGGGGTCCTAGCTGGGATTAGAAGGCAGAGTATTCAACATCTTGAAAGTGAAAAGACTCTATTCTTCGTGAGATTGCTAGCCACCCATTCCTCAGAGATGAGTTCAGAGAATAGGTTAAAGAGGACCAAAGATGATTATTTCATGTCTTTACGAGTTAGTGCTATACCAACCAGGAGGCAAAGAGCCATGGCCACTCTTCATGTGCTGAAAGCAGAAGAGGGAAAGGAGAGAAAAGAGGGGAAGAACAACTGGATAGAAAAGGGACAAAACTCTGTCCAGCAGAGGCAGCCCTTTGATTGGCACAGTGGCCACGCTGTGCTTATCACTGACTTTTCATTTGCAAACCATACGGAGATTTATTCTTGATAATGCTGTGTATTTCCTGGGGACTTTCTGCCACATGCATCTTATTTGTCTCACCCTGCTTAGTGCTTACTTTAGAGCCAGGAAATGGAAAAAAAATCAATAAATAGTTCTTGTATTGATACCTAGATGGTAGATAATTTTGTACTCACTTTTCAGAATACAGAGCAACACCTAGGAGAGTGAGCAGAGGTATGGCAATTGTAGAAGTCTTAGAGCCAGCTATCCTTCTGGATACTTCTCCCTGGTCACTCTTCTCCATGACACTCATGCAATTAATCATTACAGTGCAAATTCTGCCCCCCCACTCCCCCTTGTTCACTGTGGTGTTTCCCACCATCTCCATAGAGTCTAACATGTACTCGATGTCCAACATATTCCTGTGAATAAATAAATAAATTAATGTCTTGCGACTTCTTTTCTACTGAAAATAAAAGCAAATTCACTCCCAATTACTGCTGCACCTGGCAAATATTTGAAATCGGGACTGTGAGATTGATCATTGCTACTAAATTTCTCCCGTGAGGTCCATTTTGGATCAGGAAAAACTAAACACCTAACAATAATCAGAGGGGGAAAAGTCTGTTTATAACTTGTTTTGGTATTTGAATCCATCCAGCTACTTCTTTCTCCAGTCAAACCATTTGACCGGTGAGTTGATGGTTCGTAACTTAAACTGGCTTTGGGAGAGTAATTAGACGTTGAGCCATCCATCTATTCATAGCCCAGCAACAAGGTAGCTACAAATGCCTTGGAGGATGATCGCGCAGGATGAAAATTACCTTCATGATTTTTGGCCCAAATGCCATTTGCCTCCTTGTACCTTGGGTTCCTGTTTACTTTGTCAGGTCAGTTGGGTGGTGACAGCTGTGTGAGTACAGGGAGACCTCTGTCGCTGCCAGGGTTTTGCTGGTGGCCCTTAGAAGCTTTTGAAGACTTTGTCTTTCATCCTCTTTCCAATCCCAGGGAGCCTCCAAATGAAAACAGCTTGCTACTCACCACCCATGGCCCCTGGGAGGGCTCTGCAGCCAGCCTCCCTCTCTCATCCTTCCCCCCACCCCCGCAAGAGCTTTTTAAAAAATTTCAGTATCTTGGCAGAAAGCATTTTCATCCCGTAGGAATGATCTCAGGGGAGACTCTCCGTTTATCCTGTTCCTTTGACTGATGCTGCCTTGGCCACCTAATCCCCCACCCACGCTGGGCTTTCTGTAATACACTGGGTTTGAATAAATTATATTTTCAAAGGTTAAGACTGGATTTAGCAGTCAACTGTCCTGCTGATGTCTCTGTTATTTTCTGAACTCAAGAGAAAGTATGAGAGCTGGCGGGCATATTATGAAGGGAAGAGATGTCTTCTGCAATGCCATCACACGCAAGGATCTTTCTTTTGCAAAGAACTGAATTCTGTCTTCTCCTCCAAGTCATGGCCTTGGGACAGAGAGAACCGTTTCTGTCTGGTGCTTTTAATTCTGGAAGTTTGTGGATGTGGGTGGTTGCTGTGGTTTTGCCTGTCGTCCTCTACCAGCTGGTGCATGAGGGAAAAAGTACAGGGAGAAACAAGATGGAGAATAGCAGGAGAAGAGAGGTGCAAAAGAGGAAGAGAAAGAAACAGCTGAGAAGTTGTTTGTTACACGCGCAATTGGATCCTATTTGGCTTGAACTATTTACCCTCTCTCGGATGTGCTACTAAGCGGCAAAAAGGAGAAAAAAAAAACACAGGCACACACACACACACACACACACAACTAAAAACAAACACTTCTGAAACAACTAGTTGTGTAGCAATAATATTAAATGACTACAATGTCTGCCAACATATTCTTGGGGCAGCATCAGGGTAGGGAAGGGCAACCAGAGCACAGGGCTGGGGAGTGAAAGTGGCATGTCCCAGGCATCATCAGAGACTTTGTTGGTACTCTCAGGAGATAGCTGTGTGACTTGGCAGCCTGGGGCTCCTTGACAGGAGCGTTCTCTCCCCTGTGCTTGCAAGTCCTTCCTCAATTCCTCAGCATCCTTTCTCTTTGACATTGTCTGTGAAGGAAGCAGGCTACTTGCTGTGCACACTCAAAGGCCAGTGACCCAGCACATCCGCGATCCCCTACCTCCCTTTCCCGTATTCTCTCTTGCCCACTCCCCTGCCATCTGTCCTTTTGTGCAGAGAATGAGTCTTGAAATACGTAAGGTCAGGCCGAGTCTCAGAGGGTAGCCAGAGTGAACTGGGTCCCGGGCTGTTTACAACCTATTGGCTTTTTGACTTTGATGTCCTGAAAGGAATTCATGGTCGTGTGGATCTGTGACTGCTTGTGGACTAGTTTAGGCTGTACAGATAGAAAAATCTTTCAACCCTGGAATTCTCAATAGTGGTCATGTGAAATTAAGATTAAAAACTAAACATGAAGATATTTCCTTTCACACTGCATCCCCATTTCTTCGGTCATCAAACACTATTAACTCAATGTCTCAAATATTCCCAGAACTTCTCCACTCCTCGCCTTTCCCACTGCCAGTGTCCTTGTTTGGCTCCTCATAATCCTTGCCTTGTTCAGGTCAGCATAGTCCAAAGCCATGTGCTCATCACCATTTGGGAGTGGCTTGCCTTTGATGCCATGCTGATGGTGTCTCTCCCCTGCTTGTCATCCTTTGAGAGCTCCTGGCAGCCTTCTGGAGAAAATCTGAACTCCCCAGCATAGTATTTGAGATCCGGCCCCTACTCACCTCCATAGTCTCATATATCATCAATCTCCCTACCCATTCACCATCACTAACAAATAAGTAGATTGGACTCCTTTAAAGGACCTCCCCCATAAGTTACATATGCTTCTCCCTCTCTTTGGATTTTTCCTCTGTGTTTCTACCAATGCTTCTCATCTTTAGGGCTCTTCTTCTCCAGGAATAATTATTACCTTGCCCCATGCCCCTAGCCTTAGTCTGGGTTTAAGATGCCTTCTCTACGCTTCCATAGCACCCTATGAGTTTACTCGTATTTAAACCTACTTCAGTGCAGGATGCTTTTCTCTTCCTCATTTTTCTTTTATATTAGACATACTATCATGGAGGATAGCCAGGCCTATCTAGAACAATTGCAGGCCAACAGTTGTTGATTAATAAAAGCCTTCTGAATTCATAAATAAATGGTGTCCTTAGTTGCTCACTTTAGAAGGTAGAGATCTGATAAAAATGAGAGAAATGAATGACAGCCTGTGATTTCACAATCTGTGCTGAAAGAGTCTGTATTTTCTTATCTGGATGCTGCTCTTTTTCTAGTAGAGTATGATATCCTTGGCTTGAACCACATGCTGTGTACTCTGGTTGAAGCTGGGACTGGCAAACTCAGAGCTTTCAAGAAATATTAAATCAATGTTTACACAAAGAATATCACTATTTGCTTATAATGGCAAGACATAAACTAATTTACTTACAAATAAAAATAGAAAAAATAAATGAGAGCTAGTAGAACAGAAAACAGAATGTAAAAAAAGGGAGGGTCTTTTCTTAACTAACCAATAATAACTTTGCCTTAATCATTTCTAGCTCAGCTTATCTTCACCTACTTTAGTCCATTCCAATGACAAAGTTTGTATTCTTGTTAAAGGGTTACTTTCTAAAATATTGTGCTAAGTAGAGTGGACATTTGTTTTGTAATTTTGCACATTGTCTCTTCCCTCTTCTGGTTGTTGGAAGGTCTTGGGAAGTGAGTCCTCCCTCCAGTTCAGCCTGTGTGGTTTGAATGCATTGCACCAAGCCTGACTCCAGAGATGGGCAGTGACCCAGGGTGGCCCTGGTCCCTTCTCTGGAATGACCCATTGAGAAATAGAGACTCTGGGCCCCTTGTTTCACATTCCCTCAGATATGCCCCACACAGCAAAAAATGCCCCCTAAGTAAACCTCAGAAGAATCCCCAGTGTGAAGCGCAACTCCCCAGAATGTGATGGCCTCAAAACTACCACTAAAAGTGGCATTAGATAAACTGATGGCGTGTATATATGTATACACTTTTATTCACTAGTCTTGAGTACTTGTAAGACTAAACATGCTCTGCCAAAGAGAGCCGGGGCACCAGGGTGTGACGGTTGGCTGGTTCCAAGCCTGGGGCATGCGAAATTCAAAGCGATCCTGGAATATCTTGTACCAGAAAACATGAAAATACTCAAAAACCGATGGGAATGTGTTAAAAACACAGAGGAGGCAACTTGAAGAGGGTCATAATGGATAAAATTTGGTAACATTTGAGCATCAGAAAGAATAATAATGATGATGGATTATAACAATATGATTGATAAACAAAAAAATCCTTGAGTCCAAAAAATCACTATAGAAAATACAGATAGTGTCTTTTTATGGAAGAATGCCAACCAACAGAGAAGGAGGAATGATAGAATTATACTATAACCATTTTATAATCACCAAAATAATTAAGGCGAGTATCGTCGATGGATGAGGAGAACCATTGGGTGAGTGTTATTGTAGCAGGATATTTACACAGTCTCAAAGTATCACTGCACAGATTGCATATTAATTACAAATGAAAATATGTGACACTTCTAGGTGGAGAAATCCAGAAGGTGATGCTTCTCCTGCTGAATATATCAGCATCTCCAAGAATGGGACAAGCTGACATTCTGTGTCTCCTGATTTAATATAGTAAAAGGTCACAACATCACCTACGTAGTACTCTTAGTTAAAAATGTTTGTCCTGAATCCAATCATAGAAACACAAGCATACAATCTAAATTATGGGATGTTCTAGAAAAATAACTGTCCCAAACCCTTTAAAATGCCAAACTTATTATAAAAGATTTTTAAAAATTAGTAGGAGACTGTTCTTGATTAATAAAGGTTATGAAGATATATCAACTAAATGCAACACATGATCTTTGAATTCTGGATCAAATGAAGAGGAAAAGCTATGTAAGACTTTATTGAGAGCATTGCAGATTGAATATAAGCAGCAGATCAGAAAATAGTCTTGTATCACTCTTCACTATTTTGAGAATTAGCATGGTGCTTTTAAGGGTTACTTGCTATAGTATTTGGGGGTCAATTTTAATCATGATGTCTGCAGTATACTTTCAAATGGTTGTTGGGGGACAGGGAGGGAGAATGGGGGCTTGAAGAAAGCAAGCACACATGATGAAATTAACAATCCGTGAATCTGAGTGAAATATAAGAGAATCTTCATGGTAATGAAGGTTTGGAATTTTTCACTTATTTTGTAGGTTTGGAATTTTTCAAAATAAAAAGTTGAAGGGAAAAAAGTAGCAAAAGAAATAAGCCCTGCCCAAACCAGTCCTGTGAGACTTCATATTAAGGCTTGTGTGGAATGGTTGGGAAGATTACACATCGGTATCTTCAATGACTTCCCTTTCTCCTTGACCCTCCTCTGATTTTGTTTTCCTTTGTTCTCTGTATTTTTTTTGCAGTGACAAAATATGAAGTAACCTTGTTCACTGCCCTTATTTCCTCTTCTCCAAGTACCTGACTCATCAAGCCAACTTATAAAGAAGTTCAAATTATTTAAAACCACAGACAACTCTAAAGTCCACAAACCTAGTTAGCATCAAAGTTTTAAAATAAGAATGAACAAAGATTTACATAACGCCTTTGATGCTTCCAGAGAAACAGAGACAATGGGCTTTGCTTTCCGTGGAGGATACCTCCTTATTCTCAGCCCTCCATATCTGGATTTTTTTTAAAAATTTGAGACTGGGTTAGGTTTCTGTGCTATTGTTCTCTGATACCAAACTTCCTGGACCCACTTTCTTGCCACAAGGTGAGAGGTTATCCATTAAAAGTAGGCCAAAGTCGAGATCCTAGAAGTGGTCTAGATAGCATTCATCTCCCCTGAGGATGTGATCTAAAGTCCTATCTTCTGCAGGCTGGAATGGACCAGAGGGAGAGACAGTCCCAGGCACAGAAAGCACCACCTTGGGTCCTCAGCTAGCTATGGGACATTTGTGGGGGGGGAGGGAAGTGGAATGGGGGATGAGGGTGGGCAGGAAGCACGGTTGCAGGCAGTGCTCCTGGGTCAGCTAGGAGGAGGAGGGAGGATGTTGCCAATCGCCGCAGGGTCTGCTCACAGATATCTTCAGCCAATCTTGGGCTTTCATGTGCCAGAAACACTGGAGAATTTGTACTCACAGATGAGAAATATGAAAGCATTCCTTGCAGTAGGAAGACAAAATATAATTGCCACTGGCTGTTTCTAGTTGGATACAAGGACACTATTTGGGGCACTGCTAGCAGTCTCAGCATTCCAAGTCAGCAGGATGCCTGCTGAGCCAGGGTGAGGGACCCTGAGAGGGTTCCTTATCCTCAAAAAACAGTGGTAGGCAGGGGCGCCTGGGTGGCGCAGTCGTTAAGCGTCTGCCTTCAGCTCAGGGCGTGATCCCAGTGTTATGGGATCGAGCCCCACATCAGGCTTCCTCTATGAGCCTGCTTCTTCCTCTCCCACTCCCCCTGCTTGTGTTCCCTCTCTCACTGGCTGTCTCTATCTCTTCAAATAAATAAAAATAAAATCGTTANAAAAAAAAAAATAAAAAAAAAAAATTTGGAAAAAAAAAAAAAAAAAAAAACAGTGGTAGGCAGAGTAGAGTGTCAAGGCCATGGCCCCAGGCCTGAGATTGGAATGTGACCCACCTGGGTCACATCATTATCGCAGGAAGAGTGACATGGTTCATGGTAGAGAAAGGGCCTGTTCTCCAGCTTTGCCTAGGTGGCAATGATTCTTTAAACTCTTGTTCCCAAAATACTGTCAGGGCTGTCTTGTGTCTGACTCAGGCCATCTGAGTAGGGTTGCTTCCTACAAAAGTCATGGCCCATCACCTCTTATTTCTTTGTAATCATGAGAGAGATGAGTTTCTGTTGGAAAGGCCATTGTGCCATTCAAAGTTTCACCAAGGAAAGACTTGGCCTGGCTTCTGGCATTTGCAGAGGATTTAAGGATTAGTGCTAAGTGTTGTGTGTAGAAAAGAAAAGCAACTAAAAGACCCTCATCTCTGAAACAAAGTGTGTTAAAATGGTTCACTTGTCTTTTTGCCAATAGCAAAAAAAAAAAAAAAAAAAAAATCAAATGTAACTTTCCATTCTCACTTCCATCCTAATGCAGAAACATATGCTTGGTCTGCTGCTGGGGCTTCCTCTGTCAACATCTCCCTACTCCAGCATACCTTCCACATCTGTATCTACGTTCCTAAAATAAACTATTTGATCTCAGCCCACCTTCAAGTGCACCCATGACCTCTTTCCATTTTACTACTACGAATCTCCTTCCCAGATCTTTCTGGCGGAAACTTTCTGTTTCAGCCCGAGTAGTGTATAAAATACACTATCATACTCTCGCATTCGTTCCATTTTCTCTCTCTCTTTTTCTCAAAATCAGATGTTTCAAAACTCAAAAGACAGAGAAGGGATAAATACCTGTGAAATGTCCTTCTTCCCTCCCTGTGCCCCAGCCAACCATTTCCTCTTTCTCAAGACAGTCAGGGTCATGAGTTTCAAAAGTCTCCTGTGCACACATAAATAAATATCTGTCTCTCTGTGTGTCTCTGTCTCTCTCTTACACACACAGATGGTAGCATCCAAGACACCCTACTCTGTATCATGATCTTTTATTCAGCAATATTTCTTGGACGTCACTCCGTATCAGTGTATAAAGAATTTCATTCTTCCATTTCTCTAAAATCCTTTTTCAAATTTTTCAAATTCTTACCTCAAGGCAACTTTTCAGGGAAAGTGTTTCCTGGTCCCTCCAGTATCCAGTGTCTCTCACAATGCTGAGCCAAGAATTTGTTGTTTATTTGTTTTCTGAACTACTCATTCTCTGTATTGCTGGCTGTCTTTAATGTGCTTGGTCACAGCTTCCTGGGTAGACTGTGATGTCCTTACGGACAGGGACCATGTCTTATCCTGCCATGTACATCCTATTACGCCACATCTAACAGAGGGCCTTGTGCTTAGTAGGGATACGGTTAGGTTGTTGATTTGATAGACAGCTCAAAGATCAGAATGTGCCAATTCTCTGCCTTGTCAGAGTCTGTGTCAGGGACCAGGTTTGTTTGCATTGACCTTGAATGATCTCTCCAGCCAAAAAAGCCTTCTTAAGCATCTCTGGGAATGCAAATGTGTGCTTGTCCTGAGCAAGGCATAAAGGGCATTTCCATGCTTGTTTTCCTTCAACAGTCAGTTGCTCTTTCCATTTTTTTCCTCCCAAAGTCAGCCAATGGGAAGGGTCCGCCGAAGCACAAAATGCAGAACAGAAAGATCAGCTCTCTTGGTCAGATGTGCTCAGGGTCAAGCCCACTTCCAGGTGACTGGCAGAAGCATGGCACTCAGTTAGGTCTCCAGAAATACTGCTGCTGTTTCAGGCCATGGAGACAAGAGCAAGGTGGGTTAGCACATTTTGCCAGCTTCCTCACCTGCCCTCATTCCAAGGATTTGTTGGGTGTCTGGGACCAGCTGTGTGCACCTGCATCAATCACAGGGATGGGGAGAGCTATGTTTCTTTTCCACACCCTGGTCAGCTCCTCCCTGAGGAACTTCTCCACTATGCGATTGTCCCCAGATTAAGTAAATAATTTCACATTAGTTTAATTAATTCTAATAGACTCATTAGTTCAGTCTTAGAGCTCATTCTCAAGGGAGCAATGGTCAAAAGCTGTGAAGAGTGTTTCTTTTGTGAGAAAAATCATGTTTTCTTTCAAGTTGGGAATCCAGCTTAGCTTCTGGGACTTTGAAAAAAAATGTCCATGTTTTTGAGTGTCAAGAGTCTCAGTCCAGAAGCAGAGTCAGTGTGCTCTGATGAAGGCTGCCTTGCTGTTGCTGCTCTGGGATTACAGGACTGAGAGACTAAATCAGCTTGCAATGTCAAAGGGCTCGTTAGAGTCAATTTAGGAAGACTAAGCACACACAAATAAAAAGATAACTAATATAAGGCAATAAGGTCTGAGTGTCACAGACAGGAAGAATTTTAATTGGGGGTGGGATGGATTATTATGCATTGAGATGGTTCAGGAAATGTTTCTCTGGGGTGCGGCACTTGGAAGACTCCTTCAGAATGAGTAGGACTTTAAGAAAGAGGAAGAAAGGTGGAAAGAATAGAAGGAACCCATGCACAAGGCAGGACCCGTGAAGGCCTGAGGTTTTATCACAGAACAGCGAGGGGAGCAGTCTAGCTGTAGGGGAGCCTTCGTGTTGGGGGTTAGGGCATTGACAAGCTCAAAAGGCAAGTGGGTTCAGACTGAGGAATGAATGTGGAGGTCAAATTTAGAATTGTGGATTCTTCCTGAAAGCAGTGAAGAACTCCTGAAGGGTTTGTTGTGAAGAGGGAAGACGTTGGAAGCAACTGTTCTGGAAGCAGAGAGGTGACGGTGTGCAGAATGAATTGAGGTGGGCTGAGGCTGGGGCAGGATGAAGCAGGAGAGAATGAGTGAGTTATGAGGCATTTGCGTTACTATTTCAGGTGATTTGTCAACAATCCAGAGGAGATATTAAGATAAAAACATTTCTGAAGGAAATAGCACTTATTTGGTAATTCATACGTTAGCATGAACAAGCCGCTCTGAGACTTTACTGGGAGAGGATGTGCAGACTGCCAACCCTGGGGGGCTCAGAGTGGGTCAGAACCCCTACATCTGGGGTCTTCTCTTCTTGGGTGTCCACCTTGCCTCTTGTCCCATAGAAGGGCTCACGATGCACAGTCTTAGTTATCAATAATTGTTGATTTTCCATTATACCCTTGGCCCTCCTGTGGAAAGCAGAGTTGCTGAACACACTGCACTGATTGCCCTCATCCTCTCCTCCGTCCTAAAGGAGGGGATGCAGATAACTTCAACAAGGTGGAAAAGGGGGCTGGGGAGGAAGGAACAGAGCATTATTGCAGCATTCTTATGAACGCTTGTCAAGAAGCCTTCTTCTCTTGGACATCTCGGTGGAACCCATTATCTGTCAGGGCCATGGTGCCTGGAAGGGCTCTAGGCCAAACATGATTTTGTATTCTAATCCCATTTGCTTTGGACGTTTTCTCCAGGGCTGTGCTGTCACTTTTAAGTCAGGTTCTGGGGGCCCACCAGAGGCAGTCCTCCAGCTCTGGATGGACCTAGATCCTGCAGCCAATGCTGCCACAGGCTAAATCCTAGAAGGGATTTAGGCACTGTCCCTGCCTCACAGCAACAGCAGGATCCCCTGCCTCCTGTTCCAGGGCTGCAGGGCTCCAAGGCCACATGCCCCAGGAAGGTCTGAGTGTGCAGGGGACTGTGGGAGAACGCCATTCCTGCCTTTGGTCATCTTCTTCCCAGCCCTCAGCCTCCATGGTCTGCAAGCAGGATCTGTTTTCCTCCTTTGAGAAAGGAATCATGAGGCAGAAATCGGGGAACTCTTCAGCTGTCACGCAGGAGAGGTGCGCGGCAGGCACGGCGCTATGGTTTGACTCTCCCATAGGACGGTGGAAAGGGTGGCCTCTGATCCTGTTGTCTTCACTGCCACCAGTGAAGGGTGAGGGAAAACCCTTGAGGTCTGAAATTTGTTTTAAAACTGTTACTTCATCTCAAACTATAACGCCACCATGTGCAGCCATTTATCGAGAGCATTTACTGTGTGCTGGGTACCAGCCATCGTACATGAGATGTTTGCCATCCCTGCTGCAGAGATGAGGAAATTGAAGCACTGGCAGGTCAAACTGCCAAATGCAGAGGTAGTAAGGGGCTGAGGGGGTGGAGGCTGTACATCTATTATTATACAAATAATCTATTATTATATAAACAAAGCTTCCACTCTTTCCCCACCACCACACTGCTTCTCAAGGTTCAGACGCTAGATTGATTCATTACAATGAATTTGCTGTTGTCTTTTTTCCAGCCTGAGAGTGAGCACAGCACAACTAGCCAGTGAAGCAGGGCACCATGCATTTATAACTCAGCAGAAAAGGGCTGGGAAGTCAGAGACCTTGGCTTAACGCACCAGCCCTGCCATTTGGGACCCACGGCACTAGGCAGAGTACTTGACTTCTCCTCGGTTTGGTGAAATGAAAATTACCTCTTGACTTCCAGGTGTGTTGTAAATATTGATCACAGAAGCTATCTGAAGCACCTGCCATGGGGAGAAGGGGAGCACTCAATAATTCTCAGTTCCCTCTCTGGTCTTTTTCCTTTATTTTTTGAGGATTCTCTTCCCCTTTTTAAAAGTAGTATTAATCTGATGTTTGGGCTGCTGTGGATGTTCAATACATAACTGCCAAAGTAATCAATAAGTATAAATAAATACATGTAATTTTATTCAACTGGCTTGAGAACTTTTTTGAGGCTCCTCAGACAGGCTGCTAACAGGAGTAGGGGAAGTGCTTTGTAAACCAGGTGTAAACAGCCTTAAGTGCTTATGAAATGCATGAAATCTTCCATCCATATCATGAATTTGATCAGATTGTGCACTTGAAAAGGAAGAGCAAGGATAAAACTGTAAGCTCTCAAAGGGCAAGGATCCTGTGTGCTTTGGCCCAACGTTGGGCCTGGCAATGCAGTGGTTGGAAGCATTGTCTTTGGAGCACTGGGAATGGCCTTTTAGTATCCCCAGTGCCCTTAGACTTCATCAGAAATAGCAGTAGGTTAATTCCTGGTTCCTGGTTTCTACATAGATGTTCTGCCGCATAACCGATGCAAATTTCCAAGCCTCCTCAAATGAATTTTTTGGGAAGGGGGAAAAAAAACCCAGTAGTTGACATTTTTTTTTTGAATGCAAATTAAATTTAAATACCTGTTTTTTGTTTTTTTTTTTTTAACTGTAATAGAGAATAAGACAGAAGTGTTTGAAGCAGTGGGTTTCCATTTTCTTTTGTAGGCTGTACGGGATGAAATGCTCCTTTGGGAGTCCTGATCCCATCTGTCTTTTCTGTTAGACATCAGCTAGGATACCCCATCTTTTTCTCCCTTCCTTCTGTTCCCACCTTCTTGTTACCCAAGTTAGTGAATCTGAAGTATTAGTGCATTACAATTGAAATTCATCTACGTTTACTGCTATGTATGAAAAAGTATGTTTTTGTATATTTTCTGAAATGAAAAAAATGTGGTTAGCATTTGTACTACAAGGATGAGAGAAATTCCTTGGCCTGCTATTGAATGTTGTCATGCTTTAATTGGAAAGTATCTTGTTGGCTTTATTTCCCACTCTTCCCCAGAATGGTCCTTTGTTTCCACAAAACTGGTTTCCTTTTTTCCTCATCTTTGCCTCCACTGGCCTCCGGCTTTTGAATCCTATTCACTTGCTAAGGTCCTGGTTCAGATTCTATTTTTTTCCAGAACAGATCGACCTAACCACAAAGACCTCACCTTCCTTGAATGCAAATTTAACCTGTAGCAATACTTACCCTGAATGGTCTTGTGACCTCTCTCGTATTTTGGTCTCAGATTACATTGTTGTTTAACCTTCCAAGTATTTGTCTTGTGTTCCCCCGGATCTCTCTCAGAACTCAGTATTCCCTTGTCCTTCCTTCCAACATACAAAGCAGAATACTTTACATCTCGAAAATTTTAGGTTGTATATTTTTTGATCCCCTATAATGGTGCCATTATCGTAGGTGAATGGGGGGTGGCACAGGGTTGCCTGACCTTTTACTCTGAGATGCAGTGATTGATCAAATCAAGTAATATGTCAAGTTATGGTTCAGACACACCAAGTTTGAAGTTAAATCTGTTGATCAGATCAATTTCAGCAAACACTTTATTTTACAAGGCACGATAGATAAACAATTGCCTGAGACACATTTTTAACTTCTTGAAACATTTAAACTTGAACTTAAGGAATAGATAAGCACATTAGTAACCAGCAAGACAAAAAAGTGAATATGACAGTGTGATGACTGCCATATGCTGCATTCCACTACATTCGCTTCATAGACTATCGCCTTCATCCTCCCAGTATCCCTGTGAGGCCCATGATATTATTATGTCCCTTCTACAGTGGAGGAAACTGAAGTTCTGGGAGGCTCATCATCTGCTCAAGGTCAACTAAATAACGGAGGAACTGGGATTTGAGCTTTCATCTGATTCCAGAGCCCAGACTCTGAATGACCAAATTTACTCCCGCTTGGATATGCCATCACCAAACTTATGATATAAAATACATGTGCTTATTGAATTACAATGACCTGAATGCTACAAAACCAGAAAGCTTACTGTTATGACCCCAGCTCCCAGGACAGTGCCTAACATAGAGTTGATGCTTAGACACTTAGAAAGTATTTGTTGGGCAAATGAACTAAAAATCTGCACATATGGTGGGAGGCAGAATAATGGTGCCTCAAAGATGTCCAAATCCAGACCCCCAGAACCTGTGAATAAGTTACCTCACACAGCAAAAAGAACTTTAAAATGTGATTAAGTTAAGGGTCGCGAGATGGGGAGATCATCCTGGTTTACTTGGGGAGACCCAGTATAATTTAAGCATCCTTATGAGAGAGAGACAAGAAGGTCAAGGTCGGTAGTAGAGGATGTAAGGGCAGAAGCAAGAGCTTGGAGGGACATGAGGGAGAGGCCATGAGTTTAGGAATGCAGGCAACCTCTGGAAACTAGAAAACACAAGGAAACGGAATCTCTCCCGTAGCCTCCAACAGGAATTAAGTTCTGCCAACACTTTAATGTTATGTGCCTGTCCTCCTGAACTGTAAGGAATAAATGTATGTGGTTTAAGCCACCATGTGTGTGGTAAGTAGTTACAGCAGCCATAGGAAGCTGATACACACACCCTGCTCTTCATTTGGGTCTTTACGCCATCTTGCCACTCATCGGTGCTGCGTGCGCAGAGCACCAGTCTCTAGAGCTGTAGCGCTAGCAAAGAGGGAGTAGGGCTGAGTCCTGCCGAGATCAAGGGCTGAGATCAAGGCTTATCCTCATCTCATCCCTCTCATGCAACCAAATGCCAAGTCCTTCTAAATGTCTCTGACGTGCTGATCTCCATCCCTACACCGCCATCTTAGTTTATGCCAGTTTTATCTCTTCACTTAGATGTCAGAAAACATCCTAACAGACCTCCCTGTCCCCAGACTTCCTGGTAAAATCTGTTCTCTACTTGTATCACCCTCTGCCACACTGACATTTTCTCAGTTTCGCACAGACCTCCTGCTCTTGGGCCTTTCTTTCCACAGTCTGTTTTCCGTGACATATATGCCTTGACTCATTGCTCCCCCACTTGCAAGGATTCCAACTCTTCCCCCATGCTTTAGGCTTTAGTTTAAACACTACTTTTAAAAGGAAGGCTCCTCCAAATCCCTCCACATCAAGTTAGGGTCCTTTGCCACACAGTCCTGTAGCACCCCACATTTATCTTTTCACACCTATTATATTTTCTTTTTTTTTCTTTTTTCTTTTTTTTAAAGATTTCATTTATTTATTCGACAGAGATAGAGACAGCCAGCGAGAGAGGGAACACACGCAGGGGGAGTGGGAGAGGAAGAAGCAGGCTCATAGCAGAGGAGCCTGACGTGGGGCTCGAACCCATAACGCCGGGATCACGCCCTGAGCCGAAGGCAGACGCTTAACCGCTGTGCCACCCAGGCGCCCCAACACACCTATTATATTTTCTTATAATTGATTATTTCTTACCTATTTTTTGTTTGACTGTTAGCTCTGTCTTGCTTGCCATTGCAATCCACAGATTGGAACATTGCCTGACATCCACTAAATGTTTTTAAAAGAAAGAATAACTACATGCAGAGGGAACGGTTATGGACTACTTCAAAGCAGCAGCTGGAAAATGGGAAAGTTGAAGGTGGATGCCTTTGCATAGTTTGGATATTGGATTCTATAGGACTCTAGGAGTAATAGAAGAGTTTCTGGTGTTTAAGAAGGTGAAGGATATGAATGAGTTGACTCAGGCAACTGAACCTGCAGTTTGAGCGCAGGGTGGATGGGAGTTAGGAATTCCTCTTAGCGGGTCATCTGGTCAGGAAGCCGCACCATGGTGTTAAAAGCAGGAATGGGACCATGGGGTAAATATGATTCCAAGGGGAAAAAAGAATTAATAGAACTTAAAGACAGGTAGAATGTAGAGGTGTCGAGAAAGGCATGGCTCAGTTCTACTGCCAACAACCACCCCATCTTGTGGGAAGCCTTTTTTTGGGTGCTTAGATTCTCCTGCATCTTTTTGTGTAATTTCTGTGTTTTCTTCTGGTCCGAACTATATAGCCAATGGTTTAATTTTTCTTACTTTTCTTGGAGGCTAGAGAACCAAGATCTAAAATACTTCTCTGCCCAACTAACCCCAAATGCTAAATTCTGAGTACTCTATTGGGCACACAGTGCAATACTCAATATGTTAATTGATCTAACACGTTTATTGAGAATTCAGCATAGACACTAGTGCTCTCTCCAGAGAGAATATCTGTAAGGCTTTATTTTAAAAATTATTTAACTAAATAGTATTTTTATTTTATTTATTTATTTTTTTAAGATTTTATTTATTTATTTGACAGAGACAGCCAGCGAGAGAGGGAACACAAGCAGAGGGGGTGGGAGAAAAGAAGCAGGCTCCTAGCAGAGGAGCCTGATGTGAGGCTCGATCCTGGAACGCCGGGATCACACCCTGAGCCGAAGGCAGATGCTTAAGGACTGTGCCACCCAGGCGCCCCCTAGATAGTATTTTTAATACTTTTTAACGTTGTGACGTAGAGTTCTTACACTGTTGGTAGAAGTCGAAGTAAATCATTTTGGAAGTATCTTATGTATCAAAAGGTTTCAAAATAATGCTTTAAATTTTTTAAACCATTTCTATTCTGGTGAATATACATAACCTAAAATTGATCACTTTAGCCATTTTTAAATGTACAGTTCAGTAGCATTAAGTACATTCACATTGTTGTATGACCATCACCACCGTCCATCTTAAGAGCTTTTGTTGTCATCCCAAACTGAAACACGGTACCCATTGATAATTTCCCACTTCCCCCTCCCCTTGTCCCTTGCAATCACCATTTGACTTTCTGTTTCTATGAACTTGTCTACTTTGGGTATCCCATCTAAGTGAAATCGTATAGCATTTGCCCTCTTGGGACTAGCTTATCTCATCATCAAAAGGTCTTTAAATTTTACTCATATTGTTGCATGTGGCAGGATTTTCTCCCTTTTTAAGGATGAATAATATTCCACTTTGTGATTATACCACATTTTGTTAATCCATTTAGCTGCTTATGGACACTGGGATTGCTTCTACATTTCGGCTTTTGTCACTAATACTGCTTGAACATGGGTGTATAAATATTTGTTCATGTCCCTGCTTTCACTTCTTTTGGGTATACACCCAGAGTGAAATTGCCAGACTTCATGTAATTCAATGTTTAATTGTTTGAGGAATCACCATATTGTTTTCCACAGTAGCTTTACAATTTTACAGTTCCTCCAGCAATGCACGAGGAGTCTGGTTTTTCGACATCCTCATCATTGCTTCTTATCTTCTGTTTCTTTCATTATAGCTATTTTAATGGGTGTAAAATGCTGTCTCAGTGTGGTTTTGATCTGCATTTCCCTAATGACTGGGGATGTTGGGCATCTTTTCACGTGCTTATTGGCCATTTGCACGTCTCCTTTGGAGATATATTTATTTGGGTCATTTGCCCATTTTAAAAATTGGATTATCTGGGGGGTGCCTGGTAGCTCCATTGGTTAAATCCAACTCCTGATTTCAGCTCAGGTCATCATCTCAAGGTTATGAGATTTAGCCACAGGGCGTGGAGTCTGCTTGAGATTCTCTCTCCTCCTCCTGCCCCCCTCCCCGGCTCGTGCTCCCTCTCCCTCTCTCTCAAAAAAAAAAAAAAATTGGGTTGCCTGTTGAATTGTAGGAATTTCTTATATATTCTGGATGTTAGTCCATTGTCATATATATGATTTGCAAATCTTTTCTCCCATTCCGTAAGCAACCTTTTCACTGTGTCGATAGTGCTTTTTGGTACATAAAAGCTTTTAATTTGATAGTGAAACCCCACTTATTGTTTCTTTGCCTATATGTTTGGTGCCAAATCCAAAATCATGAAGATTTTCCCCTCTATATTCTTCTAAGAGTTTTATAGTTTTAGCTCTTACATTTAGATCTTTGATCCATTTTGAGTTAATTTTTGCATGTGGTATAAGGTAAGCATCCAATTTTTTTCCTTTTTTTCCTTTTTTTCTTTTCTTTCTTTCTTCTTTCTTTCTTTCTTTCTTTCTTTCTTTCTTTCTTTCTTTCTTTCTTTCTTTCTTTTTTGTGTGTGGATATCCAGTTTTCTCAAACCATTTATCAAAATGACTGTCCTTTCTCCATTGGCAACCTTCTCAACAATCATTTGACTATATATGTGCACGTTGATTTCTGTACTGTCTATTCTATTCCACAGGTCTATATGCTTGACTGTATGCCGGTACCACACTGCTTGCTTATTGTAGCTTTGTAGTAAGTTTAGATATCAGAAAGTGTAAGACATTCACCATTGTTCTTCTTTTTTCAAGATTCTTTTAGTTATTCAAGGTTTCTTAAGTTTCTGTATGAATTTTACTGTGGGTTTATCTATTTCTACAAAAAAAATCCTTTTGATTTTGATGGAAATTGTATTGAATCTGTAGACTGTTCAGGGTAGTATCAACATCTTAACAATATTACATCTTCCAGTTCATAAACATATTGTTCCATTTAATTGTCTTTAACTTCTTTCAGCAATATTTTGTAATTTTCAGCATAGAAGTCTTTTTCTTCTTTGATTAAGTTTATTCCTAAATATTTTATTCTTTTTAATACACTAGTATTAAAGTGGGATTATTTCCTTCATTTCCTTTTTGGATTATTTGTTGTTAATGTGCAAAACTGCAAGTAATTTGTACATGTTGGTTTTGTGTCCTGTAACTTTGCTGAATTCTAGTAGTGTTTGTAAGTGTGTTTGTGTGTGTGTGTGTGTGTAAAATCTTGAGGGTCTTCTACATAAAAGATCATGCCATTTGTGAACACAGATAATTTTACTTCTTCTTAAATTAGAATGCCTTTTATTTCTTTTTCTTTTCTTTTTTTTTTTTTTTTTTTTTTTTAAAGATTTTATTTATTTATTCGACAGAGATAGAGACAGCCAGCGAGAGAGGGAACACAAGCAGGGGGAGTGGGAGAGGAAGAAGCAGGCTCATAGCGGAGGAGCCCTGATGTGGGGCTCGATCCCATAACGCCGGGATCACGCCCTGAGCCGAAGGCAGATGCTTAACCGCCGTGCCACCCAGGCGCCCCTCTTTTTCTTTTCTAATTTGCTCCAACTGGTACTTTCAGTACTGTGTTGGATAGAAGTGGTAAAATTTGGCATCTTTGTGTTGTTCTTGATTTTAGATGGAAAGTTTTCAGTCTTTTACCATGGAATATGACTTTAGCTCTGGGTTTCTCATAAATGGCCTTTCTTATGTTAGACTGGTTTCCTTCTAGTTTGTTGAGTATTTTTATCATGAAATGGTGTTAAATTTTGCCAAATGCTTTTTATGTATCAATTTAGATGATCATTGTGGGTTTTTCCCCTTTGAATCTATTAATTATGGTGTGTATCATTGATTGATTTTCATATATTGACCTTTCCTTATATTCCAGGAATAAATCCTACTATGTCATAGTGTAACAGGATGGTTAATATCCTGTTGGATTCTGTGTGTTAGTATTTTGTTGGTGATTTTGGCATCAATGCCAATAAGGGATATTGGGATATAGAAAAGGGATATTTTCTATTCAAGGAAAGAATAGAAAACTATTCTTTTCTTGTAGTGTCTTTGTCTGCCTTTTGTATCAGGGTAACACTGGACTTACAGAATAAGTGAGGAAGTATTCCCTCCTTTTCATTTTTTTTTTTGGAAGAGTTTGAGGAAGATTGGTGTTCATTTTTCTTTAAATGTTTGGGAAAATTACCAGTGAAGCCATCTGGTCCTGGGATTTTCTTTTTTGGGAGTTTTTTTGATTACTGATTTAAGCTCCTTCTAGTTATAGGTCTATTCAGATTTTCTATTTTTTCATGAATCAGTCTTGATAGATGGTATATTTCTAGAAATTTGTTCATTTCATGTAAACTATCTAATACATTGGCATATACTTGTGATTAATGATACCTTGTGACCCTCTTTTATAAGTTTTCTATTTCCTTTTATGCTTTACTTTATCTTTTGGTTTCTAATTTTATTAAAATAACTGTAAAATTGGTGGTAATGTCTCCTCCTTCATCTCTTATTTCAGTTATTTGAATCTTTTCTCTTTTTAATTAGTCAATCTAGCTAAAGGCTTGTCAATTTTGATCTTTTAGAAGAAGCAACTCTTGATTTCACTAATATTGCTACTGTTTTTTCTATTTTATTTCTGTTTGTTAGTATTTCTTTCCTTCTGCTACCTTTAGTATTGGTTTGGTCTTCTTTTTCTAGTTTCATCACTTCTAGATTTAGGTTATTGATTTGAGACCTTCTAATTTAATGTTAGCTTTTATAGCTATAAATTTCCCTCTTAATGCTGCTTTTGCTGCATCCCATAAGTTTTGTTCTTTGTGTTTTCATTTTAATTTGTCTCAAGGTTTTTAAAATTTCATTGTAATTTCTTTGTATTATTTCATGTTCACATATTTGCAATTTTTAAAGTTTTCCTTCTGCTGTTGATTTGTGATTGGAAAAGATGCTGTATAATTTCAATCTTTTAAAAATTTCTTAAAACTTGTTTAGTGGCTTAACATGTGACTTAATAATATATAGTTTATCATGGAGAATGTTCCATATTTTCTTGAGAAAATTTTATTTTCTGCTGTTGCTAAGTAGGGAGTTCTATACATGTGTGTTTGGTCCAACTGGTCTATAATGTTGTTCAAGCCCTCCATTTTCTTATTGATCTCTGTGGGGTTTCCAACCATTGTTGAAAGGTGGGTATTGAAATCTCCTCCTATTATTGTACAGCTATTTTTCCAATTCTGTCAATGGCTGCTTCATGTATTTTGGATATCCAGTGAATGTATGTTTATAATTGTTGTTTGTTTTTTTGTTTTGTTTTGTTGTATTTTAAATAAATTTTGTTGTATTTTAAATAAATTTTATTTTTAAATTTTATGATGGTAAGAACACAACATGTGATCTACCCTCTTACCAATGTAATTGTTTTCTCTTTCTGGTGAACTGATCCATTTTATCATTATATAATATCCTTATTTTTCTCTTCTAAAAATTTTTTACTCAAAGTCTATTCTGTCTGATTTTAATATAGTCATCTCTACTCTCTTTTGGTTACTATTTGCATGCAATATCTTTTTCCATTCTTTCATTTTCAGCATATGGGTGTTCTTACATCTTAAGTGGGTCTTTTGTAGACAGCATATAGTTAGATAGTATTTTCTAATCCATTCTGCCAATCTATGCTTTTGGGTTGGGAGTTCAATTCATTTCCATTTGAAGTAATTACTTATACGAAACACTTAGCATTGTTATTTGCTTTCTGTATATTTTAGAGCTCTTTTCTTCTTCATTTCCTTCCTTATTTTTTCCATTGCGTTTATTTGAATCTTCTTTTATAGTGACACATTTTGATTATTTTCTAATTTCTTTTTGTTTATAGTCAGTATATATTTTCCTTGTGGTTACCAAGGGAATTCCATATAACATCCTAGAGTTATGAGAGTTATTCTTTTTTCATATATATTTTATTTATTTATTTCAGAGAAAGAGTGAGAGAGAGAGCACAAAAAGAGGGGTCAAGGGGAGAAGGAGGCTCCCCGCTGAGCAGAGAGCCTGACTGGGGGCTTGATCCTGAGACTCCAGGATCATGACCTGAGCCCATGAGCCGTAGGCAGATGCTTAACCGCCTGAGTCACCCAGGTGCCCCTTGACAGTTATTCATAAGTTTGTTTGTTTGTTTGTTTGTTTTTAAACAACACAAAAGGGAAAGTTTATTAAAGTGAAAAGTACAATCTCCAGACATGAGAGCAGGCAGCTTAAGAGAGAGAAAGAGAGAGAGAGTGAGAGAAAGAACAGCCACCCCTGGGTTGGGTTTCTATCTTTTATTGACAGTGGTTAACTATATGACAGAATATTTATTAGTTGGACTGGGAAGCAGGATTTCCTGATTTTTCTTCCTAACTTGGTCAAGGGTTTCCTGTTGTGGCACCGCCATCTTGGGCCTGTCTGGTGTGATCCGGCTTCTTGTGGCATGCTGCCAGGACAGGCCTCTGACCTTCCCCATAGTTGGCCATGACTTCCTCCTTGCTGGCCTCCAGGCATCCTGTTAGAGTCTCATTGCCTACTCTAACAAAATGAATGGAAGGTAATGTGCATGGCTACTGTTTTTTTTGTTTTGTTTTTTTATTCTTGAAGTGAAACAATGACTGCATAATTTTTTTTTCAAAAAAATAATCACTGCTAATTTCTTTGATCTAGATTTATAATTCTCCTTTAGGGACTGAGGAATTATGGCTTCAAATCTCAAAAGTGCAAGGTAATGTTTTTGTCTTTTAAACTTTACGTAATAATTAAAAGTGGAATTACAAACCAAAATTACAATGATACTATTTTAAAATTATTGTCCATGTTGGAGATCTTTCTATTTTCATATGATTTTGAGTTACTGTTAGTGTCCTTTCATTTCATCTTGAAAGACTCCCTTCAGAATTTCTTCTGGGGCAAGTGTAGTTATAGTGAATTCCTACTATTCTGTACCTGTTAATGTCTTAATTTCCCTCTCATTTTGGAAGCAGTTTTTTAAATGTATCCTCTGGCCTGTGATGTTTCTGGTAAGAAATCTACTGACAGTCTATTGTGGGCCATTTATGCACCATAAGTCTTTTTCTCTTCTTTTCAAGAGTCTCTCTGTTTTATTGTCTTTTGATAGATTATAATGCATCTTGGTATGGGTTTCTTTGTATCTGTCCTACTTGGATTTCTTTTTGTATTTGTATATCCAGTATTTTCTTAATTTGGGAAATTTTCCAACCTTTATTTAAAAAAAAAAATAACCTGTGTTCCCTTCTCTCTCCCTTCTCCTTTTGTAACTCCTATAACACATATATTGGTCCACTTGATGGTACCTCAGAAGTCTCTTAGGTTCTATTCACTTTTCTTCATTTAGTTTTCTTTTTTTGCTTATCTGACTCCATAATTTTAAGTGAACTGCCTTCAAGTTTATTGATTTTTTTCTTCTATCTGTTCAAGTCTTATGGTGAACTTTTCTAGTAAAATTTTCAATTTAATTGTATTTTTAAGTTCCAGAATTTCTGTGGGTTTTTTTTTTTTTTTGCAAAATTTCTATTTGTTGATATTTTCATTTTGCTTACATATTATTTTCCTGATTTCGTTTAGCACTTTGTCCATATTTTCCTTTAGCTTTTTGAGAATAGGTAGTTTTATAAAAGTCTTTGTTTAGTAAGTCTGATGCTTGTGTTTCTTCAAGGACAGTCTTTGGAGATTATTTGGTCCTTCAGTTAGGCCATGTTTTCCTGTGTCTTTGTATGTCTTATTATCTTTTCTTGGTAACTGGGCATTTAAAAACACAATTACCTTCTTAATTTTAGCATACTGCATGAAAGATTATTATTAAATACTAAATAGCAGTCCTCTGAGCATTAGGATCAGCCCGGGCTGAAGGCTTAAGATCTTAAGATCTTCTGAAGTCTTTTCTGGGCTTGTGTAAGTTTTTGTTTGTCTGTTTGTTTGTTTTTGATTTTAGATTTCCCCTGAATAAATGGTTACTTTTAGGTATCTTAATTCTTCAAATAGCCTTATCCTAGCTTCTTCAGGGCTTGATGTTCTATCATATTCCTCTGCCTTTCATCTCTTGCCCGCAGGTGTCTGCTGGTCCATAGCTCCCATCATTTTTACCTACTGTGGCACCTGCCACTGTGTTCCATGGCTTCCACCAGCCTGAGATTTAAACTATGTCATCATTTCATTTGGATAGCCCACAGGCAGGGTAGAACATTATAATTTGTTCTATTCTGTTCCTACAAGACCCAGGGAAGGAACCAGCAATTGAGCCACTTTTTCTGAACTGCACTAACCAGGGAGGGAAGTGGAGCAAACATGAGTCAAAAACACCATGAAATTTCACATATATCAATGTGGCTTTTTCTTGATTAAGCATTCACTTGGTTGCTGTAGATCTTTGAGTAGTTTCCAGAGCCAGTATAAAGTCATATTAGTCAGTCTATAGTTGTTTTAATTAATTTTCAGTGGGGGAATAAGGGCACAAATCTTCCTAGTCTATCATATTGCTGATATCACTCTTACAAGGCACTTTTGCATGGTACCTGGCATAAAAGAAGGCATATTAATTATTGTTCTTATTACTTTTTTCAATTATATACCTATTTCCAACTGTTTTCTGGGGGCAGTTAGAAAGGGAAATGACACTGAGAGCAAACTGGAGAACTATTTTAAGCAAGTGTATAGAGAGGAGATGGGTTTTGTGAGATCCTTAAATTGTACCATGTACATACCTGCCAAACACCTTGTTGGAGTTCGATTTTCCTAAGTGAGAATACTCAATGGATATGAAGACAGCTCCCACGTTGTATTTAGTATATAACCCAGAAGTGGAACATGCAGGAATCATAATAATAAAATGGGAACTTCTGAAAGCATAGATAGCCTCTCAAAAGAAAGCTGGCTTTAAATAAAGAATTTAAGAATTCACACTAACCTCTTTTGGTATTTCCTGTTCTAAGGCTGAGGCCATATCAGAGTGGTCTGGTAGCAATGTAAGACATATTTTAAGATCTACATTGACAAGAATATTTTATTTAAACTTTCAAAAATCAGTAGTTAACTTTGTCTCTTCATGAGAAAAGAGTGTTTTTAAGCTAACAAAGGAGGCAAGACAAACTTTGGGTTTTGATGAATGAAATTTGGCTCTAAGACTGTGTCTGTTAAGTCATATGAGACTTTATTGTTAGTATTGCAAACTTTCAAGGGTGAAAATAAATAATCCAAATAGGGAAGGAAAAAAACCCCACACTTTTGATCTTGTTTTCTCCCTCTCTCCCCTAAGTGTGAAAACACATGAACCCTTAAGGGCCATTCATTCCTTTACCCCACTCTGGTCCACTCCACTTCTCTTTTTATAACATCAAGGAAGGAGATGTACGCCATTGGCAAATGACATCTTTGTCATTAGGGATGTGTTTTTTTCAATTCACTCAAGATAAATAAATGTTTGACCTATTCTTAAAGTTCTTCAAAGAGATCATGATATAGGTCATAAATAATCTCTTCTATCACACTTATAATCGGGGTACAGTTTTGCTTTCTTCTCCTTTACACATTTTGTTTTCTTTTATTCTGTCTTCTGGAATTAAATTAAGAATAATTGATTAACATCTTATTTCAGACAATTTTAATATATTAGAAAATAATTGAATTTTACCTCAGGCTTATATTCACCCAGCTAAATAGTTCTAAAAATCTTTAACCTTTTCCAGCTTTCAGTCGATGCTCAATAAATATTGATCCCATTTTCCAATATTTTAAGCAATTTTGACTGGGAAAAAAATTAACAGCATTCCTGTATTTGACAATATATATTTTGTTGCTAAACTAAGATTATGAATCCCTTTAGGGCAGAAACCATCCATGCCTTTTAAAATCTCTCACAGACAACAGCACAAGGCTAAGAACATACTGACTTATAATATTTTTCCATCGATGGGCCTAATGGATTAAGACCACATTTTTAGTAATTCGTGTCTGAGGCATGTATAAATACGTTCAAGATGAATCTTAAGAACCCAGAATTCAGAATTCTAGGGCAATTAGAAGAAAAAAATGAATAAAATTTGATTTCCAAAGCTCTGCAATTTTTATCACCCTGGTAACTAGTGAGCCTTAATTTGGCTCTTCTGGTATGAATTCTTAAAATGCTAAGGAGAATTGCCAATTTTCAGGATTCTTGCTTTGGGAATGTAGTTGGATTAGACGGCCTGTAAAGTTCTTTCCAAATCTAAGATTATGTGACTCTGTGAAACCACAGTGGACATATATTCTTTTTTCCTTTCACTAGATGCTTGTGTGGATGGATTTCCTTTCATCTACATCCACATATCTCATTAATACCATCACTTTAGACAACCTGTGTGTTCGAATTCACATGTAGGCTCTGTACCCAAACATTCATATTTATTTTGGTGCCCGTTCATCTCCATCTGTACAATGTATTTCTGTGTTACTTGTGGACATATAGGTCTCTTATCTGCTTATGCCAAGTTTGGAAACAGTCATCAAAAGAACATTTTGAGGATTCAGGCCTAGTGAGCAGTGCCCTGGACTAAAGTGAGAAGTTGTGGCTGAGCTGTGTTTGGAAAGCTGGTGCACCCAACACCAGCCCACAGATTCCCTGAGGATAGCCAGGGCTGTCAGCTCAGCACAGTGAAATGAAAAACAGTGAAGTTTTAAAATACACATCCGTTTTTAAGCAATCTATATATTTGGCTTGTCTTCATTTTTGGCATTTGTTTGTCAGAGGAGAAAAAACAAACTTCTAGGGAAATTAAATAAATAATTATTCTCTATAAAAGGGAAAAGCAAGGGGCGCCTGGGTGGCACAGCGGTTAAGCATCTGCCTTTGGCTCAGGGCATGATCCCAGCGTTATGGGATCGAGCCCCACATCAGGCTCCTCCAATGAGCCTGCTTCTTCCTCTCCCACTCCCCCTGCTTGTGTTCCCTCTCTCTCTGGCTGTCTCTATCTCTGTCGAATAAATAAATAAAATCTTAAAAAAAAAAAAGGGAAAAGCAAAGCAATAAATTATAAATACTTTTTTCCCCCTGTCAGAGTTTAACATTCTAGTATCTGGTCAAAAGTTTTAAAATTCCTTTTTTATGCTCACAGTACATTACATAAATAGGTTTTTAAAATGCATACACTCACAACAGAACATCATTCTGATTAAATTTTCAGTTCAGTCACCACCCACTTTATTTTTGATGGGCTTCACAGGAGAAACTTTATAAAGAAAATGTGATGTTTCAAGAATTGCTAGAAGTTGGTGTAATATGAGTTTTGATTTCCAAATGCAATTCTGCTAATGTAGACTGGGAGAGAAGTAATATATATGTTCAGTCTCAATTACAGCATCCAGTCCAATGCTCCTTGAAGCCCTTTCTGTGAAGTACATGATGGGGTAAACTGGGATCTGGGCTGGAACTCTCTTGTATTAATCTATAGAGAAATTACTAAAGATGATAAATGTTTGGTTAAGATTTCTTGGTTTTTTTTTTTTCAGTTCAGGTGTTTGTGTAAGTATAAGACCTATATGTTCTTAACCTTTATTCTCATTAGTTTGGGGACTATTACCAAATCACCCCTAGATATTTAGCAAAAGGCCTGGAGATTATTTAGATCCAGCCTTACAATTGGTAGAGAATCTCCATGGAGATTAAATGCCTCACTTGATGTCATAAAAAGATTTTTGTAGTAAGATTTGGTTTTCTTGATTCAACGTGCGATAGTCTTTCCTTTTTACCAGACTCTTTGCTACCATACTATTTAAGCTACTTAAGCTCTGAGTTAATACTTGGTGACCAGCTTTTCATGATGTTTTTATTCAGAAGAAAATAGTTGTGGAATTATTTTCAAAAATATAAAGTAGATTATGAAAATGATACCATTGTTTGTGCACTTTTATAGTTTTTTACTTCTCTGCTGATATTTCTTCATTGTTGATGCATTTTCCATTCTATTCTTGAGCATAGTTATAATAGCTGCTTTTCATATCCTTGTCATTTGTGTTGTCATAGATTTGGTCTTCATCGATTACTTTTCCTCTTCATTATGGGTCACATTTTTCTGTTTCTTTGTAGTCTAGTAATTTTTATCATATTCTGTACATTGTGACTGGTGCTAAACTCTAGATTCTGTTGTGTTCCTCTGAATGCATTGATTTTTTTTGTTTTACCAAGTAGTCCAGTTGGCAAGATTCAAACTCCAAACTGTCTCTCCTGTAGTGAGCAGCAATAAAAATCATTGTTTAGTCTTTTTAGCTTAGCTGGGTGGCTTATAGTCTTCCCTGTACATGAGATGTTCAGGGATCAGCTAGAGATTTAAGCAGATTTTTTTAATGCAGAATTTAGGACTCTCTCTGTGGATATCTCTTTTATGGGATTTCTCTTTTCAATTTGTACCTGCCGTGGTCACTACAAACTCTACTGGTAAAATTGCAGGTATTCTTCTGAGGTTTAGTAACTCCATTTGGTGCCGACTAGAACTGCCTTCAGGCAAAAGTTCACAAAGTATCCGAAATTTACCCAGTGCCATTCCATTCCCTTCTCTTAAATGTAAATTACTTTCAGCTTTTCCTTACTTTGTTTGCTTGTCGTTGCCTTCAGATAATGTGGTTTCCCCCTTAATTTAATTGTTTGTATGTGTGTATGTCCAGATTTGATAGCTATTATCTGTGTAAAGATAAATACAACAGAAGCTCTTCCTCCATTACCAAAATGAAGTAATTCTTTTAAAGGAATTTATCTTAGGAGTAAATTTTATAAATTATTTGAGTTTTATAGTCCTTTGTCCTCCCTAACTACATAGAAATAAGCAGTCTATGTATAAAAATGATAGAAAGTTCTATATAACATACATTTTCATTTCATAGATTGCATAAACATATATGCTGCATATTTAACATTTACACTGTGTATATATTTTAAGTATGGAGAGCACATGCTATTTGACAAAATTTTAAAGAATATATGCTGTATATTCAATCTTTCTTTTGTTACCTGGACTGGTATACCAGACCTTTGATCTGCATACTTCAGTGTCAGCATCCCCGGTGCCTCACTGTATCACCAGAGTCATCCAAGACAACTATTTTACCTTCAGGCTAACCACCTCTCCCCTTTGCCTGTGTACTCTCCACCTCTGCTTACAGATGTGATCTCTTTCTCTTTTTACCTGTGGAAGTTACAAGATACAGGAATTGCTGCCTATACAGGCTAGTCTCCGAAGTTATCAGAGAGAAGGAAACAATCTCTTTATTTTATAATTCCCATTTTTATTTTCCTTCTTTTCTTCCTGGATGGTCCCATTTTTCTAAGACAACTGTTGCCATTCCCACAGAGTATTCCAGTGCTTTTTCTGCCCAGTCTCCATATTATATCCCAGCATTAAATTTGAAAGGTCGGTTATAGGCTTTTTGCTCAGTGAGTCAGTGTCAAAGTGAGAAAATTTGAAAAGAAAATGGATTTGTACTGGTGTGTCTTCTCTTGCTGGAGGGCAGATCAACAGCTTCCTGAGCCTCTCTGGCTTCTAGTTGTTATCTTCTGAAAAAGTATTGTGGAATAGTTAGGATGGTTTGACTGCAAATAATAGTAAACGTGAATTCAATGGCTTAATCAATAGGGGTTTTATTGCCTCTCCTAACAAGAATCCTGGAGTTAGAAATCTGCAAAGTTGGTTAATTCAGCATCTCCATGATGAAAAGACTTTTATCACCCACCCTGCACTGCTCCTGGCTTTCCCCTTATAGCCACAGATGAATGCCTCAACTTAGCATTACATCTTCATGTGACAACATTTAGAGACAGGAAAGCATTAAAGTTGTTCCCGTACTTAAAAAAAAAAAAAAATAGAACACTTTTTCCCCACATCTCCCAATAGATAGCCGTTTTAGTCTCCCTGGCTGAAAGTAGTCATGTGCTCTCTGCTAGATAATTAATAGGCTGGATATGGGATTATCATCACAGGCCTGGACTAGGTTGACTATCCTCCCTCCCCAACAAATTCATATCCACCTAGAGTCTCACATTGTGACCTTATTTAGAAATAAGGTCTTGGGGCGCCTGGGTGGCACAGCGGTTAAGCGTCTGCCTTCAGCTCAGGGCATGATCCCGGCGTTATGGGATCGAGCCCCACATCAGGCTCTTCTGCTATGAGCCTGCTTCTTCCTCTCCCACTCCCCCTGCTTGTGTTCCCTCTCTGGCTGGCTGTCTCTATCTCTGTCGAATAAATAAATAAAATCTTTAAAAAAAAAAAAAAGAAATAAGGTCTTTATAGATGAATTATACATGATAATAAGCTCATAGTTAGTTGTCCACACTTGCAGTTTGAATCTAGAAAATTCATCAGATGCACAGGCTCCGAGGTGGTTTTTATTATTAATACAGTTGTCAATAGTATTATATTTTATGTGTTAATATATTAGAAATTTTGAAGTATAACTATTCATAGTGATCATCTTGACATTATGGATTGTGTATACAAAGCACAGTTTATAAACATTCCTTTTTATATTTTGGATCTCTAGATGATGATATTCAAGATATAGGGCTAAAAACACTGAAAATTTTCTGCAGTAAACAAGAAAGAGTAATGCTTGTGCAACGTTAGACATATAGGTCATGTACTAGAATATAGAACCCAGAAAAAAATCCTTATAGTGTGTTCTATTGATTATCCATAAAGGTGCCAAGATAATTTAATACGTAATGGATAATCTTTTCAACAAATGGTATTGGGATCATTGGATGTCCATGTGTAAAAAAGATTAATTTTGACCTTTGCTTCACACTATAAACAAATATTATTGCAAAATAAGCTATAGACCTAAATGTAAGAGTTAAAATTATAAAAATAGAATAAAACATAGAAGAAAATCTTCATGAACTTCGGTTAGAAAAACAGTATGATACCAAAAACACTATTCATAAAAGAAAAGAATAATAAAATGGACTTTTCAAAATTTGAAACTTTAAAGCTTCTAAAGACACCATTAAGAAAATGAGAAGACTAGTCACAGTTAGGGAGACAATATTTACAAATTATATATCCAATAAAAGACTGGTACACAGAATAAATAAAGATCACTTATGACTCAATTATAAGAAGACAAACAACCCAATTTAAAAGTAGACTAATGATTCAAATAGTATTTCTCCAAGAAAATATCTGAATGGCATAGAAGCACATGCAAAAAAGCTTAACATTACTACTCGTTAGAAAAATGCAAATTAAAAACACAATGAGATACCATTTCAATCAAAAAGGACAATAGCAAAAGTTGACAAGGATGCAGAGAGACCGGAATTTTCATACAGTGCTGGTGGAAATGTGAAATGGTATGGTATTTTGAGAGCGTGGCAGTTTAATAAAAACTTCAATATCAACTCACCTTACAGCAATTCTACTCCTAGGTCTTACCCAAAACAAATGAAAATTGATACCCATGAAAAGACTTGTACACAGAAATTCATAGAAGCATTATTCATTCTAAACAACAATTGGAAACAACGCAAGTGTCTATCAGTTGATGAATGGACAAGGCGAGAGTGGTATTCCGTACAATGTATTATTCAACAATTAAAAAAAAATACTACTGAAGCATGCTTACACATGAATAAACCTTGAAAAAAATTATGCTATATAAAAGGCACCAGGGGGTTGCCTGTCTGTCTCAGTCAGTAGAGCATGTGACTCTTGATCCTGGCATTATGAGTTGGAGTCCCACGTTGAGTGAAGAGATTACTTTAAAAGAAAATAAGAGGCCCCAGACACAAATGACAAAATATTGTGTGATTCCATTTTTACAAAGTGTCCAGGAAGGGCAAATCTATAGAGAAAAAGTAGATTAGGGTTGCTTGCAGCTGGCAGTGGAAATCGGGAGTAACTACAACTGGGAACATGAGATCTTTTTGGTGTTGGAAAGGTTCTAAACTGCATTATGGCAATAGTTGTACAACTCTAGAAATTTACTAAAAATCTTTAAGTTATGCTTAAACTTGGTCAATTTATGGTATGTAATTTTTACTTGAATGAAATTGTTTAAAAATGTATAGCGAGGGTATTTTTAAAAATCTGCACATACCTATAAACTTTGTCCAGCAGAACATGTTGATGCAAACTAACAAAGTTTGTAGATTCTGTCCATTGTTATCTCACCCAGAAAACTGACTATAAAAAGTCTGAGATCGGGGATTCTTGTTCTTGTCAAAGAGATGTTTAAATCTCATAACCATTGTATAGCTCAGAGTGGAATGCCTGAGTTTCCTGGCCTCCCACTGACCCAGTAAGCAGGGTAAAAAGGTAAGAATCCTATTAGCTGAATGAGCAGAACATACTTTTATAGATTTCCTCCCTTTATTTCTTTTATCTTTATACCATCCTGTGAGGGAGGTTGAATAGATATTTTCAGCCCCTATTAGATCATAAAATCAGAGATGTATCACTAAGATAAAGTCATATCTGACTTTTTAAACAGTCTTGGGAGGCCCACCTGATTTTTCTCACTCAAGCCCATCTTTCCATCATCCTAATCAAGTTTGTATCTTGTACCAACCTTAAGTTTAACTCCTTCATCCCTAGCTTCTCCTTTTCTCCTCAGAGAAAGAACCATAAGGCTATAATCCTAGAGCCAATCTGTTAAGATCTACCCTGGAATGCATAGAAAGCCAATTCTAGGACAGCTTCGTAGCCAGGGGGTGAATTACACTTTGCAAAATTCTTATTTTTTAAGTTTCCCTACTTTACCCAAGTTGAATCTAATTTAAATGAAATTTGACCATATTCTCCAGACTATGAATGGTGATAGCAGTTGGTTGCAAGATACAACAATAGCTACAACCTTTTAAAAACTATTTAGTAGGTGCTAGGCAGCCTAGGACAAACACTTCGCTTGGACTCTCGCATTTACTCCTCACTCCTATTCTTTGAGGCAGGTGCTGTTTTTTCCATTTACAGATGAGAAAACTGGGTCTTAGATTATATTTAGCTAAAAAGTGGTAGAATAGAGACTTAACCCCAGTCTGCAAAGCTCTAAGCTCTTGCCTTTAATGCTTACACAATACTGACTTCTCATCACTTGACCTGATCGCGTGTAGGGAGAGAGACTAGTACATCAGCATCTCTTGGTGTCTTTTCTTCTTTTTCTTTTTTTTTTTTTTTTAAGATTTTATTTATTTATTCGACAGAGATAGAGACAGCCAGTGAGAGAGGGGACACAAGCAGGGGGAGTGGGAGAGGAAGAAGCAGGCTCATAGCCGAGGAGCCTGATGTGGGGCTCGATCCCAGAACGCCAGGATCACGCCCGGAGCCGAAGGCAGACGCTTAACTGCTATGCCACCCAGGCGCCCCTCTTGGTGTCTTTTCTTATTCTTTGCTTTAGTCCACCTCAGCTGTTACAATAGATGTCATAGACGGGGTGGCTTAAACAAGAAACAGTTATTTCTCACAGTTCTGGAGGCTGGGAAGTCAAGATCAAGGTGCCAGCAGATGCAGTTTCTGATAAAGCCCTCTTTCTGGTTTGCAGATGGTCATCTTCTTGCCGTTATTTTTACACGGCCCCATGCGGGGAACGTGAGAGACAGTGTGAGAGAGAGACAGAGGAAGGTCTTCCTCACGTCTCTTCTTAAAGGAGCCCTAATCCCATCTTGCAGGCTTCACCCTCATAAACTCATCTAAACCCAATTTCCTCCTAAAGACCCCACCTCCAAATACCATCACGTTGGGAATCAGGGCTTTCACATAGGAGTCTCGGGGAAATACAAACATTTGAGGCACGTTGTAATTCTCTAGATGCATGTAGTGATCTCTATTCACCATCCAAAGACTGTCACGAACACAGCTGTGTAAGAAACACAGTCCTGACGTTAGAAACAGATGAAGCGATGACTGCATGTTTTTTCAATGTCATGACAGAACACCGCCCATCAGGCTGCCCAGAGTTGATCCAGCTCTCTAGGGGATGATTCTTTGTTTGGTCTACGACTTACTATTGATTAGGATACTTTATCACTCTGCAAGGGTAAATATTAACTTCTATAAAACTGATATCAATACAAATTATTCTTGTCCAGAGCAAGAAGAGAAAACCCAAGAAGTTACAGTTTCATTACCCTGGAGAACTTTACCCAGCTTTATATGTAATTTAGCAATCTTGTCTAACATTTTTTCAGAGCCTATATGTAACTAAATCAGTCTCTCAAGTCCTCTTTGAACTAGCTTTACCATTTTTTTTGGTTCTCTCATCAATGAGTTAAATAAATCTTTGACATGTGCTCACTTAATATTTATAAGAGAGACATGTTTAACTTTTTGAAAATTATACTGATAGCTTTCAACTTGTTGAAAGCAAAAAAACTATTTTTTTTTCTATGTCACCGAGTGGCTAGTATATTGACTTCCCTGTCTAAAACCGTATTAAATCCTGCACTTTTTATCCCCCACTCCTCTTCTGCTGGTGCATGCTTCAGGGCAGCGGGAGGAAGGGCACACCTGCTCGCTGAGCTCCTATCCTGCCTCTACTTGAAGCATATGGAAGCATTTAGAAGAGGCTTGGTGTCTCCCTCATTCCCAGTGGTTCCCCCTACAACCAGACAAGAAAGCTGGTATCTGGGTGCCACGATCCTTCTGTTCTTCTGAGTCTCGGGCACATTGCACCATAACGTCATGTTCATAAGACACCCAATGCTTCCTTTCTAAATGCAGAATGCCCGCTGTGGCTGTCCACCCTGACGCTTTTGCGGTCAGCTCATCAACTGGGATAGAAGCTCAGCAACCTTGAACTCCTGCTTCTCACAAAAGAAGTGCGGCACACACAAACGCTTAACCCACTTCAGAGCTGAATGATCCTGATTCGGAATATCGGTGCCGGGAGAAATAATAGGTGTTAACTGTAGCAATGAAAGGCAGTGTAACCAGGTTACTCATGTACAATGGGGCCTATTATTTTCACCCAGGATGAAGTGTTGTGAGTCTGATTAACTGTAATGAGCAATGCCATGCGTGTTTTAACAAGGAAAAGAGAATAGAAATCTAAAGTTATTTCTGCCACAGCTCCCTCTGCATCTGTCTGTGGAATTAATTCAGGATCAATCTTGTGTTAAGGATGCAGCTTCGTGTTGGTAAAATGAGAGGGAATCTGAAAACTCCAGGCTGAATTGCCAACAGATCTTAGCAAAATGATTTGGCACGACATAAAAAACACTCAGCACAGAACCCATCTCTCTCCTAAAATAGGAAGATGTTGTGAAGTTCGTATAATAGATTGATTTGGGTTCTTTTTCTGAACTAGTGCGCCCTGGGCCGCTCGTGCAGTAGATCACGTTTATGTTCCGGATTTTGTATACCCTTGCCATGACCCTGATTTGGGGTGATTTATGTCAATAAGATGCTGCCCAAGGTTTTTTCCATATTGTTTATGTTTTCTATGGATTCAGTTTCAATTTTTATCACATTGCATTATTTATTTTTCTTTGTATTCTTGTTGTTGTTTCCATGACAGGAGCATCTTCTCATTGTAAAAGATTCAAGGAATAGCTATTGATATTCAGCATACATTAATGTTTGTCTTCCTCTCTCTGTCTTTCAACCCCATGTGCTTTGGTTTCTCTCCCCAGAAGGAACCAGTGGTCATAGTGGAAACTGCTTGGTGTGTGTCTTTTTAATTCCTTTTCTAAGCAATTACACACACACACTCACACACACACACAAATCCCTCCCTCTCTCCCTTATTTCCATTCATCCTTCCTTCTTACCTTCCTCCTGTTCTTTCTTTCTTTCTTTTTTTTTTTTTAATTTTTTAAATTATATTATGTTAGTCACCATACAGTACATCCCCGGTTTCCGATGTAAAGTTTGATGATTCATTAGTTGTGTATAACACCCAGTGCACCATGCAATACGTGCCCTCCTTACTACCCATCACCAGCCTACCCATTCCCCAACCCCCTCCCCTCTGAGGCCCTCAGTTTGTTCTTTCTTTCTTTTTAAAAACCTGAATAGGTTCGTTTCTGCAATGTGCTTTTTTCAGGGAGCAATGATTGGTCAATAAGTTTTGCAATCATTTCCTATCAGTTCTTATAGGCCTGCTTCATTCGTAGAAGCCAAATGCTATTTTATTATATGGCGATAGTAGCCAAATTATTTCACTAGAAGCGCATTTACTGACAGATACGTTGGTTCTGAGTTTCCACTCCTGCAGCTAATGCTACCATGACATTCTTTTTCAAACAGTTTTTGCATATGTTAACTATTCCTTAATGATAACGTCCTTAAAGTGGAATTCTTGGGTCAAATGGTGTGCTTTAAAATGCTTTTAGGGGCGCCTGGGTAGCGCAGTCGTTAAGCGTCTGCCTTCGGCTCAGGGCGTGATCCCGGCGTTCCGGGATCGAGTCCCACATCGGGCTCCTCGGCTGGGCCTGCTTCTTCCTCTCCCTCTCCCCTGCTGTGTTTCCTCTCTCGCTGGCTATCTCTCTGTCAAATAAATAAATAAAATATTAAAAAAAAATAAAATAAAATAAAATGCTTTTAAAGACTCTGCCACATTGCCCTTCAAAAAGGCTCTTATCAATTTATACCTTTACCAAGAATGTTTGAGGAATAAGTTCTCCCCCATTCTTAATAGCACTGACTATTACCAATCTTTTAAAAAGAATTGTACCAATTTGATAAATGGAAGGGGGAAAAACATGGCAGAGTAGTGAACTGGTTTGGGAGCCGGACTGGCTTGGTTCAAATCCAAACTGCCCCACGACTAAGCGTGTGCTGTACGCAAGCTCTTTCAATCCTCTGCGTCTTCTTTCCCTCTCTTTACAGTGGGGAGCGTACCCGCCCCGCAAAGCCTGGTGGAAGTCTTCCATCATCTGTACAGGGCAAACCCACAGAGCGATGGGCCAGTAGCAACCGCTCCACAAATGTTAGGTCTACTCAGGGCTATTATTAGCATTTTATTGACTCTAGTAGGGCTTTAACATTTTTACATACTTATGGGCCACTTGAAAATCTTACAAGAAAGACTTCGTAACATAATTGGTGGTCTAGAGGTGCTTTAATATTTTCTTAAAAATTTGAAAGTACGTTATCTATACACACACGTATAATATTACATATTAAACTGTTGTTAATTTTGTGTTGAAAATACTTTTCAGAGGTATTCATATGCCCTGTAATGTTGCCATACTTTTTTTATAAAGTTGGAGAAGTTAGTTTTTATTTTAATCAAATCTGTGTGCCTCCACTGTGACTTATACTATTAATGTCTAGTCAGGGAAACCTCCCCAACCAAGAGCTTGGGGGAAAAATCATAAAAGCATACACACACACACACACACACACACACAGTATTTAGCTCCTTAATCCTTTTGAAATTCTGAAATTTATTGTTTGCATATAGTATAAAAAAGTTATTTTACTTATTTTTTTAGAAACATTTATATGGATAGTACATCTTTTCTGTACTTACTTGAAACGACACCTTTATACATTATCATAACATAAATGCCTATATATTGATGGAGTTTTTCCTCAGGTCTCAAATTGTGTTCTATTTTTTTACTACAATAGTTTTTTAAAAAATATTATAGATAGTAAATTGATAGAGCAAGTGACTTCTAATTTTTTTCTCTTCAAAACTTCCATGAATTCTTGGACATTTTCCCCAAATGTTTTAATAGTGTGGGTGTGGGTGTGGGTGTGTATGCGTGTGTATATAATCGGGATTTTTAAAAATTACGTTTTCTAGTTTGTACTGTATGCTAACATATAAGATTGTTGTTGATTTTTCTATGTGATGATTTGTCTGTCATCTTGTGGGACTTTCTTATTCTAACAGTTTTGTCTGTAGAATCCCACGATTCTTTTAGAGTTGGAAGATCATACCGTAGAAAATTATGACAGTTTTATAGATGCCTTTATGCTCTTTACACCATTTACATATTTACTTTGACATTTTCGTGGCTAGGCCTGCAGTATAATGTTGAAAAGAATCTTTCCTTCCCCCCTGACTCTAATAGGAATGCTGTTAGTGAGTCATCTTACATATAATTGCTGTAGGCTTCTGTAAAAAGCCTTTGTAATATTGAAGACATTCTCATCTATTTCCAGCTTGCCAAAAAGTTTGTTTGCTCAAACAAGGCTGTTAGATGCTATCAAATGCTTTTCAGTTTTTATGAAGATGATCATATTGAGTTTCTCTTTAAATCTATTATCATACCTAATTATATTAATAGCTTTCCTGATGTTAAACCATTTTGATATTCCGGAGTTAAACTTGACTTGTCATGATATCGTAGTCTGTTAATTCATAACTGAATTTAATTTGCTCATATTTTATTTAGGAGTCTTAGAAAAATGAAATTGCTCCTTTGATTTCTTCTTTGTAGTTTTTGCTTGGTTTTGGTGTTAGAGTTAGGCTGGTCTCATAGGAATTTCCTAATTTCTGAAACAGTTGGAATGTTTTTATAAACTCATCTCAGAGTGTTTTTTTTTTCCTCTTTATTTTTGTTTGTTAGAAGATATCGCTATTATTTTAGGGAAAAAAAGGAAACTTTTGAGAAAATCATAAACATTTTTCTACTATTGTTCGTGTATTTCCAAATATTCTCAAATGACTAGGATACGTTGTATTTTCCCAGAACATATTCTTTCTCCTTCTCTCCTGCCCTCAACCTCTCCCTTCTCTCTCTCTCCCTCTCCAGTGTCCATTCCTCTTTCATTTCTAATTGATCTACCAGTTACTGAAAGGGGCGTGGTTAAAGTTCCTTCTATGTTTGAAGATTTTTCAGTTTCTCCTTGTGTTTTCATCAGATTTTGCTGCACACACACACACACACACACGCTCACACATTTGTGTATATTTAATTTTGCAGCTAGATGGATAAAAGTTTATGACTATTTCAGCTTATTAGATTATGTTTTTATTAATTCTAGGTATCCACTTTATCTTATTAAATACTTTCTACTGTTCAATTTTTTGATGTTAATTTTGCTATACTATGCCATTTATCATAATTTTCATTGCCATTTACCTAGTAAGTATTTTTTTTATCCTTTAAGGAAAAATCCATTCTGTCTTTCAGTTTCAGTGGGCCTGTTGTAGTCTCCATGTAGCTATTTTTTTTCCGGAGAGTTTAAAATGACATTTTTTGCAAATGCTGATATACTTTGATTTTACTGTGTTTTTTTTTATTTTTATCATGCCCTTTGCTGAATTGATTTTTCGTATATATATTTTGATCCATAAAATTTCCTCCCTAGTAATTTGAAATTTATATGTCTATTTCTCTAGGGTTATGCATATTTTTAACAGTTTTAACAATCTGTCAATAGCATAGTACTTATATCTTCCTCTTATATAAGAGTAAAATTTTTAGTATTCTTGCACTTCCCACTACCCTCCCTGGCAGACTCCTTGTTGAGAACATCTGGGATGTTAATTCCAGATGGTTATTTTATACATTTTTAAAACATCAAGCATCAACAGTGATTTAACTTAACTGTAACTTTTAGTGTTTTCTTTGATCATTATTCTTTCTGGTATCTTTTTTTTGGGGGGTTTGTTATTTATTTTATTGGATTATCCTTGGATCAATTTTTCTCAGACATATTTGTGGATGATAAAATTCCAAAGTCTTTGCAGAAATTTTTATTTTGTCCCGTACTTGAATGTAAGTTTGACAAGGTATAGATCTGGGTTCTGAGTAACAACATGAGACCCATTTTCTTTTAGCATCCAGTGCTGCTATTGAGAAGTGGGAGGTGAATTTAATCCCCGTATCTTTGTAAATAACCCATTATTTTCACTTTAGAACTTCTCAGGATTTTTTTTTTTTTATGTTTAATGTTCTAACATTTCACCACAATGTTAAAGTGGTAAAGCCGCTAAAACGCATCCTTTCAGCACAAGGTAGGTCCTCTCATCAGAAGAGCTGTGTATTTATTCAGCTCGAAGTAAACTTCTTCAACGATTGTGGATCTTTCTAGCCATTCCTCTTTTCTAAAACTCTTCTCTATGCCTCTTTGATTCTCTTATGCTTTCTATTTTTTTTTTTCTTATTTATGATGTTTTCTAGGAGAAACCCTTAGCTTGGTTTTCCAGCTTACTAAGTTACTCAGCTACATGTTTTAGTATTTCTTTTACTCTGATGATCATATTTTTTGTCCCAAGATGTAGTTGTTTCTGTTGAAAGATTTCGTATTTTCTAAAGTAACTTTAAGGACGTTAGCGTAATTTAAAATGTTCATCTTTGTTCTATTAGGTACTTTTTAAATGTGTGTTGATTTCCTTCAAATGGCGCATGAATCCTGATATTGTGTGTTTTTCTTTTTATTATTACTTCTACTTTTTTGTCTGTTGCTATGCTTTCTTGATTTCTTTGGTTCATGTGTCTGTGAAAGCTAATGCTGTGCTGTTGAGTGTGACATGACAGGTAGAGTTTGATGTCGGGTACAAATACTTCCCATCCTAGGGGAACCCATCCCCTAGGTCTCAATTTGTCAGTGCTTCTTCGGCTCAGTGCCCACATGAGCTGTTTTTCAATGGTATAAATACCAGGTAGCTCTGCTGAGTAGAAGTGAAAAGTGTAGGGCGGGTAGAGAGACCAAGAACATTAGTGACTTTATGCACGTATCCTTATTCACCTTCCGCAACTTTTACTATAAACTATGCACTCAAAGCTTCCTGCATTTCTTATGCCAAAATCTTCTCTTCAAAAGTCATGTATTTCGGGCTTGTGGTTTATGGGATTTCACTTTTTTTGTTAACTCTATCTGCTTCCTATTGTTTAGAGAATGAATCAAAATCTGTGGTCTACTGCTACAACTCTTGTTTCTCAGTATTCTTATGGGCTTTCTCTCTCCCCTCCCACATATGTTTCTTGTCATTCCATAGGATTTGGAATGGGTTAAGGGTAAACCCACATGGTTCAGGCTTATCTTCTTGATCAAACTTCAGTGCCATCTGTTTGAGATAGTCTCCCTCTAAGGAGCAGGGGCTTAGAGAGTCTTTCCTTTATCCATTCACCAATATTTACTGAGTACCTGTTATGTAACTGACACCTTCCTGGGAAGGAGTATGGGTCTTAAATGAATGTGTAAGATTTGGATTCTTTCTCTCTACAGTCAAGCTCACTTGGTATATACTTCAAAAAATATTTCGTAATGGAAAAAGAATCATGGGTAAAAAGGTGATAGAGTGACTAAATCTTCTATTAGGGAAGATATGGGGAGCTATTTCATAGATGACTTTTGAGTTGTTTCTTTAAGGGTACGTGGAAGTTTTCAGTCAGAGAATGTGGGTGGGTTTCAGAAATGGAGATTATGAAGGCATTCCAGGCAAGAGTGAATAGTTGAAATGCATTGACGTTCATGGTATTTTAACACATGCTAAGTGATCTGTTCTGGTTATCTTGGATATTTGAAAAAGGGGGAAGAAAGAAATCACTTGATTGAGGGGTGAGAAATCTCCCAAGGAAATATAGACCAGGCACTAATTATCTCCCATGGGATTTCTCTGTAGATGGACTCACGATTTCTCAAGTGCATTGATATTGAGTCATTTACACAGTGGACCCCAATACTTGTTGATTTCCCAGGAAGGAACTAAAAGGGGATGTCCTGAAAGAAGGTAGAAGAAGTGGCTTTTGCTCTTTATCTCATCACAGTGCTACAGACATTACTGATCATGGCTTCTGTCTATGGCAGATAATGCAGACTGCATCATTCCCCATATCTAGCTCATGGCAGTATTAGGCTTGGCTGATACATAACATGCTATGATTTGGGCCCTGGTCATTAAGCAACATTATCAGTTAACAGTATATAAATATTGATTTACTGTCAGAGAAATATAACATCATATAAATTAAATAGATGTGATAAAAACTTGAACAATCATTAGACTTAGATGAGAAGAAATAAAGCCATGAGTACGTATTAATGAACCAAAATAGAAAAGCATTCCAACACACTGCTGGGTGATAACAAGGGAAAGGATTTAGGACCATTTAGTCATGCCAGGGATTTCTCATAAAGTATTACACTCGCTCACACAGAAGAACTGTGTGAGTTAGGTTCTATTATTATTCTCACTCTACACCTAAGCTGAACTGCAAATTTTAGTAACTCCTTTAAGGTTACACAGCTAGTAAATGGTGGAACTAGGCCGTATGTCCATACTTCTGTAACTGTTTTCACAAGCATTCTTTCCATGAGACATATCTTGTCCTGGCATTCACTCACATGAGTGTGGGAACTCTTCCGATGCAGTGATGGAATTCGAGATCACATTTGTGAGCTTTATAGACCAAGGGAAAGGTGAAGTGAGTGAAATTGTTAACTCATGTAATATGGGGATGCTAACTTTAATGCATGTCCAGACTTCTTTCAGGGTAGGGGTATTCTATCCAAGGAAGACTCTTGGAGCTAGTGGAAGAAAGGACAAGAGATGGCCACGCAATTCCCCACCCCCTGCCTCGCTATATTCCATCCTGCTTTGTGCCACGTCGGAAATAAACCAAATGGAATTTCCAAAACTTTTCATCTTTTAGCATTCACTTAATGTCACTAACTGATCCTAGCCCTTTCTTATGTATTTTCTTTATTTCTTCTTTTGAAAATGATAATATAAGCAATGATGATATAAGCAATATAACAATTTTGTTATTGTTCTTGCTGCAATGATGGATTAGTTTTTTTTTTAATTACAATAAATGAACAATTTATTGCCAGTTCTAAAATTCATCCGCTATTCAATTTTCCATTAGGTGTTTTGTGTATATGTTTGTATGTGGTTCTGCAAGTGAGTGTGTATTAGCGTGTGCATGTGTATTTTAGAAAATGCTATTTATGGCTTTTAGTTCAAATTTTTTAAAAGAACTATACAGGTTCAGTACTTTGTTTTCAAATGTGAGCAGCTGAAATTAGCTGCTTCTTACACCTTTTTGTAACAAAACTGTGCAGTATGCATAATGGCTGTCCTCCCCCACCCATGGAGAGTGGAAGTGGTTAATCCTCTTCATGGGGATGAATTGGAAATGGAGTTTTGCAAACGAAGACAGAGATAATTTCCCATCTTCATTATTTATGAAAATCAGTTACTTAATTTTAATTATCCACTGTTTGTGTCGTCCACATAAAATGCCTTTTCTTTTATTTAAACTGCAAATAATTGCCAGTAGAATTATTCATTGGAAATTGGAATCCACTTTTTTGATCTCTAGAAAGCCTATTAATAATGAATGAGGATGTTTTTTATTTGTTACAATTCCACAAATGGAAACTGAAGAAAAACTCTATATTCCTCACTTATTCTGACATTACTTAAGTAAACTCACCTCTGGAGAAATGCAAGAATGTGGAGAAGCAACATAAAAATGAGAACAGCTTCCTTTTTTCTCTTCTTTCCTTCTTTCTTTCAACGATACTTATGAGTGATTACTTCCAGGAAAGCCCTGTTAGGTAAAAGGAGGGAGAGGAGTTAAATGCCTGCTAGGACCTAATAAACATCCATAAAATCCTTGACATTCGCAAGGGATACACCCTGAGACCTTCTAGAATCCCCATATTCATAAATCTTACTATAGCATATAATTTCCTATATAAAATGCAATAAAATATAACTGAAAAATTTAAGTGACCCCTTTGGACCCGTAATGATTCTATAAATAAAGGACTCAAGTAATTTATAAAGCCATTAAAATAAATTTTGCCATTAACATAAACTCTGTACCACGTATCTCTCACTTGAGTGGTTTTTGCACTATCCAGAGTGCTTGCTAAAATAGTTTCATGAATTGCTTTTCCCAGTTTCCACACAGAACGTGTGGTGGAATCACTCATGTCTGAGCAACTGCAGAATCTGAATCCTCTGAAATCTTGAATTTATTTGAAAAAATCTATTTTCTGGCCATAGCCATCACTTGATTGGATCTCCTCATTTTCTCATCATGTTCATTACCAACAGTAGGAGATAATTTTCTTATTAGGAAGTCCCCTCTCCCCCCTTGAGAGAACCAGAGTTTTACCATCTTATTAGCATGTGTATGGAGATAAACATAGATTAACTTGGGGGAAAAAAAAAACAGCCTATAGATTAATTTAGAGATGGATGCCCAGGGCCTTCCCAGCTATTCTCAGGACCTACTGGAATCACTTCTCACACTAGCCTTGGAATATTAGATTCAAATTTGGGCTTCCATAAAACTAAAGTATAATATCAATGATCAACAATGAAACTTTGAAGGCTTTGCAAACGGTCAAAGCCCTAACTTTGATAATCACAAATGAACAATGTCTGCCATATTTAGATAATCAATACAGAGCAGAAAAGGATGAATTTCCAAAGGAAATGTACAGATAAATGTCTAAATGCAGAGCTGCAAGAAAGATTGAGGAACACTTCCTGGAGGAGGCAGCATTTGTCTTGGACTTTGAGTACAGGCAAAACTTAGAAATGTGTAAAGGGGCGCCTGGGTGGCACAGTGGTTGGGCGTCTGCCTTCGGCTCAGGGCGTGATCCTGGCATTATGGGATCGCCCCACATCAGGCTCCTCCGCTAGGAGCCTGCTTCTTCCTCTCCCACTCCCCCTGCTTGTGTTCCCCTCTCTCGCTGGCAGTCTCTATCTCTGTCGAATAAATAAAATCTTTAAAAAAAAAAAAAAAAGAAATGTGTCAAGTAAGAAGACATTTTAAGTAGAGGAACGGGATGAGCAAAGACATGTAGGTGAGGATAAAGGGAGCTTACACTAGAAAAAGGAACAATGTATTCCCATCTAATTACAAAGATAATCAATCTATCCTCAATGTAGAAAATATAGGAATTGCTTCTCTCTCTCTCTCTTTAGCAATTTGACAAGCTAGACATGCAACTTTAGATTGTTATTCACCTATCTTGTCTTGTAAGCACTTTAATGTATTATTATTTTATATTTAATTCCTTAAGACATCTAGAATATTCTTCACAGTATGTACTAATGCAAAGATCTATTTTAATTCTATTTCCCAAATGTTTAACCCTACTGGTAGCTCCACTTTATTCCCTATTGCTCTGTTTGTCTTTAAAGCAAAACTGTTAGAAAGTTGTCTCTACTGAGAGACTTCATTTTCTCTTCATTTTTTTCCATAAGCCCATGTCTGTTGGCTGTTAGATCCCACCTTTCCACCCAAACACCTCTTATCAGAGCCACCAATGAGAGCCACTTGTCAATTTCTAGTCTTCATGCAGTTGATCTGCCCGTGGCTTGTGCGTTGTTGATCACAGCCTCTTCTGGCAACACATTTACCTCCACGACCTCCTACCTCACTGACCATTCCTTCCTTGTCTCTTTTGTCATTCCTGCTTGTGATCCTGATGCTTAATGTTGACAGGCCCTAGATCTCAGTCTGTGGACTTCTCTCTCCATATCATGATTTCATCCAAATGCATGATTTTTTTCTTTAAGATTTAATTTTTTTGAGAGAGAGAGCACACATGAGTGGGGGTGGCGGAGGGGCAGAGAGAGAGTGAGAAGCAGACTCCCTGCCAAGCAGGGAGTCCAACACAAGGCTCAATCCCAGGATTCTGGGATCATGACTTGAGCCAAAGGCAGATGCTTAACCAACTGGCCACCCAGGCACCCCAGATGAATGGTTTTAAGTAACAGCTATATATTCTGATTCCTAAATTTATACCTATAACCTAGATCTTCCCTTGAACTCTAGTATATATACAATAGGTTTCTTAATATTTCTAACTGGATGCAAATTTCTGAACTTCTTTTTCCAAACTGCTGTCTGTGAAGTCATCCCAACTCAGCTAATGGAAACTACATCTTTCCAGTGCTCAGGCTGGATGCCTTGACCACTCTCTCTCTTCATATCTGACTTCTACTCCTTTAGTAAATCCTGTTGATTGTACCTGTCATTTTGTTCATCATATCTTGGCTGAATCATTGCAATAGGCTTCAACTGATCTGGCCAATTGTTTCTTTACAAAGCATCCAGAGTGATCATTTAAAAATGAAGATCAAGCCATGCCATGCTCTGTCCTGTACCTTCCACTGACTTGTCATCTCACTTGGAGTGAAAATTAGGATCTTATGATGGCCTAACAGATCCCAGATGATCCCTGTGCCTCTTTGGCCCCATTTCCTATTAATTCCCTGCCTACTAACTCCAGTAGGAAGGATGGCTTGATTTCTTAGTTCTTCCTTAAATATATCAGCCTCACTGCCTGCTCAGATGCTTTGCAGCTGCTGTTCCCTCCTAGAGGCTCTCCCCCAAGATATAGGGGTGGTCATTCCTCGCTCCTTCATCTTCTCCAAATCTTTGCTGCATTTCCCTTCTCAGTGAGACCTCCCCCATCATTCTGTTAAAATTTCAATCTCTCTCCACACCACCATTCCCCTTTCCTACCCTTGTCATCTAGCACATTGTTACATGTATTAAGGTCTAATTCTAAGCAAACTTCATCTCTTTCACTGATCTTTCTGTCAATTATTGAATCCGTAGCATCTGATTTAATCATTATGATTTTGTAAAACGTATTTCATGTCTGCTGAGGCAAGTCTTCTTTATTATTGCTCTTTTACAAAATCCTCTTGGTTATTCTTAGCTTTCGTGCCAGCTTAACCTTAAAAGTACTTTGTCGTGTTCTAAAGGAAGAAAAATCAAGTTGAGTTTTTTATTGGAATTTCATCAAACATGCACATTCATTGGGAAAGAATTAACATCTTTACATTATTCATTCTTCCTTTCCAGGAATGCGGTGTGCTTCTCTATTCAGATGTGTTTTCTTTTTGGCATCAGAGTTCCATAATTCTATATTTTTATGGTTCTTACATATTTCTTAAGTCATTTGCTTTAGTCAATGTTTTTCCCCTGATACATTTCCATTGTTGCTACTTTTTTCCATATATTTTCAAGTGATATTTCCAGATAGATGTTTTTTCAAATTTGTATCCAACATCATAGTTGAACTATCTTATTAGTTGCAGCAAATTTTCAATTTATTTTCTTGGGTTTTCTAAGGAGACATAATGATAATTCTGTCTCTTCTTCATATTTTGCCTCACGTGGTAGTGCCTTGGCTAGGGTTTCACAAGGGTGTTGAAGAATTGTAGTGATAACTGGCCTGTTCGTTTTGCTTTCTTTACTCTCTTCCCTCTTAAGTCTGATGGTGGCTGTTGGTTTAAGACGCATATCTTCTATCATGTTAAGGAAATATCTTTTTTTTTTTTAAAGATTTCATTTATTTATGTGACAGAGATAGGGACAGCCAGCGAGAGAGGAACACAAGCAGGGGGAGTGGGAGAGGAAGAAGCAGGCTCATAGCGAAAGAGCCTGATGTGGGGCTCGATCCCAGAACGCCGGGATCACGCCCTGAGCCGAAGGCAGACGCTTAAGGACTGCGCCACCCAGGCGCCCCAGGAAATATCTTTACATTCTTATTTTACTACAACTCTTTTGAGAAAATAGGGAACAGTTGAAAAATTTGTCTTGTGCTTTGTGTTTACATCAATTGAGCTTAATATTACCTATTGATTTGATTAACAGATTTCTTAATAATAAACCACAGAAATGGTTGTCATGAGTGGTTTTTAAAAACATACTCGCGAATTTAATTTATTAATATTTAAGTGAGGGTTTTACATCCATATTCCTAAGTGTCTCTGGTCTATATTTTTCATGCTAGTGCAATCTTTTGTGACTTGTTGGAGTCTGTGTTATGGTGCTTTTATAAAAAAGAAATTGTCAAGCAGTTTGTCTTATTCCATACTTAGAGTAGAAAGCAGGGTGTGTGTGTCTCTGTGTGTGCATACACATATATGTGTGCACACACACGCACATAGATATTTTTATGGAGAGTATCTGCTTCTAAGAAATTTGACAGACTTTATTGCTCGAAACTACTTGGTCTCAATAGGTCTCAGTGCCCTTTAGGTTAACTTTATGATTTTTTCCCTACGATTATTGCTATATTCCAATGTTCTACTGCTTTAAAAGGTATTTATTATTGGTTTTCCAGTAAATAGTCTATTTCAACTGAATTTTCAAATTCTGACTGTGGAATTGTACATAGCATCTTCTTATAGTTATAATATTTTTTCTAGGGGCCCCTCGGTGGCGTAGTTGGTTAGGTGGCCAACTCTTGTTTTGGCTCAGGTTGTGATCGAGGTGGTGTGAGACTGAGCCCCGTATCAGGCTCCGTGCTCAGCCCAGAGTCTGCTTAGGTTTCCCTCTCCCTCTCCCCTGCTTTCTCTCTCTCAAATAAAGAAAGAAATCTTCAAAAAATTTTTTTCTTCTAAATCTGTTGTGACCCACTGTCATTTCTAGTTCTGCTTAATTTTATTTCTCTCCATTTTTATTAGTTTTTCAAGAGGCTCACCTTATTAATTAAATTTTCCTTTCCAATAGTAAAGCATTTAAGATCTGTAAGCCAATATTTTGATAAGTTTTGACATCAGTTCTTTTTTGTCTCAAAAAACTTGCTTCAATTTTATTTTGCCTTAGACCTTAAATTTATGTAAGAGAGTGTTTTTTAATTTCCCTTTGATTAAGTTTTCATTCATTTGTTAAAATTATTATTCTTATTTTCTCTTCTAATTTTAGTGTGGTCAGTGAATGTGGCCCATCTAATTTCTGTTACTGAGAATTTATCGGTGCTTTTTTGTGAACAGTAGATTAAGTTTTATAATAGTTCATGATCACATCAAAATAAGGGCTCTTGTAGTTGTAGTGAAGATAATTATTTTATTTCAACCTCTTAAATTATAAGTTTTCTCTGTTTTTTTTTTTATTTGGGGAGGGACTATTTTATGTCTCAACATGTTACAACATCTGTAATTGTACTTCTGCAAATTTTGCCTCATAATGCCAACATTTCTCTGTTTCACTTCATATATTGATTCTTGTATTTTTTTGCATACACATTCATCAAAATTCTGTTTATTTAGAAACGTTCTATGTTCCTTTCACTATGTAGTCCCTGTGAGGTTCCCTCATATGTTGAATTCTTCCTTCACTGATAGTAATATTTCTAAGCCCGCTGTCTGCCTTTGCTTTTTGGGAAAATCAGCTTCAGCACTTACTGATATTGGGACCTTTCCCCTTCCTACAACATCTGAAGTGACAGCATACACATCTAACAGACAAAGTCCCCCTGGAGCAATCTTGCTCCCCTTTCTGGTAACAGCATTTTCTACACACACTGTGGTAGGAACACTGTGGCTGCCTCACGTGGTCTCCAGGTCGTTGTGGGCTGTGGGTCCCTGGAGCAGGGTGGGGAATGTGGCTTCCTGTTTCCTCTCACATCCATGGGTGGCACCATCACTGTTCTGCCATGTACACTTCTTCAACCCTTCAACCTGTGGGAGTCGCCTCACATTCCCACAGCAAATGGAATATCTATCTATCTGCCTTTAGGGATTTGTTATGTTTTCTTTTTCTTTCTTTTCCTTCCAGTATCTTAATAGGCAATTTTGTGGACAGTTGATAGAGACAACGTCAGGAAATGTTGGCCTAGTAAAAATAAATAAAATAAAATAAAATAAAATAAAATAAAATAAAATAAAATAAAATAGGGGCACCTGGGTGGCACAGCGGTTTAGCGTCTGCCTTTGGCTCAGGGAGTGATCCCGGCGTTATGGGATCGAACCCCACATCAGGCTCCTTGCTATGAGTCTGCTTCTTCCTCTCCCACTCCCCTCCTTGTGTCCCCTCTCTCGCTGGCTGTCTCTAGCTCTGTCAAATAAATAAAATCTTTAAAAAATAAAATAAAATAAAATAAAATAAAATAAAATAAAATAAACTGCTCCTGGAGTGTTTCTACAGGGATGTGGAATGTTCTGTCAGCACTGTATTTTAGGAACCCTCACCTGCTCAGAGTGTAACAGAGGGCTCACCTGGGAGACAACTACAGCAGTCCTTGAGAAGTCCTAAACCCTGGTAATGGGGGTGGAGCAAGCAGTAAGTGGACAGATGCATTAGGGAGGCAGAATCTATAATGTGGAAAATAAGTAAGTTCATGTGTATGTGTGCAATTGTGAACTGAGGGTGGATCAGAAGAACAAACGGGTGGGAGGAATTCACATTGGTGACGAACTTCCCAACACAAATTAATGAGAATGCTTGGCATGTTCCCCAAGGAAGAATGATTTTGAAAAGAAAAGAATTATAGTTACGTAGAGTAAGGATTTTATTTTATTTTGTTTTATTTTATTTATTTTAAAGGAAATGCATAGGGAAGAAGTAAAATGCAATGTTGTGGAAAAAACAAATTAAAAGATGAAAATATGTTTAAAATGGTTAAATCAAGTAAAAAGGTATATTAATGTTTATTTTACTATTCTTTTTACTTCTTTGTATTTAGAGAACGTTTTCATAATACAAAGCATGAAGAAAAAGGAAGGGAGAAAAGTGAGCTAGTTTGGGACATACTGTCTTAGGCTGCTAGTAGAGAGCCCCTTACTCCAGGTGACAATGTTTAAGGGCCACTGGAAATGTAGGAATAGATGCCCAGTGATCAAGAAGGGAAGTATTGAAGAATAAAAGTTGTAGATGAAGTTATTACATGTTCTGTTGACATTAAGCTGTGTGCCTGTAGACAGGTTCAGTTTATAGGGGAAATTATGGTATGGATTGTTTCTATTAGATTTTAGTGTCTGTGGCATATTGCTGCCTTCATAGCATATATGTGCATTGTTTGGTAAAGTTTAATGAAGCTTATCATTCACTTAGCAATATGTATAAAAGGCCTTAAAATAATATTTGAGTGGGTAGTGTTAGGAAGCAGTGATTCAGAATCATCAAAGACGTGGATAAAAGATGTAAACAAAGTTGTTTATCGTCATACTCTTAGAATAGAAAATATAAAGTAAACAAAGTGATCCTAAATGGGCAGACAGAAAATAGATGATGATTTAACCACAGGAAGGGACACTGTGTATAACCAGGACAAATCATGCTTTTCAGTAACGATGTAGGAAAATCCTCTCCAAACCAGTGCAACCACGGTATAAAACAAATAAAATTATAATATGTATGACTGAATGGAAATATATTAACATTTTATCAAGCTCTCTTAGGGTTACAAGATGACAGCTTTCATCTTTTTTTCTTTTTTTCTTTTTTTTTTTTTTTTTTTAAGATTTTATTTATTTATTTGACAGAGATAGAGACAGCCAGCGAGAGAGGGAACACAAGCAGGGGGAGTGGGAGAGGAAGAAGCAGGCTCACAGCAGAGGAGCCTGATGTGGGGCTCGATCCCACAACGCCGGGATCACGCCCCGAGCCGAAGGCAGACGCTCAACCGCTGTGCCACCCAGGCGCCCCTTTCATCTTTTTTTCTAGTACTTTTCTGTATTTTCTACAAATATTTAAAATAAACTGTTTTATCAGGAATAAACACTATTCAAATAATAAAAATAAGAATAAAAATAAAGTGGCGGAATTGTCTCTGTTCATAGAGTAAATGATGAAGTGGAGACAGGAAAGTTAATACAGACTAGCATATTATAGGATGTGATCTTGTTCTCAGAAACACTCAATCGGTGCTCTTCATCTACAAATAACATTAAAAATTCCAAGAACTACTCAGCAAATGTGCTTATTCCTTCTTGTTTCCCCATCCCTTATTATCATTATCAGATCTGCTTTTTTAAAGGAATTGAAATTCCTTGAGGATTTCTCATTAGTAATACTTTTTTTTTTTTTAAAGATTTTATTTATTTATTCGACAGAGATAGAGACAGCCAGTGAGAGAGGGGACACAAGCAGGGGGAGTGGGAGAGGAAGAAGAAGGCTCATAGCGGAGGAGCCTGATGTTGGGGCTCAATCCCATAACGCCAGGATCACGCCCTGAGCCGAAGGCAGACGCTTAACCACTGTGCCACCCAGGCGCCCCTTCTCGTTAGTAATTCTTATCTCTACTTTGGGAACTTCTATGACCCCTTGTTGCCAGGACGGTAATAGAATCCAGAGAATTTAAATTATTTGCCTACAAGTACAAGGTAAGCTGATTCTCTGGGTCAGTTGCCACATTGGGAAAGAGTCTTGGAATTATGATCCCCTATCATTTATATGCAGCTGCAGCCCAAATGGCCAACAGATGCTGAATGTTAGCTGAAAGTCCATCAGAAGCATATTTTTCCTACCTAAAATTCTAATTGCTAAAATGGAGAAAAGAAATAATAAAGTAGAAAACACCAGAATGAAGAAATTAAAATGATCAAAAGGGTGATTGGGGGTACTGAAGAAAAAGATACATTTTTTTTCAGAATGGAAAAATAAATGCTGAGAGAAGAAGAATGTTTATAAGATTATGAAAGGCAAATATGAGTCCATTTCTCAATTCTGGAGTACACATTTGAGGGTATAACTTGAAATCTATAGGATGCAAAAGAAGAATAAAATATCTCTGGATGGAGCAATGAAGAAGAAAGTAAAAGGGAAAGTATTTTATACACATTCTCTCATTATATGACAAGCTGTCAATTCGCTTTGTTATAATCCCAACTCTGCCACCAGCCATTCACATGATCTTCACTTTTTAGGCCTCTCATTTATTTTGTATTTAATCAGAAATAGAATCAGTTGGGCTTGAGGACACTTTCTGATTCAAAAAGATTTTTTTTAATTTTTTAATACAAAAAATATATATGAATATTCTATTATATATTTGTTATTCTCAAAATATTATACATACCAGAAATGTGAAAAGACCAGGGAAGTGTTTGTTCATATTTGAGGTTGCTGGTGACATTATAATTTTTAAAAGCAAATTAGTGGTTCCTGACAGGACCCGAAATTAACATGCCTGCAGGCTTCCTCTCCCAAGATCAGTCCCCAGGCAATGATAAATAGATGGGTCACAGATCTGATGCAGTGTTTGTATATGTAATGTCTTTGGTCTGAGAGACTGCAATCTCGTATGGCTCTGGAAAGAGAAAATAGAAAAAGCATGACAGAATTCTGTTAACTCCTCTTACCTCATATCTGTGTGCCTAATGGTGATTCTCACAACACACTTATAGCAATTCAGATCCTTGTTACAGGTTTCCTCAGGTGTAAAATCAGTGAAGAACTAAAGACTTTTACTTGTAGCGAGCTACAGTAATGTCCAGTCCCACCCCCAAGGGTATGAATTATAATCTAGTCAATATCTACTTTTAATGCTGCTTCTTTTTAGGGCCAAAGGGTGAGATTCCGACTTGAGTTGTCTTGCTCTGTGGCGAATAGCTGACTACTTCCCTGGTTCCTAGTTTGTACCTCCTCTTGCCCTCAGAGCCATTGAGGTTGAAGGCTAAAATATGGTCTTTATAGTGAGATTTCCCTGGGAGTGTAATTAAACCCCCAGAGGAAAATGTGCTTAAAGGTATTTGAGAAACATGACTATTTCAAAATATATATATAGATACCAGATTATAGATTCCCTCAGAAGCAAAAATACTAGAGCAGCTAAACCAAAAACTTAAAATTAGTTTAAAAACAAACAAAAAGGATAAGAGAACAGCAATTTGAACTATGAACAAGAAATAGAAAAAGAACAAAGAAGGATATTAAGTATGAACAATACAATAGTCATATTTTAGAAACAAACAGTAGATGAATAAATAGCCGAGAAGCCAATTAAGTCTTTGGAGACCATATTAAGCAGATCTTCAATATGGAAAAAGGAAAGACAAATGATGGAATATACAAAAGAAAAGCTAAGAAATATGAAGAATATGGATAGTGAAAGTAATGTTTGGAAAATAGAGATATCAGAAAAACTGAATTTTTAAAATGGAGATGAGAAAATATTTGAAATAGATTTTTAAAAACTAAAATAGAAGATTATAGATGGACAGCATTCAGGGAATGTCAAAGGAGAGAGAGAAGGAACGATCTTCTCCTAGAAACAGAATGAAATTTGAGAACATGAAAGTGAGAGAAAATTCTGAAAGCTTACAGAGAAAAAAGAATAAAACTCAGATTAACAACAGATTCTTCAACAACAACATTGGATACAAGAAAACAAGGTTAAAACCTAGAAGCATCTACATAGTCAAATTTTCAACAAAATACAAGGATAAAAAAAATTCTTACAATTATAAAATCTCAGAAAATTTGTCAGAATTTCACAATTGGATTAAAATAGATCGTATAAACTACTCAAATAAAAGGCAAGACAACTCTAGAAGTTGTCACAAGAGCTATATAAAATAAAGATGATCAAATACTTTGTTAAGGTTATTAATTATATTTTGAAATAGTAAGTGAAATAAAAAAAGGAATTAAAAGTCTAAGTTTGTACTAATATGATAGTCATTAGCTATGTGAAATGTAACCAGTTTGAATTAAAATTACTGTCAATTTAAAATATACACAAGATTTCAAAAACTTATTATGAAAAAAGAATGAAAAATATCTCAGTATTTTTATATTAATTGCAATTTGAAATGATATTTTGAATATATTGGGCTAAATACAATTATGTAATTAATTTTAATTAATTTTTTGACTTTCTCTTATCTGTCCACTAAAAAATGTAAAATTTTACATAAGACTTGCATTTGTAGCCTAAATGACATTTTAAATACATTTTACTGACATAATGTCAACATGATAGGAGTTAGAGAAATGGGAAACAAAAGTTCTAGTCTTATCAGGTCTAGTCTTATAGGACTCAAAATAAAAAGAAGTAAGAATAAGAAATAAGAATATAGAAAAAAAACAAATTAACATGATAGAAACAAAATCAAGATTTACAATAAATATAAATGGACTTATTTCATATTTTAACATAAACATTGATTAATTGGATTGCAAATATACAGATAAAATAGATTCTTTACATGAGACACACTCAAAGCATAAAGACATGAAAAAGTTAAAAGTAAAAAGATGAAAAACAGAAAAATTAGACAAATACTAACCAAATAAAACTGGTATGCCTATGTTAATATCAGGTGAAATTGAGTTTAAGACCAAAAAAAAAAAAAAATCAGTAATAGAGATGGAATAGAATATTGCATAATGATAACATGATCAGGTTACTCAGGCAATATAATAGTTTTAAGCACTAAATACATGCAGAAAAAAACTGATAGAACTACAAAGAAAATCCACTACCATATTGGAAAATAGCAATGCATATCTCTAGATAATAGACAGCTCAAACATTCAGGTAAAAAAAAAGGAAACAATATAAATAAGAAGACTGATCTAGTAATCTCATATAGAGTCTTACACCCAGTAAATAGAAAGGACAAATTTTTCTCAAAAATGAATAAAATTAGAAAAAAAAATAAGCATATATATTTGGTCCTTAAAAAAAAATGTCTCAACAAATCTCAATAACAAATCTTAATAATAATCATACAGGCCATGATCTTTCACTACAACATCATTAATTTAGAAATTAACAACAAAAAGATAAATTTAAAAATCCCCATACATGAAGAAATTTAAAAATACTGATAAATATGTCACAGATTATGAAAGAATCATGAAAAAATTAAATAATACATAAAACTGAACAATAAAAATGCTCAAAAGCAAAACTTGTAAGATTAGCAAAAGTGATACTTCAAAAAATGTATCGTCTGAAAGATTTGTAATAGAAAGGAAGAAATCTTCAAAAATAATAAGCAAAATTTTTAGCTTAAAAATTTTTTAAAGTGATAGGATAAACCAAAAGCAAAGAGAAAGAGATAATAAATGAAAGTATAGAAATAAATGGAATAGAAAAATATGTTATAATTGAGACCAACAGACTAAAAGTTATTCTTTGAAATACAAATACTGTTAAAACAGATAAACTTCTGGCAAAAGTAATCCAGAGATAAAGAGAAAAGATAAAAATATATACTATTAAGAATGAGGAGGACATAACTAAAAATAAAATGAAGATTTAAAAGATGAGAGAATCCTATTAACAATTATATGCTAGGCTTTTAACTTAGACAAAACAGACAAATTCCTAAAACAAAACAAAACAAACTTACTAAAATTCATTCTAAAGGGATCAGTGACTACACAACTTATAACTAGCAAACCAAAACAAAAAAACAAAAAAATATTGAGGAAGAGGTTAAGAATCTTTTCAGAAAGAAAATGATATACCTATACAGTTGTGTGGACAAGTTCTACAAACAACTTACCAAAGAAGTTACTCCAATTTTACATAAGGTTTTCCAAAAATATAAAATAAGTGAAATACTCTCTAGCTCATTTTAAAAGGAACAATATTACTCTGTTACTAAAACTATACTTTTAAAAAACTAAAACTTTTTTCCCTAAAAATAGAAAGAAAGAAAAGCTATGGATTCACTTTATTCTTTAATATAGAAGCAAAATTGTTAAGCAATATATTACCAAATTGATGTACTTTAAAAAAAATCATACTATCTCATGATCAAATTGTGTTTATCCTAGGTATTCAAGAATCATTTATTATTATTATTATTTAAAGATTTTATTTATTTATTTATTTATTTGAGAGAGAGAGAGAGAATGAGTGAGTGGGGGAGGGGCAGAGGGGACGGGAGAGGGAGAAGGAGAAAGAATCTCAAGCAGACTCCATGCTGAGTGTGGAACCCAACGTGGGGCTCGATCTCATGACCCCGAGATCATGGCCAGAGCTGAAACCAAGAGTCGTACACCTAATCAGTTGAGCCACCCAGGCTCCCCAGGAATTATTTATTATTAAAACAATCTGTAATATAATTTGGATTAAAAGATGTAATTGGATAAAAGACACTAAAAGCCAAAAAAAATACGAACATCTCAGTAGACACATATAAAGTGTTTAATAAAATTTGGTACTCATTGTGAATTAAGAAAAAAAATACTGTTAGGAAATTAGAAGTATATGAGAACTTCTAAAACCTGATAAAGGGTGTATTAGTAAGGGATCTGCCGAGAAGTAGTACCAATAAAATGTGTATATATAGAAGCATATTTATTATAAAGAACTGGCTTATGAGCTTGTGGAGGCTGGAGAGTCCCAAATCCGCATGGAGAGCTGGCAGTCTGGAGAACCAAAAAGAGCTGATGTTGCAAATGAGTCCAATGGCAATCTGCTGGAGAATTCTCTCTTACCCAAGGGATACTGCCTTCTTGTTCTATTCAGGTCTTCGACTGATTGGATGAGGCCCTCCTACATTTGGAGGACAATCTGCTTTACTCAAAATCCACTTATTTAATTGTTGATGTCATCTGAAACACCCTCATAGTAACATGTAGAATAATGTTTGATCAAATATCTGGGCAAAGGCCCAGCCAAACTGACACGGAATTAACCATCACAAAGAGTATCTAAAATATGTAACAAACAAACTAAAGACCAGAACAAACATGGTAGTAAATGGAAAATGCTTTAGAACAAACATGATAGTAAATGGAAAATGTTAAAAGCATTTAGTTTAAAATTCAGATGTGATCAAAAAGCTGACTATTAACACATATATTCAAAATTGTATTGACAGTCCTCGCCAGTACAATGAAACAAGAGTAAAGGAATTAGAGGTATATACATTAGAAATGAGGAAATGGGGTGCCTGGGTGGCTCAGTCGGTTGGGCATCCAACTCTTGATTTCGGCTCAGGTCACGATCTCAGGGTCCTGGGATTGAGCCCTCTGTTGGGCTCCACGCTCAGAGGGGAATCTGCTTGAGATTCTCTCCCTCGGCCCCTCCCCCTGCTCATGCTTGTTCTCTCTCTTCTCTCTCTCTCTCTCAAAAATAAATAAACAACTCTTTAAAAAAAAAGAAATGAGGAAATAAAAGTGTCATTAATTGCAGGTGATACAATCATTTATATTGAAAAAAGCGTAGTAATCAATAGGTGAACTATTGTAAGTGGGGAGAATTGGGAAAGTAGTTGGATATAAAAATAAAATACACAAAGTCAGTTGCCCTTTTGTACATCAGTGGCTAAAACCCAGAAAACATAATTAAAAAGAATATATCATTCACAATAGTATCAGGGGATACCCAGTACCTTCAAATAAATCTATCAAAAACAGTACAAGATCTCTATGAAAAAAATTAAAGCTTTATTTAGAAATATTAAAGAAGGGGTGCCTGGGTGGCACAGTGGTTAAGCGTCTGCCTTCGGCTCAGGGCGTGATCCCGGTGTTATGGGATCGAGCCCCACATCACTCTTTCGCTATGAGCCTGCTTCTTCCTCTCCCACTCCCCCTGCTTGTGTTCCCTCTCTCGCTGGCTGTCTCTATCTCTGTTGAATAAATAAATAAAATCTTTAAAAAAAAAAAAGAAATATTAAAGAAAATCTAAGTAATTGGAAAAAAGCAATGGGTAAAAAAGCAATACTATGTAGTATCAATTCTCAAACTCACCTGGAAATTCAATACAATTCAATTAAAATGTCAGCAGGGTATTTAATGGATCTTGATAAGACTTTTCTAGAAATCTGAATGCTTGATAAAAAAGATATAATTGAAGAGATGAACTATAATGAAAGACTTGCCCTACACAATATCATTTACTTAGAAAAGACGTATTATGAAAGAATAATAATTAAGATGTTATAGTATTGACAGAATTGAATAGAACGTCCAGGAATAGACTAATGCATACATGGAACTTTGATATAAGACACAGATGCTGTGTCAAAGATTTTAAAAATTTTAACTTAAAATCCTTGTTATTGATAAGAACAGATGTAAAATTAGATCCCTAGCTCACATGGTAAACAAAAATCAACTTCATAGTTATTAAGCACTTCAATATATAAAAAATAAAACACTGAAACTCTTTGTAGAAAATATGCATGAATATGTTTTGGACCACAGGGAAGTATTTTTTTAAGACATAGAAAACATTTCTATAAAAACATTGTTGGGGAGCCTGGGTAGGACTATGGGTTTCAGCTCAGGTCATGATCTCAGGGTCATGAGATTGAGCCCTGAGTCAGGCACCATGCTAGCATGGAGTCTGCTTGAGATTCCCTCTCTTCCTTTCCCTCTGCCCCTCCCCCTGCTCATACTCTCTCTCTCTCTCTCTCTCTAAATTCTTAAAAAAACAAAACAAAACATGGTTGAATTGACCTACTGATTCTACTCCCTCAGTCTATACCTAAGCAAAACTCAGTCACATGCACAAAACAAGAAATGTTTAAAACTGTTTAGAACAGCACTGTTCACAGTGGCAAAAGCTGGGAACATCTCAAATGTGTATGATCAGGAGAATGGTGAAGCAAACCATCGTTTATTCTCACAATGTAACATATAGCAATCTAAACAAATATAGTAGAGAACATGGATGAATTTTATCAATAAATATCAAGTGAAAAAAGTGAATTCCAAATGATAACATACAGCATCATATGTCTTATAATGACATATAAAAAAGAAAGCAATGAAATGATTAATATGAAATACAGGATGTGGTTTCCTTGGATAATGCAAGGGCATGGGGACTACCACATAATTACAGAGATTATTGTAAAGGTCCTGTCTTTGGTTTTGGGTTCTAGGTTCATATGTACTTACTATAATCTTAGAAATAACTCTCTTATTTTCTTAGTCAATTATGAAAATGTCTTTCTGCCTAATTCTACTCCTATCAATCCTGGTGCAGACATAGTATATCTTTAGTTAGCTAGAGTTGTGTTACTTACCTATTGCAGCATAAAAACTACACCCAAAGTTTAAGATTTAAACCAATAATAATTGTTATTTGTCCCAGTTTCTGTGGGTCAGCAATTCAGACAGATTACAGTGAGAATGGCTTGCATCTGCTCCATGGTGACTAGGGACTCAGCTGGAAGACTCAAAATCAATTGATATCTAGAGCATTAAGGGCTGTTGTTGTCATTGCTGTGGTCTGTTTGCTAGGATGTTTATCTTAGTTACTCCTTACTCACAAGAAGGAAGGCAAGTTTCAATAAATAAATGGTTCATTTAGATCTAAGAGGAATAAAGTAAGAGTGAACGACTGGGCTCTTACATTCAATGGTTATTGAGGTTAAAACTCCCAGTTCTCAAATTGTCTTTCTATCTCACATAAAGTAGCTGAACCAACAATCCCATCTCTATAGTTTGAAACAGTTTGTGGAAAGAGTGAGGAGAAAAAACAATCAAAGTGTGTAGATAACTCTAAAAACGATAATTTTAGTTTCATCTCTGAGCCCCAAAAAGAACAACTGGTGAGAAACAGACACAATCAAGTCTTCACTTTTCCTTCTTATGGTCCCCAGAAGGCATTTTGTTCTCCATCTTGATGCTTGTGATCTTTTCCTATATATATTCCTTGAAATTCACGCCCTTGGGCTAACCACATTCTGTAAATGATGTTTCTTTACATGTGCTCAACAACGTGGGCCAACCTTGTGCAGTGGGACTTGGCCCTTATGTCTTGAAGCACATTGCTTTTTACCTTGGGACTAGGGATTATCATTATAGTGTTTTCCCAACAGTTTGTCTTGCATCAGAGTCTGGAGAAAATTCATAGGGTTGGATTGGAGAAAATTTGTGTAATACTGATTTACTGACACAAAAGTGTGCTTGCCCTGAGATAATGAGGTAAGATCTTAAGACAAAATGCAGACATCATTATTCTTTCCTACTTTAATTGGATTCTAGGCTCACACAGCTCTTTTCCCCCTCATGCACTCACCTGGTTCAAAGGCCCCTTTTCCTGACCACTGATCAGCCTCTGCGATCCTTTTGACTATTTTGCTTAAAGGCTCATGGGACACTCATAAACAGAAATTTGTTTTGACTACCAGGACATACCAATTTTATCTTGGTATGAAATCTCCCTAAGTTCTTCTGCTTTCAACTGATACCATACTGGGGAATCTTGAATTTCAACTTGAATGCTGTATTCAATTACTTTATAAATCTAGTTGCCAAGCTCTTGGCATGCCCCTGAACACACCTTGGCCTGCCTTGATTCATCCTTTTTCAATTTGCTGACTAGAACCAAAACTTTTTAAGGCTCCTACACCCTCAATCCTATGATCGTTACCAAAGATAATGATAAATGATAATGTTTCAGTGTTAATGAGGGAGTAAATAGCATGTTAATGACGTTTGCAGATGTATCTTAATTAGGAGAAGTTGTTAACACCAATGAGGCCAGAAAGAAAATACTGGAAGTTCTGAAGAAATAGAAGCACACAGAGGAAAAAACAAACGTGAAAACAGAGATTCAACTGACATAATACATATTCTTGTAATGAGTGAAGAGCTAACAGAAAAGAACCAACTGGACAGTACCTGGAGACCTGAAGAAAGAAAGAAACAGCAAAGGCTATCTAAAGAGGATTTTACCCATGGCTGGAATTAATTCCAAGGATTTTACACCAAGAACTTTCAAAAGTATCCTTACTTCTTTGACCACTGTTGTCCTGGTAAATGTTAAACGAGTGGATTTCTGACCAAAAGGAAAAGAAAGGAAAGAAAGAAAAAAAAGAGGGAGAAAATATGTGTGTGTGCACAGACACATGATTATTATAACATTTGTTGACATAGAGGATGGATATAGCACTATTTACAAGTAATGAATATATGGGGTGCCTGGGTGGCTCAGTCTGTTGAGCATCCAATTCTTGGTTTCAGGTCAGGTCACGAGATCTCAGGGTCCTAAGATCAAGCTCCGTGTCGGGCTCCCCACTCAGTACAGAGTCTGCTTGAGATTCTCTCTTCCTCTTCTTCTGCCCCTCCCCCTGCTCATGCTCTCTCTCTACGTAAAATAAATAAATAAATCTCTAAAAAAAAACCCCAAATAATATAATCCTCTTTATTGTAAATTTGATATAAACTATTACTTCTCATAGAATACTTCCTTTGATTTTTGCCACATTCTTACACCCATAGCCCATCTCTGAGCAAGAACAGTTCCAAACTGATGTTGGCTGATATTTTCATCTACATTGAATAAGATGAAAGTAAAATAGCAAAGATGTATGTCAGAATTAGTTTTGTCCGTCAAAGACTTAAGCAACTCTTTTTGCTAAGCCAAATAATATTCTGAATATTTCCTCCATTTTTTTTGTGCTATTCACAATATGATGATTGTGGACATAATGGGCTTTTAAGTTTAATCTCTATAATTAACATTTTCTCCGTCACTTTCTTTAGTCTAGATAATCAACAAAGCAATTAATCGAGCCTTGATTTGTAGTATTTGCTGATTTCCATGGTTTCAATCCTGTCACTGTGGACAATTTTAAGCTACCAACCTGCTGTCACTGAACATGAACTTGGGAAGAGATACACAGTAGCATACTGTTATATAAGGTTTTTACCATATAGAGAAAACAGTTATAAATAACTTTAAGAGCATAGATAATCGACAGAAAAATGTGGTAAAATGATGGAAGTTATGGCTTTTGTGTATTCATTGCCTTTTAAAACATTATTGTGTTGAAAGTTTATATAATTTAATTTTTAATAATAGCTGTGTTTAATAGCTGGCTCCTAAAATTTCTGAAACTTTAACAGCTGACTCACCAGTCAGTATGAACAGGCTCCATCCAGCACATCCCACTCAGTGCCTTTACTCCTGAGACTCGGGCCTAATGTCTAGTTTGTGCTGGAAATTGCAGGATTTACAAATTCAACATGTTCAAAGTGAAACTCATCTACTTTCTGCCAATGATGACTTTTATTCCCTCATCCACCCAACTGCACAAGCTGGAAGCATGGAAAAACTTTAAGACCCTTCAGTTCTAAACATCACCAATCACCAATTCCTATGTATGTTGCTTCTGGAATAGTTCTTGAATTTTTGTCCTTCCTATTCCTCATCCTCTTGTCTAAATTATTACTGGACTGACCCTTCCTTTGTAAATCTCCCATGCTATTCTAGAGCAGTGCTGTCCTTGACCTTGGCCTGCTTCAAAAGTGATACAGATCAATGTAATCATTAGGTGACTTCCCTATTACTCTCCTAGGATGGGCAGTCGAGTGCATTTTTTGTCTTTCTTGTTCATCTCCTGCCATCTTCCACCTCACTCCATGCTCCTCTGTTCCTCACTCCATACCTCTGATGGTATATTCCTGAGGTAGTGCTCTTAATTCAAGTAGTTCTTTGTCTAGTATGTTCTACTCACTCCTCTCCATCAGAAGAAATTGTATTTGTTTGTCAGGGAGCAGCTCAAGTGGAAAGCTTTGCCCGGTTTTCTGAAAAAGTTACTTATTCCCCTCTTTTGGATCCCTCTTACCAGTTGTTTACATTTCTCTTAAATAATGTATATGACACACTTTACACAAGACATAGCATATAGTGAATATTCAGTCGGTGGTCTCTCCTCCAATTTCCTAGTGGCAAGGACATGAATGTTAGAATTCAGGTCCCAGTGACTTGCTAGCTTTGTGATTTTAGGTAAATTATATAACCTCTTTATGTTTCAGTTTCTTCATCTGTAGAAAGGAAATAGCGATATTCTCTTTTGGAGCCACAGATATAAATATCTGAAATAAATCAGGTGTTGTTGATAAAGCATCATGTCCATTTTAAGTACCCAATACATGTCAGTTCTTTTTCTTTCCAACCCCATTTTTTCATTCTGTATATTAATTATTTGTGCTCATATGCCTCTTTCTTATAAGACTATGAGTTTCTTGGGTACTGAGACCATCCTTACTTAATTTTCTGTGCTTCATGCTGACCTAACATAATCCTTGGAACATGGTGCAAGTTCAGTGACTATGAGATGAATAAAGACGGGGTATGTCTTAAATTTCCCTATTGTGACTGGATTTAGCATGAGCAATCTAGGAATTTGAGGGCAACTTGAATTCATGAAATGAACCAACCACCTAGTAATAAGTGAGCGTCAACTATGGGCAGAATATGAAAGAAACCTAAGACATAGTTATTGCTTTAAGTGAATTTATGGTATAAGTTGGGAGACAAGAAATCTCTGTATGAAATTTTAGACAATATGATGAAAAATACTGGATAAGATCTTTCACGTGCAAATTCTTCACTATGAACAGAATGTCCAGTAGAATGTAAGAGACAGGGAATTTCTCTGGTGGGCAAGCACATTCAGGCATTAGTGGAGGAGGTAGACTTTTAGAGACCATGAGTGCTAAGATTACATAAAGTGAATAAATCTTAAACAGATATTGCCTGTTCTTGAGCATTAATGAAATTCATTAAACAAATTAACGTGTCCAAGTTCTGCACAAGTCTGAAGGAATTAGCCATTTGGGAGGGAGTTTTCATTTAAAAAACAAACAAAACTGAATATTATAAGCTGAATTGTGTGCCTCAAAATCCATGTTAAAACTGTAACCTCGGTACCTCAGGATGTGATTGTATTGGAGATAAGGTCTTTAAAGAGGTAATTAAGTAAACTGATGTCATATGGGAGGGCCCTAATCCATATGACTGGTGTCCTCATAAGAAGAAGAGGTTAGGACATAGACAACAGACGCTGAGGGAAGACCCTGTGAGGACACTGAGAAGGTGGTCATCTGCAAGCCAACGCAGTTGAACACTTTGATCTTGGACTTCCAGCCTCCAGAACTATGAGAAAATAAATTTCTGTTGTTTAATCCACCCTGACTGTTATTTGTTATGGCAGGTCAGGCAGACTAACACACTGAGCAAGGTTGAAGGCAATAGGAATGGAAGAAGTGAATCTGAGGTTCAATGCGGAAGAACCATGAGAAGGACCCATGAAATACTGGGATTGAGGGGTCAGCATTTAGGGCTTACACCATAGCAAACCCAACTGGAGGGCTGTGACCCTCTCAGATCCCTTTCAGTAGGGACCTGGCTTACTTCCCGACACCCTCCAGCATTCTACTCCTCCCTCTCCCACCACCGCTTGTTTTCCCTTCTTTCAAAAGTCTGCCCGGCTTTTCACATGCCCCTGTCAACCCTCCCTGTAGGATAACTTGTTCCTTGTCTCATTACCCTTGGTACTTTCTTTGTCAGTCTGTAGTCCATGGGTCTGTCTCCCAGTCATGAGCTCCTGATGGATGGGGTCAGTTTTAGGTATATTTATAGATCTAGAGCCAAATGCAACATTTGACATGTAGCTAGGGCTTAATACATATTTTCTGGCTAATACTACACTTGGTTTATGCCTCAATCTTCAGAAAAACTTGATCTTGATCTTGCAGTATGCCTTGACATATGCTTTTAATACTTTATATGATCTTCAATGCAACAAAAAAATCAACATTTTTGGCTGATTTATTTCTTCCTATTGTTGTTCCATTGTGCCTTTCCTCTTCCTCCTTCCTCACTGTTCCCACTAGACAATCCAGGCTATAAAATCACTGATGGTGGAGTTCATTGTTTCTTTATCTCTGCCGCTTGTCCCCTGCCACCTCTCTGAATCAAGAATTCTGCCCCAGAGTTGGCTGCTGTTGGTGCCATCAGACAAATGTAAAATGAAATCACAAGGGCTGGGCTTTGAGAGTTTTCCTTCCTATCTCTTGTTTACAGAGTTTGGGAGACAGAACAGATTTTGAAATTGTAGTCACATGAAAGGGTAGGTGATCATTCAATTAATGTTTGCTGGGATACTGTGATGGAAGCTGGAGATACAAGGAAAAAAGGAGTCCATTCTCGAGGAGCTCACAGTCAAGGAGACAATGACAATAGGGCACCCGGTGCTAAAACAACAGTATTAGGAACAGTGTGTCAGGCACCTGACTCACATTAAAGGCTGCTCAGAGCAAGTGAGGTCTGTACAGAACACTCTTGAGGGGAAGTCAGAGTTAGTCACTAAGTTTGGTTGGACTAGAGAAAAGGTTGTACTGGTAGAGATGGAGTAGGTAACTAAGCACAGCCAAATTATAAAGAAACTTTTATCCCTGTAAAGAGATTTAAGCCATTAAAGAGTTTTACAGGGGGGTAGGGGATTATTATGTTCAGAATGAAATTTTAAAATGCTCTCTGTAGCGGCTGGGTATAGTGGATCAATTACAGAAAGAGACTAGAAGCCTGGAGATTAGAGATCAATTTTTATTTTATCTTGAAAATAAAGGAGAACTTTCTTAGATTTCTTATATTTCCATGGCAGTCATTTGCATGGTGGTGTATTAGTTTTCTACTACTGCAAATTACGCAAACTTAGTGGCTTAAAACAACACCAATTTATTATCTTACATTTCTGTAGGTCAGGAGCCTGGTAATGGGCCTCAATGAGGTAAAGTTAAGGTATAGACAGATTGTGTTCTTACCTAGAGGCTTTAGGAGAGATTCACCTTCATTGCTCATTCAAGCATTGGCTGGATTAGCGTTTTAAGTGTGGCCATACATTTTTAAGACTGAGGTTTCTGTATCTTGCTGGTTATCAGGTGGGGTCACTGTTAGCTCCTAGAGGCCTCTCTCCTGTCTTCATAACACATGGGTCTCTATGTCTCAGAGCAGCAAAGGGCTGTCAAATCCTTCTCACTATCCCATCTCTCTGATTCAACCAGGGAAGTTTCTCTGATTTTAAGGATTCATGTGAATACATCGAGCTTGCCTGAATAATCCAGAAGAATCTCCCCATCTCAAGATCTTTAACTAAATCACAGCTGCAAAGTCCCTTTTGCCATGTAAGGTAACATATTTGAGGGTTCCAGGGATTAGGCCATGGGCATTTTTGAGGAGCCATTGTTCTGCATACCACAGGTGGTAGTGACCTTCTGTCTCTTCATCCTGGTTGACCCTCATTGCCTGTAACACTGTTTTGGCTCTTGGTGCCTATATCTTGATTGCTCTCTCTAAATCCTTGCCACTTGAAGTGTGATAGAAATGTGTAACCTTGGACCCCACCCTAAAACTACAAAATGAAAAGCTGCATTTTAGCTACATTTCCAGGTTATTCATATGGATGTTAAAATCTGGGAAGCACTGCTCTAAATAACTCACATGTTCTCATCCCCCTCTACACTTAGGACATCTAAACTCTTATTGTCCTGTTGAGCTGAGTTGTTGAGAGGATATTTGGTCAAGCAAATCCTTGGTGCCCTTGTGCTGGGCGCCAAGTTTTCCTTTTATCTTCTCATCACTCCCAGTAACTGATGCTGTTCTTTGGACCTGCATCTATGTCTGCATTTCTAGAACCACAAAATCTCCAAGGTCAAGATGTCACTGCCTGCAAGGGGTAGAAGGTACAGAGAATCCTGGGGTGGAAAGGAAGAAAGGGAAGTGTGCACAGTCTGTTCAAATCACTCTGCTGATGAGGCAGGGAAGAACAGAGAACAAGGAATTTGTGAATTCAGGCTGTTAACTGGGTTTCATGGGGAGTTGTCAAAGCCGGGAGAATAGGCTTCATCTGAAAGTCTATGGGGTTAGATGCATTCCTAAATTCACAGGGCCAGATTGACTTGTTGGAGGTTTTATGTAAAGCAGACCTTATTTTAGAGCAGTATTTTCAGTTTATTTCTGTCACTACCACACTCAAGGACCCAGACACATGTCTATAACTAACGACAGCCCATTGGTCTCAGTTTGGTGTGTGGATGAAAGAATAATTGAATGCAAAGTGATGTAGTGATGTTGGGATTTTTCCCTATGGACCTTTTCTCCTATGTGCATTCTGCCCACTCCCCCAGGCCTACTCTTCTGCCAGCCACGGAATGACCTATCAACATGTCTGAGAATGTGGGGCACAATTCAAAAAAGACATGAAAGTGATTTTGATAAATCCCTAGGAAGGCCATGCTTGCCAAGAATTTCTTAAAAATTGATGTTTTAAGGTGAAAGGTCCCATTGTAAGCCAAGGAGGCTTTTACAGGCCTGACTCTCTTGCCTTCATGATTCAGAATGCTGATAAGCTGGGTCGTTCATTCCAGTGCCCACACCCACAGCAAGGACCAGAGTACTTTGCATGGAGTAGGCGCTAGGTAAGGAGCTGTTGAAAGAAAAATACACAAATGAGTGCGAACTATTATATTTCTGTTATATTGAAGCCACCACACTTGTAAGAAAACACATATATTGAAGTAACTTCAGGGACTAGGAGAGGGACCCTTCCCTTGCTCATTCATATTGGCTTGCGAGGAAGTATCTCCACAGACTGGAATCTGGCTCCCGTGTTCTGTCCCGCTCTTCCTGAGGCTCTCTGCTTCTTTCCAGCAGCATGTCCTTGGGCTGCCCGTTGGACTGGATGAAAGGAACTTTATTAGCTTTCCCTTCACACCCTGACAGGCGCAATCACTCTGGTAAGTTTTAATTAAAATGTTTAATTAAGCACAGTTCTAGTAGCAGAAAGTTAGCTCTCATCCTGGCGAAGTCCCCAGGCTTGGAGTTGAAGGAGGAGAAAGAGAATGGAAGAGGTGCAGCAGACACCTTTACAGTTTTCCATCAGCTAAAAAATATGCCTTGATGAAGTGAGGAGAGACATTGAGTTGTTTTTCTGCTTTAGACTGTTCTCAGGCAAAACTAGGAAGAAATGAATTTTGGCTTCAATATTCTTCTGTCCCTACTTTTTACAACCATCACTGCCTCCCCCCCCCCCCCCCCCATGGATAGGTCTCCAGGCTTTCTGCCATTCTTCAGGCCCCCCTACAACATATTATCAATTCTATACAACACTACATATTCTTTAATTTTCCCTAGAAATCACTGCTCAGTCCATACCCAGTGTCCTCCCTCAACTTGCCCATCCTATGTCCTTTTCTCAGGCCCCTGCCTCTAACGAAGCTCAATGGCTTGGGTGTATTTACTAGCCCGAGTGGTGGTACTTTCAAGTCGTAACTTGATCTTAGTAACAAGAAGCCTTGCAGATTCTCCAAGATAAAGGCAAGGATTTTACCCTTAAGGGAAGATACTTTTGACCAAAAATAGCCTTTTGGCACTCCTCAAATCAATTCAAATTTACCAGTTTTAGAGTGGTGTGTCTTGTATGTCATAGTCACTCAATAAAGAGTCTGCCCAGACTCTAGTCCCCTTCCAGGCATGCTCTCCCTGCTACTTAATAGAAATATCATTTACCTCCTTTCCTTCCCAAAATCAAGGCTGAAGCAACCACAAATACAAACAGCAAACTGTACTGAGAAACTATGTTGGGGTTATGAAGAGCAGATAGAGACATAAGTGTGCCGTTTTCTTCCCTTGTCTTCTAAACTGGGCTGGTAGTAATGAGACAACTTCTCTCTTTTTAGGAAATAGTTTTCAGATAAAACCTCCAAAATAATGGGGTCCCGTAATATAATGAAATAATATCGTGATGTTAAAGAGAGAGATAAAGGTGTTCCTAGCTACTTCCACATCCATCTCTGAAGTGCTCTATGTCCTGAATGGTTGACCTTGATGAACCCGATCAACATGCTGTCTTACTCTCTGGTTTCCAATTGGTTTGGCCAATGAAGAGCACTGGCAGGAATTAGGAGGGTGAGAGTAAGGTCTAGGTATTGATTCTTCTGATGCCTCCCTCAGCTGAATCACAGCTCCTCTTTGATGAGCATTTCCAATATTTCTTTCTCTCTAGGTCACTGTTCCAGTAACTATTTCTACTTCAGGTCTAGGGCTGGTAACAGTGCTTTGAGTTACTAGCTCAGGGATCCTGCATTTCTTTTACACTGAGATTTCCTTACAACCCACCTTTGCTTTGTAGCCAGTGCTTTCATTCCTCACCTTAAATTAGCCCATTCGAATATGCCACCTGTTTCTTCCTGGGGCTCTGAATGATTCAGGGGTAAAAGGATAGATCTGGAGGGACTGGTCAATAAGCAGCCACTTTGATGAAATCAAGGCCAGGGCTGATAAGCATTTTCTGATTGCTGATGTGTGAAGAAAAGCCACTTACCCTTCCCTAACTTTTGTCATACATGAGCATTGATGAAGTCTACTTAAAGACAACACAAGAAGGTTACAGTAAACATAAAGGTATACCCTTCTGTTATTTTCCGCCACAAGCAGCATACAAGCATAGAAAAATCTAGGGACTGAGAGAGTTTGAGCTGTATCTTGGACTTCACAGGCTGAGCCTAGCATTTCCTCATTAATAAATTGGAATCATAATACCTGTCCACTCTACCTCTCAGGTTTGTTTTGAGAATAGCATGAAAAATAATGTCTGTGGGCAGTTCAAGATGCTGAATAAGCCATCAAGGTGCTTCTAGACTGAGAGGTGACAGGGCCCAGAATAAAGGAATGGCGTGAGACCAAAGTAAGGGAGATTTTCCTCGAAAGTGAGAGCCAGCTAGGCCTTGTGAGCTGCATTCTGTCTCAAGTGTTTCTTTCCTCTCACCTCTGGCCACTACCTTCCTCTCTTGGCCTGGATCCCTTGCCTTCGGAGGATGCATTCCAGGACCATGCTATCAGGACTAAGGATGCATTCAGCGGAAAGCTCAGAGAATGACTATGGTTTTTTCATCAAAACACTTGTCAGCAACCGTTCCTTAAAAAGAGTGGTCGGGGTAAACGAGTGGGTATGAATCTTTCTCCAAAAACTCAGATATGAAATAACACATATACTTACAAATAATTTTTTAAAATCATACCAAATGCAAGTTTGATACTGTATCCTCCCAAGTTGACAGGAAAATCAACCACAGTCTTTTTCAGCCCATCCTCTCTACCTCTGCCCTCCATTCCCATTTGTCCAAAGGTCTCTGAAGTCTCAGGAAGAACTATCTACTATGTACTTTCCACTTCATACTAGTGAGGCACCCATTTTCCATGTCCTCCAATGTCTTTGAAGCCCACTGGTTCTGTTGCTTCCATGCTAAGCTTCGGAAATTAAAATTTTTTGCCTGTGCTCTAAGCATCCCTTTGGCCTACCTGGCCTTCATCCACTTCCTCTCTGAAATCCATCTCATTCTGCAGGTTCCTGTAACAGGACTTCTCACAGCCGCAGGTCTAACTACCTGAGAAATTCAAAGGCATCTATCTGTCCTTTTGGTAGGCTTGAGGAGATCTGCTACCTTGTTTCCTGCTCCCATTTCTCTCTTTTCCAGGGCTGCCGCCTCTCTCTTCTTGATACTCCATGAGCTTAGGCTTTTATTTATTTATTTTTAAAGATTTTATTTATTTATTTGGCAGAAAGAGAGAGAGAGCACAAGCAGGGGAAGCAGCAGGCAGAGGGAGAGGGAGAAGTAGACCCCACATGGAGCAGGGAGTCCAATGTGGGACTCAGTCCCAGGACCTTGGGATCATGACCTGAGCCGAAGGCTTAACCGACTGAGCCTCCCAGGTGCCTCAAGCTTAGGTCTTTGAAAAGGAAAGATAAGAGGTTCTCCTTGAATCTTTTGGCCCAACACACAAATCTCCCCCTTAAACAAGTAGGCAAAAGTTTGGATTCCTTCTTGGAATACAGGTAAGAAAAAATAGAGAATAATATTGCAAACATCTTGCCACCACTGTTTCCTGCATGTGGCTTGTCTTCAACCAAGGAAGGTAAAAATACAAGGATATTTGGGGAAAGAATGAAAAACATTGGGATAACTTTTAGGGACCATGCCTGGCTTTGGTGCCTTTTTTTTTGGTGTAGGTCCCTGGGGTGGGTGTTTCTATAGTTTCTAAGAGTTAAATGTGACTCTTCTAAATGACTTATTTACAGGCCCAGGAAAGTTCTTCCTTTCAGACAGAGGATCAGAATGTGTAACACATGCTTTCTGCCTTAGGGTTTATTTAAAATATATTTCTTCTTTAAAGCCCATTTGGAGACTTGCTATTGCTTGCTTTGTCTCCCAGCAACGTCAAAAAAGCCGATGGGAATGACATTTTTTTTCTTAACGTGTGCTTTCAGTCAAGGGGGAAAAAAAGGCACCAAAAACCTTGCAACTTCTAAACCAGTTCCCAAAATAGACCCAGAGAGAAAGAGAAACCAAAGCATGCCATGCAACACTTCTTTAGGGAGCAATTATAACCTGGAGAAAAAGACACAGTGAGTGCACGGCTCCTAGAATCAGAACCGAGGGCAGAGACATCTGCTTCTCCTGTCTCCCACTAGACACAAACATATATCATAGCAAAAGCTATGCTGGTCCCAAAAATAAATTTGCCAGGACCCTAAAAAGATTGTAGTATTAGAACTGTTCAAAGAATTCAGGACAATCGTCAAGCCAGGCCACCCAGAGATAGGGCTGGAATCTTAATGTACTCCAATATCCATTTAGTTGCATAGCCGCCCAATAAGGCATTAAGAGCTGATTCAATGGGCAGGACTGTGCTAGGCCTTGCTCATGTGATTGGAAATATCTCTCAGTAATTTAATAAACACTCCAGTTGGAGCTTTCATCACTTTCTTCTGTTGTAGGGTACGTCCCACTTAAATTCGACTAGTGAAGCTTTCTGACCTCTACTGTTTTCTTTTTTGTCCTTGAGGCTTCGTATATACCATCCCCCCAACCTGCTATATTCTTCTCTCCTTTCTCATTTTTACCTTCCAGCGCATCTTTCCTTTGCCTATTACCTGGTCCAATTCTACAGGTAGGACATACGTCCTACTTGTGTGTTCTCATAGCGTATAGCACTTGTTTTTGTAGGACTTAAGCCTGATTGTGAGTTTCCTGTTTGTCTCTCCCCACTCCCCAGACTGTAAGAGCCACAAAGGCAGATACTTTATCAGTTTTTCTACCTCTGTTTTACAGTCCTGACACGGTGCCTCATGCTGCCTTGTAGGCATTTGACTATTACTTAATAATAGTCTGATTAAGAAATTAATGCCAGAAACTAAATTCCTTGTTTTGAATAGGTTAAGGAAACATTCAGACTTACGACTGTCTAGTGAGCCTCAGGCAACTGTCCAGATCTGAGTTTTATCAGCTGTAAATTAGGAATAGTATTATATTTTATCATTGGTAGAAAAACCGAAGGGTAAAAAATATATAAAACACCTAGTAGCTGACACATAATAGACCCACCATGGTAATAATCATTATGATGTTTAGATCTAATGCTAAAGAAAATTTTGTTGATGTTGTTTGACTTCTTCATTCCCTGCGGGCAACTAGGTGCTTTTAGTTTCAATTTACAGGGTAAATATTCTCACTGCAATACCAACCTCTTAACACCTCACCCCAAAGACTTTTCTAAATTCTCTAGTCATATCATTATTTCCTCTATCAAGTTTTATAAACTTACAACTTAGCCAAAAAATTGCTCTGGGATAAGAATTGGAAAATAAGAGCTCAGGCTCTGGAGTCACACCCCTTTGAATTGACTTCTGGCAAGCTGTCCTATTTCTCTGTGCCTCAGTGTCCTCATCTGTGAAGTGGGTACCATGATATATTGATTGGTTCTTCTGGGAAGAGACTCCTGCTCTGAAGAGTTACCACTTCCTTCCTTTAACAATCCGCATTTGTCCTTAAAGCTTCCTCTTCTTTATTCAGGTACATATGATTGGCTGCTTTTTTCCAGATGTTCCAGGGACACTCAGGAGGCCCAGTAGCTAAGTTTGGCAAAACATCAAGGCATCATCAGACAATGGGCAATGGTTGGTAGAGGTATAATTGATGCTATGGGATCAACAGAGAGATGAGTGAAGTAAACTTTTTGATTTTCAGGCCCCATGATTATATTCTAGGACACCAAATTGCTAGGCACAGAGCAAGTGCCTGCCTCCTAGAAACATGGTGCAGAATAACATGACTTACATGTGGGAGAGATCCTGGAGTTCCTCTGCTCCAGTGGTCCCTAGAGGACGGTGGTTTACCAGGATCCTCAGTCCCTTGAAATCCTGATGAATCAGGAGTCCTAGGGAAAAGATACACTTTTTTAATACTTTTTTGTTCAATTTTATTTATTTATTTATTTGAGAGAGAGAGACAGCGAGAGCACAAGTAGGAGGAGGGAGACGGGAAGGAAGAGGGACAAGCAGGCTCCCCACTGAGCCGGGAGCCCAAAGTAGGGCTCCATCCCAGGACGCCAAGATCATGACCTGACCTGAAGTCAGACTATTAACCAACTGAACCACCCAGGCACCCCTCACATTTTTTTCTTTAAGTGCTCCAGGTAATTCATTTGACACCCTCTGATGTAATCCACTTTTCCCTTCTCTGAGGAAACTCCAACCTCTAACACTTCCTTTCTCTAGGAAGCAGTTACAACTGATAGAAAAAGAATCTGAAAATGGTAAACTTCCAGAATCTGTCTGGGCAATAGACCTATGTTCACATTTCTATTAAATGGCAACCCATACTGGGAAATCTTGGACATGATGGTGAAAAGAAGTGACTGTAGATCCCAGTACTGCGCGTGCATTGAGGAGTGCAAGGAAACATGCTTCTGCCAGTCCCACCGCTGCATGCTGGGATACATTTCCATAATCAAGCTCTCTCAAGTGCGAAATGTGCATCTAATGGAATATCATTTTTCAGGGCAGCAAATTCACATGTAAACATCAAATCTTTACTTTATTGCCTTACATCATGAAATACAACTATGTCTGAAGATTGATGACTCTAGTTAACCCTCTAATCCTAATTCCTTAGATAAATATTAGGCACCAATTCAAACTCTGTCTTCTGATACTAATTCTAGATGTTGATTTCTTGAACGCTAATAGAGACCTTTCATTCTAGAATTTATCCTGTGGCTTATTCCCAATTTGAGACTCATCATTCTAAGACAGATTTATATTATCTTTAAGCATAAGGTGGAGGGGTGTGAGCTCAGATCTAGAGGGGAGAAATAGACTGCTTAGCAGTCCAAAGATGAATGAAGGTCATCAAGACAAAACTACAGTGTGGCTTCCATACCAGAATTGGGTGGAAGGTTTGAGAATTGTGGTTGGAAAACCAGACTTTTCTAGGTCATCTTTCATAGGGTGATCACTGATGTATTTATTTCTCTGATTAATGAACTTTGCAAATTAACCTCCGTGCTACTCTGTAATTGTGATTAAGGTTTCAAAAAATCACTTAAGCATACGTTTCCTCCACTCCTGACTCGATTGCAGTTGGATGGCCAGCTCACTGTGCTGATTTCACAAAGATAGTGCCAGTCTCCTGACCTCTGAATTTACAATTAATTATTGCATTCAGCACCCAAATTACCCCCAGCCTCCATGTGCCTGGCTTTATCTCTCTGCACACACAAGCCTGGCTTTTAATTAAAGGCCCTCCAAATTAAATGAAAACAAATTCAATTATTACATCTCATTGGAACAGCTCACAGCATATCCTGACAGCATTTATCCAATGGACAACTCAGGGAGAGCTCGACTCCCACAACCGAAATTAATGTGCCCAGTAAATGATTTTTCTTATCATTGCTTGAACAGGTTTTTTGCCATTGGGTCAGACTTAGCTGTGGTCTTTGCTGTCTCTGAAGCAACTAGGTTTAATACTATTTCTCTTTTCTCGATCTTTTCTAATCTCTACCCAGTTCTTATTCAGTCTGCATGGAAAAAGAATGGCCTCATGTTCTGCTTCCTCTGAGGCTAGAAGACAATTACCCTCCAATCTCTGCAGGTTCAGAGGTATAGCTCAGAGATGCACCCCTTAAATTTCGATCCTTATGCACTGCCCTTAGGAATATACAAGGGACTGGGTATATGTTTCTTGCTCTCTGTGCTGCTCAAAGTTTTTGTTTTTGTTGTTTTTGTTGTTTTAAAGATTTTATTTATTTATTTGACAGAGAGAGACAGCCAGCTAGAGAGGGAACACAGCAAGGGGAGTGGGAGAGGAAGAAACAGGCTCCCAGCGGAGGAGCCCGTTGTGGGACTCGATCCCAGAACGCTGGGATCACTCCCTGAGCTGAAGGCAGACGCTTAACGACTGCACCACCCAGGCACCCATGTGCTGCTCAAAGTTTAAAAGAATGTGCACTGAATTGATATTATTGTTATGATAGATCATAACAATAATCATAATAATACATGTTTACTGAAGACTGTAATGTGCCAGGCAGTGCAAACAGCTCACGATTAGACACAGTCCCACCCAGTGGGCCTGTTACATAATAGGAAGCAAGGCAAGACCCAAACAAAGGGAGTGGTAGAAATGAACTGAAGAAGGAATTGGGAAGGGAGGAAACTTGATTTCTTTTGATCACTGGAGGCCCAATCTATCTCGCCTGGGCTATTTTTCTTAGATGGCACTTTCTGCAGAGTTTTCCTTTAGGTATGAAGCTCTTCAGCTAAATGGCAGGTTGGGACTAGGATTGGAGGGTTTGTAAGAAGGGGAGCATTATTAGGCTCAGAGGCAGGAAGCTGGATCTTTTCACCTCTGCAGGAAATGATGCTGTGTGATCTGGGAGAGGCTTGTTTGGGTATGGGTACAGAACAGAAGCTGTTGCTCCTGCCAGGAGCCCAAGGCAGCCCATGGCCAACATCATCACCCTGCTTCCCCAGGCACAAGGGCCAGACCACGCAGAGCAGACACAAGTCAAGAGAAAGACTGGAAGTAGAGTTCAGTGGATTTGCGTGAGGGCAGGAGTTCCCAGGTCTTGTGCCTGAGGGTTTCCTTTTCTTTATGTTGACTGGATTTGTCTCATATCCCATGTTGTGGAGAAGGAAGAACCAAATGTTGACGGGGAAACATATAGATCATAAAAATATGGAAAGAAAACATATAGATCATAAAAACTTCCTAATCCATTCACAACCCAGTAGGCAGGGAAAAGCAAAGCAGGAGAAAGAAGCGTGGGCACAGGAGAGGGAGCTGCAATCTGAAGCCCAAGGCTTCCAGACAGTCTGCCTGGCATTTCATATGCCCTGAAACACAGCCCACACTCCTCAGAGAAATGGGTTTGCTGGGAAAGCCCTGTTGAGTATGTGAATGTCCTGGAGAGGGGACATCGTGTCCCTGTGCTTAGCATACACAGGTGTCACTAATCTCTCCTGGGGGCTGTTGAGCAGCTGGGAAAGCAAAGTCTTTGGGGGACAGCACGGCTCATACTCTATCATCTTTTTTACACCTTTGGTTGAGCAAATCCTTAATAGGCACTTTTCCTGAGTGTCTTGTGTACAGGAAGCATTGCAAAAGCCTGTTTGGGGTGGATACTAGGGAAATGGAAGAACAACTCAAGGCGTTTGTAATATGATTGGGGTGTAGAAAATATGCACTCATACGGGAACTCTAAAATGTCAAGTTCCATTTTTCCACAATGATGCCCATAATTTCTGTGTATGTTTACAATTCATCCTAACACTGTGTTTTGCTATTATTTGCTTATATCTTATTTTTCTGCTCTAGACCAAACTTTATCAGGGCAAAGTCTGCGTTTTTGTGGGGGTTTTGTTTTGTTTTGTTTGTGTCTCCAAAAATTAGTACTGCTTCTGGCATTTGGCAATATTTGCTTACCTTTGAATTGAATGAAGTAAAAGTCTAGTTCAAATGCTCTCAAAGAGCCATACCAGCCTCCTCTGGTCTCTTGTTGCATTTTGTTTATGCTTCTTTTATCATTATTAATGAATCAGGCTCATCTCATCTCTCGGTTGTGAGAGATACCATAGAAGAGGGTTAAGAGGTCAAACATCAAAACTAGGTTGCATGACCTTGGGCAAGTTTTTGCTTCTCTGTGGTCCTTCCTGTCTGCAAAATGAATAGGACAAAGATAATATTTACTTTGTAGACTTATAATGAGGATTACTTGAATAACACACGAGCTGTAGCAGTGCTTGTTACATAGTGAGTGTTACATAAATGTTAGCTTTTCTTATTATTAAAATTCTAGAGGGTGCTTATTATGGGTTGGATTGTGTCTTCCAAAATGGTATGTTCAAGTGCTAACTCCCAGTACCTATGAATATGACCTTATTTGGAAATAAGGGCTTTGCAGTTGCAGTCAAGCTAGGATGAGGCCATACTGGGTTAGGATGGGCCCTAATCCAATGACTGGTGTCCTTCTAAGAAGAGGGAAATTTGGACACAGAGACACACACAAAGGGAAGATGTAAAGCCACAGACAGACACCCAGAGAGAACACCATGTAGAGATGCAAAAAGAGATTGGAGCAATATGTCTACAAACCAGAGAATGCCAGGGATTGCAAGCAACCACCAGAAGCTGGAAGAGAAGCATGGAAGTGGTTCTCTCCCTCAGAGCCTCCACAAGGAACCAACTCTGCCAACAACTGGATTGCAGACTTCTAGCTTCCAGAACTATGAGAGGTTTAATGTCTGTTGTTTTCAGCCACCCAGTCTGTGATCACGTATACACTGAGCAAGCTTTATCTTCTGTGTATTTATCCAACATAGCATCTAGTAGAATGGTTGGAAGACAGAAGATTTTGGCCAATGAATATTTGTGGAAATGGATAAAATCAGCCATGTGATCATTAATGTTAATCCAGAATTATAGAATAGTTTCAGAGGAAGTAGAATTTACCAGTCTTGTTCTATGTATCACCTGTTTGAAATTAAATGAAGGGACATATTTGTCCAATTCAACTTATTGGTGTGATGATGTCATGTATAAAATTCCCTTTAATATGTAATAATAAAAGGAAAGGAGTTTGCCATAAGAGGGTAATCTTCTATGAGGCCCTCTCCTTAGTTCATTCCATCCAATTCTGCCTACTGCAAATTCTAACTCCTTCCTATGACCCTTGGAACTTCTTAAATAATAATTGGTAATTCCAAATAGAAAAAAAAATTGATAAAACAAAGCAAGGTATGGTGTATGTATAAGATTATGTTGGCCTCAAACAGAATTTCATTCATAAACTTTTATCAAATGGCTTCCTGTGTGCCTTGGCACTGCGTTAGAGCAGGAGAATAAGACAGAATGAAAACAATGATGATTAATATTTTGGGAAATCTTTATTATGTGCCAGACAGCATACTAAATGCACTATCTTATGTGATCCTTTCAATAACTGTCTGGTTATGTAAGTCCATTTCATAGATAATAAAACACGCTTAGTGAGATTTAGACACTTGCCCAAGGTCACACAGTAAATGATATAGAGGCCCAGTTTTATACCTCAGCAGTCTGACTCCAGAGCTCTTAAACACTGCACAGAAATTAGATGCCTCTTATCCTCATGGAGCTTACGGTGTAGCAGTAAAGAAGGCAAGCAAAGAATCACAGGTAAGAATATGGGTAAGAGGGGCAGTTGGATGGCTCAGTCAGTTAAGCATGGACTCTTGGTTTCCACTCAAGCGGTGATCTCATGGGTGATGAGATCCAGGCCCCTTGAACTCGTGGTGGGGGGGGGGTCCATGCTCAGCGGGGAGTCTGCTTGAAGATTCTCTCCCTTTGCTCCTCCCCCCACTTGTGCATATGCGTGCATACACACTCTCTCAAATAAAAAATTAAAAAGAAAAAAAAAAAGAACGTGGGTAAGAATACATGCAGCAGAGACCCTAATGTAGGGTTTTCCTGGATTCAAGCTACATACCAGCTTGGGCAGGGAGAGAGGGGAGCCATCTTGGGGCTGGCTGACTGAATCCTTACAAATCCCACTCTGGTTTGGCCTCTGGGGTCTAGCCTCCCAGAGCCGGCTATCGTGGGTTAGAGTTTCTGTAGATGCCTGCAGGGCATAAACCAGCAGGCCAGGCTTCTCAGCAGTTTTTAGTTAAGAGCCAAAGGTAGGAGCAGGGGCCTGAGCCAGCTCATTTCAGGTTCTGACTGTTTTCTGTCTGGGTCTTGCTGTCTTGTCAGATCAGAAGATCGGATGCTGGTGTAACTCTCGGCAAGGCCCATTTTTTATGGTAAATTGAAAAGCATTTCTTGTCCCTGAAAACAGATGGTGATCCAAGAGGAGAAACTGTGTGCTTTTAGAAAAGGCTGGTCATCTACATGGTACAGCAGCCTGCCTTCTACAGATTTCAGCTAAGATCCTTAGAATGCACTGTTTCAGGAATCGTCTTCAATCTTCGTGGAGTCTTTGCATTTGACTTGCCAGTGGCCCAGCTGATTTAGAGATTGACAATCGGCACTAACTCTATTAGAGAATTTGCTCAGCTGCTGCGCTGAGAACTCACTGCTGTGAGCATTGTCTCCAGCCTCAGTGGACTTCCCAGAAGTTGCCTTTAAAAATTTCACGCTCAACCATTTCCCACTCACTGAAGGCTTGAAAGAGGACACTCTGAAAGAGAACGGCTATTTTTAGTAGGGAGTCAGTTGTAAAGAGATTATTAGTGGGAGAGTCAGCCTGAGGGAAACTAGCATCTTCCCAGCTACTCTGTAGTCTTTTTTTTTTTTTTAATAGTCTACTGTGTGGAGCATATCTTCCAAATCTCAGTTGTATTAAAACCAAGCCCATCAAAACTCAACTTTCTCAAAGAGGGTTAAACAACAATAATATCAACATAGCGTTTAACAATAGAAGACCTGGCTTGGGACCCAGCTGTGCCACTTAGAGACTCCGTGACCCTGGGCCAAAATGCAAACCCTCTATGCCTGTTTTCTCCATCATAAAATGAGAATAATAGCAATAATAATAGTTTATTTCACAAGGTTTGGAGAAAAGTCAAATGAGATAATGTGTGAGAGTGTTTTGCAAATGGCAAAATATTGTACAAAGCTTAGTTATTTTTACAGAAAATACATATGGATTTTCTGCCCTTTTGAATTATTCATTTTCTATCTCTTTCTAGTGGTCTGAACAATCGGGTATTTGATTTTATCTTACTTCCTGGGAGCTCTCTATACTCTCACATCAATTATTTCATTTTATTTTCACACCACGTCTGTTTTACCTACAAAATATGGAGTGTGACTGAGTTGTCTGATATTTAAAATAAGTTGGGCTCTGACTTCTAAGCCTCTTGGTATTTAGTTTTTAGTTACCTTTCCGATGTGAACTTGGGGGAAATTGTTGGGGTGGGTAGTTGGAGTATTACTTATCACAGTGAGTAGACTTAACAAACACCTTTTCATCAGATTCTGAATGTTTGTAAAGAGGAAAACAGTTGGGTGCTGGAAAGAAAAGAGTCCCAGTGTCCCACATGGCCAGTGATTGTTTTTCTCTGAATGTGTGACATTTTCAGAGTTTAAGACTAGCATCCTTGTCAAGTAGGCTTCTCAGGAACTGACTGGCTTAGGAGTCTAATTTGAGTTCCGGTGCACCTGGAACCAGGCTTCACGACCTGGACCATCACAGAGTCCAGAGGCTGCTGGTTCAATGGGAAGAGCATGGAACTGAGGATCAGAAGAGGGTAGCTGATGGTGGCAGGGCCGTTCCTAGATGGATTGCTTGCCTCAAGCATGTCACTTCCCTTTACAATATTGACCTCCTACCTCAAAGGATGTTTTATTTATTTATTATTATTATAGTTATTTTTTTAAGTAGGCCCCATGCCGAGCATGGAGCCCAACAGAGAGCCTGAACTCACAACCCTGAGATTAACATCTGAGATGAGATCAGAGTTGGACACCTAACGGACTGAATCACCCAGGCACCCTATAGGCTGTTATATTTTTAATTAAATTCTTTTATTGTGGTAAAATGTACATAACATAAAATTTACCTGTTTATCCATTTTTACATGTACATTTCAGGGGCATTAAGTTCATTCACATTTGTTGTGCAATGATCACTACCAGCCATCTCCAGCACAGCAAAATGTTGTTTTCAGAGTAAATGAAATCATTTCTGTAAAAGCCCTTAGAAGTCATAAGATGCAAAATATTGTTATGACTCTTTTTGCCCAACAGTTTAGCAAAAGGGGAAAAAGATGAAGTTAAAAACATTGCTTCATTTCTAAACAGTTCAAGGAGTCTGAGTAAACTATCTTTTTGGAAGGAGTGGTCAGGATCATGTGGACAATTTGCTGCCAAGGTCAAAAATTGGACTACCTGGACCTATGAAGTCATGTCCAATTCAGACTTCCTACAAATTCACAGCAATCACTTCTTCACTGAGTCTCAGTTAGAAGATGTCATTTCCCCCATGCGGGACATTTGGAACCTATGGGTCAGGTCAGCTGGAGCAGCAATGGGAAGGAGCGCATGGTTCCTAACAGATAGGTCTAGGGGCCATTGGGGAAAAGAACTCTAAAGAGCGCAAAGATCTTTTTTTTTTTTTTTAAAGATTTTATTTCTTTATTTGACGGAGAGAGACAGCCAGAGAGAGAGGGAACACAAGCAGGGGAGTGGGAGAGGAAGAAGCAGGCTTCCAGCGGAGCAGGGAGCCTGATGCAGGGCTCAATCCCAGGACCTGGGATCATGGCCTGAGCTGAAGGCAGACACTTACTGACTGAGCCCCCCAGGTGCCCCTAAAAAGTGCAAAGTTTTGATGTTCTTGTAGATGAGGAGTGGCCTTCTAACTTTATCCAAACCAGTTTTTTCATCCTAAATTCATAAGAAGGCTTTTCTAGCTTGCCAAATGCAAACTGGAACAGACATTTGCATTTATTAGTAGATAAATGCATAAAAGCATTTTATTCATTCAACAATATATGTATTTTCCTAATCTGGTTAAGTTTAGGAAATTGGATTAAAGAAAAGACAAATCTAGAAATTACATGCTGCTTAAGGGAGTAGCAACCCAGTGGCATGGGACTCTGTCTGGGGGTGTTGTGCTTGGGTTATTTGGGGAACTGCCATTCTCTTGTGAAATTAAATTTGTAGAGAGGGGAGGGACAATGGCCATTTGTACCCAGCTGTCTACGTCCTTTGCTCATCTAGAGGAGTGGAGTAGAGGGATGTTGCATGCATATATGTTGTTCATTTGACTCCCATGATGCTGAGGATTTGTACAATGATTGCGTGCCAGTGAGGTTGGTCTGCAAACACACTGTGGGAGCAGCAGGAGAAGATGGCGAGAGTGATGGTAAAGATGACGATGAGCACTTTTAAGAGCTTACGATGTACCCACCACTTCGCTAAATATGTTAGCTGGTTTCTGCTCCTTAATTATTGGGTTCATCGAAGCTTAAAGAACTTAAGCAAACTGCCCAAGGTCATGCAACAAAAAGAGGCAGAGCCGAGCTCCAGTCCAGGCTCCACTTACTTCTAGGCCCAAATGCCATTATACACCATCGATGGGGGTGGCAGGCGAGAAAAATCACAAGTTTAAATAAAGAGCAGGGCAAGTTCCTTTCTGTCCCTTTCTCCTTTATATTAACATTTCTTCCCTTCAACCTCTTTCTATGAGGAAGAAGGATTTTTTAAAAAAGTATATCTGAAATAATTTCACATATCAAAAAGAAGTAAAGCATGTTGTAACAGATACCAAGATTCCCAGCTTAAGGAACTATACCAACACAACCGCAGATCCAGATGTCTCACTGTCCCCAGGGTGATGCATATAATGAATCTGGTGTTTCCTTGTCTTTGGCGGCAATAAGTCCTTCAGTGTCAAGAATTCTTGCAGAAGGGACTTAAGTTCTACACTCTCGGGGAATTTTCAGAACCGTAATTCCCAACTCACGTGGGGAAAAATAGGGCTTGAAACAGGCTTGGTGAAGGGTGGCTGATGAGAGGGGATTGGTTGGTAGTTGCACTTTATGTGGTTGAAAATAGGTGGAGGGGCCTGGATTGAGACTATTAGGTGAGGGTCTGGGGAAAGGTTAATATTCTTTAAAGTGCCTATATGTCATAGAATGTGGTTAACAAAGGTATTTGGCTTGTTTAAAACTTATTTTTAAACATGTCGTCTTTTCTATTTACATCTCTTTAGGTTGCTTTATTTCAAAGGCATTTCTAGTCTTGCCTTCCTATCGGATAGAGAGAAGGTCTATGTGTATATTACGGTGCCACATTAGTAAATGGTCCTTATACTCTCTCCTGGAGGAAAAGAGAAGCATCTCATTCATTCAACTCATATTAAGTCTTTACTATTCAGTCTTTACTCTGGACCAGACATTGCAATAGACACCCACTGTCAAGAAAAAGGATACCCTCACTGTCTGTGAGAAGTGTACAATAAAGTGATTCTTTGAGAGATCACCCTGTCCTAGGCCAGGAAAGACATGGTTAATGTGGACCTGACAAGTGAGTATCTTTCTAGAAGTGCCACACTGGACAATACTTACAAGGACACCTGAGAGACCCCATTGAAGCTAAAGATCAGAGACAAACTTAGAAATGTCAGTGGAATAAATCTTACTTGCCATGAGCAAGGTCAGAGTTTTGGGCTAACCAATGTAATTTTTTAAAATAGATTTTATTTATTTATTTGACAGAGAGAGTGCTCGAGTGAGAGAGCACAAGCAGGGGGAGAAGCAGAGGGACGGGGAGAAACAGACTTTCTACTGAGCGGGGACCCCAACATGGGGCTGGATCCCAGAACCCTGATATCATGACCTGAGCTGAAGGCAGCCACTTAACTGAGCCACTCAAGTGTCCCCTAACCAATGTAATACTATTAGGGGTCTGTGTTTCCTAGGCTCAGTTCCCCAGGCCAGCTGGTCGTGCTCCCTTTGTTTCAGTGGCAGCAGATGGGGTTTCTCATTGCAAACAGGCTTGTGCAGGGCATGCCCTTGGCAACACAAGGGGCTAGGTAAGAGTGCAGTATTGGATAAGCTCATATCCATCACGGCCACTAGAAAAATATTTCAGAAAACATGCCATAGTAATGATGGTTAAATGGTGTCATCTTCCTTGAAGAAATGCCTTTCCTGCACCAGAACTTAATGTAATGCCCCCTACCTTTATGCAGGATCAATATGAGACCTGGCAATTGAACAGCATTTCTCTGTCTCCTATAAATATGGGGTTGAAAGTATTTTTCCACTATATCACTCAAAGTCGTTTTTATAAATCCTGTCGATTGCAATCCACACTATCTCTCACAGTTAATTTCTGCTTAAGTTTGGTTCCAAGGAAAATGCTGTCTGGACTGATGAATTTGTCCAGTTTCTGTTTTTAGAGAACAAAGGACATAAGCCAATGTCCTTTACATTTGCCTTAGCTGGCACAAACTAGAGCCAAATGCATTACCCAACCATTATCTGCTCAACTCAGGTACCAGGAGCACTCCTTCTTCTACTCCTTCCAGATGATTCCTGTTTTTGACTTATCCTTAAAAGACTTGCTTTACTTGGCAGAGCCATCTGAAGTCCACTCAATAGGCAAGGTACCAATCTAAAAGTCACGATGATTCTTTAGTTAGAAAGACACAGGTTTACCCATTCATCTTTCTGTCTGAAGAGCAGCATATAACAAAGTGAAATCAGTCCTTCTTGAGTGATTGGCCATTAGCATGGCATCTTACTGGTACTTGAGAATAAACATGATAGATAAATGGAGCATTTTTTGAATATAGTTGACTTCACATCTCTATACCGGGTATTGAAAGAGAGAAGAGAGAAAGAAACAGACATAGATGTTGCGCTTGGAAGATATCAATCCAACCGGGAAGGACCACGCTTCTTCCATTTCCTTTCCACTCACCCTCACTTGGAAGTAACTTGGGAACATCAGCTGTCTGAAAATAAGCACTAATTATAACAACACTTTAATGACCAAGAAAATCCTCGAGAACCCCTTCTTTCAACACATGGACATGGAGCCCTACTACGTGCAGACTGTTCAGGGGCTAGGATCTTGAGTCACACTAAGTTCTTATTCTCAAGATCTGGTAGTCTAAATAGGTGTTAAAAGGGGCGCCTGGGTAGCGCAGTCGTTAAGCGTCTGCCTTCGGCTCAGGGCGTGATCCCGGCGTTCTGGGATCGAGTCCCACATCGGGCTCCTCTGCTGGGAGCCTGCTTCTTCCTCTCCCACTCCCCTGCTGTGTTCCCTCTCTCGCTGGCTGTCTCTCTGTCACATAAATAAATAAAATCTTAAAAAAAATAAATAAATAGGTGTTAAAACAACACCATGAATTTCTATACTATGGCAGAATACAAATTCCTCAGTAGGAGTGGGAACATAGTTCAACCCAGAAGAGCAAAGTATCATTTTTTGTTGTTGTTAGAAGATCAGGAAAGGCTTTATTGAGGAGGTGAGATTGGGCAGAAGGACAATCTAGGTTGATCAAACAAAGATGTAAAGAAGAGCAAGTTCTGAGTGTGTTCAAGGGTAGTGGAAGTACCATGTGTCTAGTAGGTAGGAGAGCAGAGTAAAAGAAATGAATGGAAGGTTAGGAATACATCACTGTGTCCCTTGAAAAGTTTGTACTTAACATTGCTATTGAAGGTTTTTGAGCAGAAGTGATTATCACTAGAATTATGTATCAGAGTGGTGGAGTTGAGCACTGGGGTAAAGCAATACCAGCAATTGAGAGTCCAGAGAAGAGTTTATTGTAGTAAAGTGGAGGACAAATAATACTCCTTCATTAGGAATTGTTAATGGGAATGAGAAGAGATGAGAATGGATGATGCAGGGGTGCCTGAGTGGCTCAGTTGGTTAAGCAGCTGCCTTCGGCTCGGGTCGTGATCCTGGGGTCCTGGGATCAAACCCCGCATGGGGCTCCTTGCTCAGCGGGGAGCCTGCTTCTCCCTCTCCCTCTGCCTGCTGCTCCCCCACTTGTGCTCTTTCTCTCTGTCAAATAAATAAATAAAATCTTAAAAAAAAAAAAGAATGGATGATGGAGATGGGGGAATGATCATTGACAACATAACTTGGCAACTGATACTATGTGGAATAAGGTACAAACACTAGCTGCAGCCTGCGAAGGCCCTGAGACTGGGTGACTCCAAGCCTAATGATGTCATCTACGAGGAGTGATGGGGATCCAGGAATAGAAGTGTATTGAGAGGGCTTAGATGAAGGACGGAGGAAAGCCGATGGGACACGTTGCAGGTGAGGAGCTTGTGAGAAGTGCCATAAGAATAAAGCGCAGTGGGGAAACATGCTGGGCTGTATGAGAAAAGGTGGGGGCATCATGGAGAAATGGTGTTCTATTTCATCAGCACTGGGTCACTCAACAGGGGAAAAAGGGAGGAGGTAGAGATCCTTCTTAGGTAGGTGATTAGAAGTTCTTCAGACTCCTGGGACACCTGTGTGGCTCAGTTGGTTGAGTGTCCAACTCTTGGTTACAGCTCAGGTCATGATCTTGAGGTTGATCAAGCCCTGCTTCGGGTTCAGGGATCAGCAGGGAGTCTGCATGAGGATTCTCTCCCTCTGCCCCTCCCCTGCTCTCTCTGTCTGTCAAATAATAAATAAATCTTTTAAAAAAATGGTTCTTCCAACTCATGATTCAGATGTCAGGGGAGAGGTCCTGACAAAGCCAATAGTCATTACATCTTCTGTATTAACCAACAGGGGATAATCCTCCAGAGCTTCGATTGTCTCTGTTATTAGCCTGACAGTGTGCCCAAAAGTCACCCACCCTGAAGAGGGTGAAGAAGGTCAGTGACTAGCTTTTCTAGTGAGGGCTACCGGTGACAACAAATTCGCAGCAGCTGGGTCCATTGTCATGCTAACATACTTATCCTGTGGCCAGTTACAACACCTTGATGAGGCAGATTCTATGACTACGTGAAGGGCATGATGACTTAGCAGGTGCTATAGGACTGGTGGACTGGGACCCTGCAGCCTCCGTCCTGTGGATTTCCTTTGACAGTCCAATAATCAAGAATGGGCTTTGGAGTCAAATTCCCTCAATTCTACTCCTATCTTCTCCTTTTTCTACCTGGATCACTTAGAACAAATTATGGAACTTCCTTGAATCTCAGCTTCCTAATTAGTCAAAGAAGGGGGAAAAAGTGTAACTCTCAGCTTGTTTTAAATGTTAAACATTTAACATTTAAGAGAACTTTAGCACTGGCTGACACATGATAAGGCTCAATAAATCCTTGTTCAATAAATCCTCATGGAGGAGGATACCTACTTACCAGGATCCACGTTTCTACATCATGTGCCTGCACTGGATAATAAGATGTTTGGACCTGCTGCGACACCGACCACAATGACAGGAGTCCCTGAAGGGACAGGTGGGTCTCCTCATGGGCTTGGAGAAGCAATGTCAGAGAGCCAGTTGGTCCCTTTGCAGAAATGTGTCTCCATGGGGACATCTCATTACGGGGACGATTCATCCAGGCTGTCCGTCCACTGCTGCTTAGCAGGACAGCCACATGCAAGCCACGACTTTGCATTACACCGTCCATTGCAAAACTGTTGACATTCATTCTGCAGCTGACCTTTCTTTCCCTCTCTCTCTTTCCCAAACTTCTCCTTCCATGAGTCCTGTAGGCGGGTAAATCTTCCTATGCTGCATCCCCATGCTGGGGAAATTGGCTGGCTCTGCTAAGTGTGATTGGTGCGGTTTGTTTTTAAGCTGCACATAAGCATTGGGTGAGATTTATAGCACTTTCCTTCTTGGCGAATCGACCCACTGGGAGCCATTAAAGTTTTATTGCTCTCTGCAGTTGCCTGGCCAGAGTGGAATTGAGGGGGCCTGCAGCTGGAAAAGCTTTTTCTTCCATTGGCTTATTCACAGGGAGTATTGGGGGGGGGAGGGCAGGGAATAGAAGTGATGCTTCTCTGGTTTGGCCTCCCCATTTTGGTCCCAATTCTTTTCCAGACTGCACTGAACTTTTGGGGTGATCCCTCATATAATCTGCACTGCATACTAGGCCTTCGTCCTCTGTCAAGACCTTCTAAGGTCCCACCTATTTCGGTAAGTCTTCTTGTATTGATCAAATGAAGGTCAAGAGTTTCTCTGAAATTCCCCTTATCTCTTGGCTGGACCCCAAGCTCTTTTTCATTTCAGTGATTTTGATACCTATTTCCCTTCTGACTTAAAACTACCTCTTATTATTGAATAAATGTACATGAATCCCAAAGTTGTAGGATCCTAAATCTGGAAGAAGTATTAGAAATTCTTCAGCTCAACTTTAACAGTGAATTAAATGACTCAAGTTCACTTAGCAATTGAGGTATTCTTATCCCTGTCTTCAGTGGGAAGTCTTGACAAGGTATATATTCTTATATCAGATTAAAAAAGAGAAAAGATTTTTAGTGATGACTTCAACTGTCTCCCACACTCGCATTGGGCATTTATTTATGTATTTATTTATTTTTCACATTGGGCCTTTTGATGCCATATGTAGGCTTGGTTTTCACACTCTCACTCACTGTCAATTCATAATAGTTATTGCATATTTACCTGGGGCCAAGTACCCAGGAGGGTCCTAAGACAATAGACACACAGGTCCTATATCGAAGACATCTTAAATAATGTCTTCTGAACAGCACCTGGAATAAGACAATAGGGTCTGGTCTTGTGATCATTTATTTAACTCTGAGGGCCAGGCTTCTATCAAAATCAATCTTCAATATAGTAAGATACAATGTATGTTGATAAAAATAAAGACCATTTTTGAGCACCTGTTTTATTCAGGCACTGCACTAAATACCTACATCAATTCATTTTTATTCTGATAAAAATCTCCCAAGATAAATTTGAGCTACATGCTATCTATAAGGAAACCAGAGCTGAAGAAGGACACAGTGACTGGCCCACAGTGCTACAGCCAGCAGGTGGTGGAGCTGGGCGTGGACACCAGACCGAGGCCCCACACACCCATGCACTGTGTCTCCTGTCAGCCTCGGGAAGGTTTCAGTGTCCTCGACCCCTCAGTGGGATATCAAGTTGTTGTTCTCCCTTCCTTACATGTTTTCACTTTAAGAATGAAAGTTTTAGATGGGATATAAGATTTTATCCTCAAGGATGGGAATTTTGACATGAGCACTCTTGTGAAGTCACTCCCTAAAAGGCCTGCCCCATCAGCTGTCATCCCAATAATCATCGGCGGCAAGGACACTCCACTTTTATTGGGGATTGACAGCCATATAGCAAAGTGCTTGAGAGCCAAGTCCTGACGTCAGAGCTCCAGGGCTCGATTCTTGCCACTGCCACCCATTGTGAGAGAAGTGATCTTACCCTCAGTTTCTTCATCTGTACCACAGGGATGATAAGAGAATCAACTGTGCATGCTTAATATGAGAGCCAATACATCGAAAGCACTTACGACTATGCCTGGCACATAATAAATCCTCAATTAAATTTGATTTTTATTATCTCTCTTTTCAAGTGTCTAAAGTCATTCACACTATTGTCACATTTAGCCTCATAATCTGGGATAAAAGCTATCATTAAATGATCACTTAATTAAGGAGGCATTTTTAGACAATAAGGAAGACACTTGTTCACAGGCACTGGAATTCACTGAAATGAATCCAAGGCAGAGCAGAAAATTTCAAATTCCTCATTACAGATCTCTCTAGAAGAAACCCCTCTTCTCATTGCTGAAGCTCTGGTCAACATACCTGGTTCAGCACCCCTTCTAATGTGGGGACTAAATTGAAATGTAACATTTGGTTATGTTACCAAGTCTCCTGAAAGAGACACTTGCTTTTGCCGTCACCTACTCCTGCCTCAGGATTGTTGCTACAATGTAAACATCCAGAACTCTTGTATGTTTCCAGAGCCTTGTTTAACCCCCTCCCCGCCCCACCCCCCGCCCCAGGCAGATCCCAAAGGCCAAGATCAAGAGTGGAATACCAACTCTTTCCAAATAGTTCTGAAACTTTGAGTTTCCAGCTTACAGATGAGGGGTAAATGGGCAAAATGAAACAAATGGGGAAGATGAAAGGATGTAGCAGTTATACCCCTGTATCTCTGCATTCTAGACAAGCCCTGCTCTTTTTTAGCAATTGTTACAATATAATGATTTTAGTCTGATGATGATGATGATGATGATGATGATGATGGGCATTTCTTTGTGGCCATGATAGTGTGAGGCGGACAGAGCAAAGACGTGAAGCCTTGCAACAGTCTTAGAAGGCAAATACATCTGCAGCAGAGCTCTCCTTGAGACAGACTAGAGACCAAGCACAGACCCTAAGACCACGTGCATATCTGTCCCTTCATACCTCCAGCCTCATTCACCCACTCTTGCCACCGCTTTCTTGCTCTCCTCAAACATACAACGCTAGCTCCTGCTTGGGGACTCTGCATTTGGCTCTCCTCTTCTCGAAAAACTTCTGCCTGTCCATCAGATGTCTCACTTCCTTTTGAGATTTGGGTCTTGTTCACGTTACTGAAGCAAGTCTGCCCTTATCCCACATTCTGAATTAACCCCTTGCCTTTAGGTTTATTCATAGCACTTCCCTGTATAGAGAGCATGCCATACATTTGCTGGTCCGACTTCTTCATTAGAATCACAAACCCGTGCAGACAAGAATTTTGTCTGTCTTGCTCACCCTGCATTTCTATCTAGAGAAACACTCAGAATGTAGCGAGCACTGAATAAATATTTATTGAATAAACATAAACACTGAATGAAGGAATTAATAAACTAAGGGAATTAACTTCCCAAGTTCTTCCATCTGGTGACTCCGTCAGGTAACTTCTCATGGGAGAACTGTGGTGGTGGGATTGGTGCATAGAGAGGCTGTCTCATCCAGTCCTCTTATTGACAATGTGAAGAAAGGCAGGTCCAGGCCTGTAGTAAGTCAGGACTGGGGCACAGTCTACCAAAGTTTCCCTCTCATCCTTAAAGCCTCTTTGTGAAGGAGTCGAATGCTGATACCATCAATCACACTCAGTGGATCTTCATTGGAGCTGGCCCCCCTACAAGTGATTTGCTGGTTCCTGAGTGGAGGGTGAGTTCAGAATGGTGCATTAGGCCACCTGCCCCCTCTCCACCCCAGTCAGAGCCTCCATTGAGCCCTGAGCCTCAATCCTGCCTCCAGTTTAAGCCAAGGTGAGCCCTTTCTTAGGAATTGTCTCAGAAATTCTGGCCATGTGTTTGAGGAACATTTGTACCGAATATGGTGCAAAGGGCATGGTGAGACCAGGATATCTGAATTGAGGGACGCTCCCCCCCACCCCCTGGCCGACCTAGTAAAAGTCCTTTCATCTTCTCCTCAACCTGTTTCCTTGTCCCAGATACGATGGGCTGGTGGCCCATCTGCGGCCTCCAAGACTCCTGTCAGCTCTGAGGGACACTTCCAAGTGTCCACCTTGTTCTGCTCCTGTTGCTGCATGATTCTCTGCTCGCCTACAGACCCCGCCACTGCTCTCTCCCAAAGACGCCGGGATGGCGTGAAGTACGGTCACTCTGCCAAGAGTTAAGGGGCAGAGAGAGAGTGAGAGTGAACCAGAGAGCAAAGGGGGAAGGAGCGTCACCTAAGTAGTCATTGCTAACCCTGATTCACTTGACTCTTGCCTTGACCCAGTGAATCAAAAAAGAACATCTAACAGGGAAAACAGAAGCACAGGGGCTTCAGCAATATTTTTACGCTGCTAATTATCAAGAAATTGTAATTGTGGGAGACCCCCAGCAAAGTCTACAGTGTCTCACGTACTAGTTCTCAGAGTGCAGAGAGCCCCCCCCCCATAAGGAGGAAGGGGAGGGAGCCCTTTCGAGAGAGGAAGAGAAAAAATAGTTCCTTGGAGCTGGCCAGTGTGTCTTCTAATTTAATTACTTATCTTTCCCTCAAATTGTTTATGGTACACTAGGCTATTAAATGCGCCATAAGCAAACTGCTCTTGAAAGAGGAAGTGGATTTATTTGTTTTAGTTACCACTCCAACAAAAGTCTATTTCTTCCGCTAATTAAGATTCCATTCGCTAATTTAAATGTTATGCTAATTAAAGTATAATTCTGGAAATGTAAAAAGGACTTTAAAAAAAAAGAAAGAAAAAACTGGGTTGGCCTTTAGGAATTACATTAAATTTATTGCGTTGTAACAATGGGAAGCCGGGTGATTATTTCATTTGCCTCGTATGCTGTATTCACGCTTCTGCTTATTCATACCCATTCTCTCACTTCAGCTCATTAACACACACTTCCCTCTCCCTCTCTAATGGGAGTCTTCTTGTGATGGTTTAAGATGAGTTGTGAGTTAGATCCTTGAAGCAATGTTTAGAATTTCTTCAGCTGGGCCACACAGAGTGTTGCAAGCTGCTGCCTGATTTGATGTTCAGAGACAGAAAGAAGAAAACATCTGGATTTCTGCTTTGTAACCAATTTCTGGAGCCGAGTTGCTGCTGCTCCAGCTTTTCCTCCATCCTCTCTGGAAGCCGGGGTACGTTACAGATGAAAGAGATGAGAGTGTTTTACAAGAAAGTGGATGACTTTCCTTGGCCACGTTTGTACCTGGTGCTTCTGTTCTGAGCCCGGGTGTGTGACTCTGGTGGCCTCAGTGGACGTTCACGACACGGGCAAACACTTCTCCCAAACCTCAGCTTCCTCGTCGGTAAAATGCAGGGTTTCAGCTGGATTGAACACGTTCAAGCTTAGGAAAGCACCCAACACGGCAGCTGGGACGTAGCAGGCCCCCCACGGGTCCACTTTCTTCCTCTCTCCTAATTTTGAGGCTGCACCACGAAACCGGAAGCCAAGACTCAAGTTTCTCAGCTTGAACTTCGTGCTTGCAGGTGACCAAGAGAGAATACTTAGCTTCTGCCTCCAATTAAGGCAAAACACATGTAGCCAAATGCATTCATTTTTTATTGCTGTATAACGAATTACCCCACAATTTAGTAGATTAAAGCAGCAAACACTATTATCTCCATTTCTGTGGGTCAGGAATCTGAGAGAGGCTTCTCTGAGCGTTTCTGGCTTAGAGACTTTGAAGAGACCTAGCAATTAACAGACCAGCCACAGCTGCAGGCGTCTGGGGCCTGACCGGGCAGGAGGATCCTAGTCCAAACTCACGCACCGGCTGTCGTGGGCCGGGAGCTTCAGCTCCTCATCATGCGGGGCCTCTCCAGAGGGCAGCTGGCTTCCCACCCTCCTTTCCTCCTTCTTCTACTCATTACCAGTCACTAAATCCTGCCCACAAGCAACATGGAGGGAATTTCACAAGGATGGGAACACTAGAAGGCAGACCACAGAATCGTCTGGGAGGCTGGTCTGCCTTTTTGGTGTATTTCTTTTTCTGTCTCAGAGCTTTGTGCTCTCGCCTTCTTGTTGTCAGAGCGATAGCTTATGTCCAGCCATCTCCCCACCGTCCGGTCTGGGCAGCCTAGGAAGGAACGCTGCAGAGACTCGCTCAGAGCCCGCTGTGCAGGGAGGTGTTACAGGTCCACCCCAGGGGAACTTGAAGAGGACTGTGGCAAGGGAGCTTGGAACTAGGAGCTGTCTACTGAAAAACTATAGGGGGACTCTGGGTCAAGTGTCTGATGACGCTCGCAGCTGCCCGGCTGTGCGACACTTTGGAGAAGCAGTCAGAGCTCAGCACAAAGGAGTCGGGGCTGGGAGGTTCCTTTTGGGATAAGCCACAAAAGCGAGGATTGATAGAACAGGAAGCTAACAAAAATGAATTAACTTGCATCTCAATTTGATTTTCAATGCCAGAAAGGAGACGGAAAACAGCATCACAGAGTTAATTGTCTTTCATTTCTCATCTGGTTAGGTTGGCTTCTCCTTTTATTAGTGTCTTTCTTGCCAACGGTTGAGTGAGATGTTAACACTATAAACCTGAGGCCACTGTCTACGCTAATCTTGACAATTCCTGCTTTCTTCTCGCCCTTGGCTGGGAAGGGAGAGGGAGGCGGTGGGTGCCAGGTGGGAGGGGGGCGGGAAGTGGCATGGCAGTGCCGGGTAGTTGGCTTTTGCAGTACAATTGTGTTTGGCGGGCACATTAATCTATGGGGCTGTCGGAAAACTGCTGTCAAAAGTCTCCCCAGAAATTGGATACACTGTTGCTAATTCAATCGCACAGCTGGGGTAGTCGGGCATTTGCACTGGTGGACAACAGGCGTATTTGCCTGTCTTTACTACTAAAGACACTGAGGAGAGGCCAGGTGCATGGGGAAGTGACTTTCGGAACAGGTCATCAGGTGAGCAGGGATGGGCATGGTCCTCCTCTGCGGCCCCACTCCCATGTCCCTGCTGTGCCTGGGAGAGTAGTTGGTTTGCCCTGGTGCTGTCCGTACACCCCTCCTTCCACTCACTGTGAGCGTAGACCTTATTTACCTAAGGTGTGCAACACAGCTGGACTTATTCTCTGCTCACAGCTGTCCTCGTTGTGAGACTTAGGAACATAGAGTCTCAGGCAACAGATTGGACCCATAAGCTTATTTATGTCTCCACAATAGCTGTTTCTGATTCTATTATAGTTTATAAATCACCTTCTAAGAACCTCAATTGCTGTTTACTTTTCTGATGCTGGCTCCCAAATAAAACCCCCAGAAGCATCTCTGAAGACTAATATTCACACTTCACATGATCTCAGGATAGAGTTTGTGGTACGTTCAGTGAGCAGATATTTACAGAACATTCACTAACATGCCGAGCACTGTGTGATGCTGGGAAATGAGTGGTGGTAAAAAACAGATATGATCTGATCCCTGTCGTCGAACAGTTTACATGAAGAGGGGGTGAGTATTTCAGGTGGGAAAGCAGTGGATTACTGATGGCCCGACTCAGTTTACACCTTGGCTCAGACACCTGCCAGCTGTGTGACCTTGGGCAAGCTACCCTAGCTTTTAGAATCAGAAATGATGTAATCAGATTTGCGTTTTAGAAAGAGTGTCCTCACAGCAATTCCAGCAAGGAGATTGCTAGGGAGGAACCAGGATTATGGTTATCAGTCAATGAGCTCTCGCAGTGGTCTGGATAGAAGGTATCTAGAGTCTGAACTGAGATGACGTGAGATGAAAGTGAGGTACATTCAAGAAGCAGCAATGATTTGGACATGCAGGAAGGAGAGGGAGGAATGGACATGGTTCAGTTTTAATGCCTGGGTGACTGGTGCCTGTTGGTATTATTAACTAAGGTGGGGAAAGTAGGACAGAAGATGGGAATGTGGCAAAGGGAAGAAACTTAGAACTTGTGTTTTGGATGAGTTGTACAAAGGCTCCTTGGTGTCCGTGCTATGATCTGTGACCTGGGTTCTGTGCTCTAAATCCAAGGAGGTCAACCAGAATAGCTAAGGATCAGAAAAACCGTGTAGGAGCAGGATTCCGGTGGCAGTTTTAAAAACTCCTTTCATAAGCAGTGAAATAAATCTGGAGAGATGCCCTCCTCTCCCCTCAGAGGCTTCTCCTTTGTCGGTCTGGATGGAGTGGGGTGACAGAACATTGATCGGTTCGAGATAGATGGGAGGAAAAGCCCTCATTGCCCGCTGAATCAATGCTCCCTTAAAGACTGCAACAAACAGGATTAAAGGTTGAAAGACATTTATTGAGGGGCGAATCTGAGTGTATGTTTTATTAGTCAGCCACGGTCCCGGGTTTATAGAAATGCCCAGCCTAGACACTGCCAAGAGCAATAAATCAGGGCTTTCTTCATTGGCTGGCTGCCTGGGCGGTGATGTGGGGGTGGGCAACCCCAGGCCAGAAGGATGGAAGAAAGTGTTGTCTCCAGTCCATCTGGGCTGGGGGAGGGGCTGGAGGAGGCTTGGCCAACACCCGCTGCTGGCTTCCTTCCCCAATCACTCACAGATGAGATCAAACATGCTTACTGCATGGGTAGAGGCCTCTGGGCTCTCTCAGAATTAGGATGTTCTCCACCCCTCCTGCCAAAATCATTTGCCTAACCTTTTGCCTGACTGATTCAGAAGCTATTAAATACACGGCATCCACACAGCTGGCCATTAATTGGAGGCCAGAGCTTGATTAATGAGCATTATGCTAATGTTGGGTCAGGGGGCAGATTATGTGTAAAGGGCCAAAACAGTAAGCCAAGTCAAAAGCAATAACACCACCTTCCATCCCTCTGCCTCCCCAAATTAGTTGGCAGCTGGGGGCAAATAGAGAAAAGGCATATTAATGAGATGGCATATCACAGCCAGGCACTTGCCCTGGCTCCCAGCGCCCGCAGAGAATTGTCACCCCGAGGAGGAGTGGCAGCCACCCTGGAAAGGTGGGCTCCCGCTTGGGGCTCGCCTCCCTCCGGGAGGTGCACACAGCTATGGGTTCTGACACTTTCCAGGCTAAGTGGCTCTTTGAAGGACTCTAAAACTTACGCAGATGAGTGATGAAACACCCCCTATGAACGTGTCCCCCTAAAGTGTTTGTGTCCAAACGCTGACATGAACTTGGGCAAACAAATCTTCAATCTGCCACTCGTTGGAAATCTTGCCTCGTGCGGCGGGTAGACTACTGCTCACTTCTGAGCCTCTGTGTGCTTACTTGACTATTCTGTAGTCTTTCTCCCTCTGGTTCCTCCTCTTGCCTTCTCCCTTGAACACAGAAAGTCCCTCGTGTTCTTTCTTCTTCCCCTTTTCCTCATGCTCCATGCTTTCTCCAGGGCTGGGTGTCCCTTTCTATGAAGTCAGTTATCACAGCTGACTCTAGAAGATACATGTCTGAGGGACAGGTCTCCACCATAGACATGCTGCCTAACACCTCTATGTGTAAGTTCTATAAAATCCCTAATTCCTTGTACACCATGCTGAATTCTTCCCCTTCTATTACTAGCACACATGTCCTTATTCACTGAGACACAAACAGAAGCTTCTGCTTGGGCTTCCCCTCACTTCATATGCTACCCATGTCACTTTCTCTGTGGTTTCTATCTTTCTGGTGTCTCTGCCACTTATGGAATTCAGGCTTCCACTCTCTCATTTATGCTTTTGTATGGTCTCTCAGCCCATCCCTCCCTATCCAGTCAACGTACCAGTCCTGGCTCGGCCACTGTGTTTCTCTCAATGTTGAGCCTCCCAACACTTCCGCACTGCCAGACTCCCTGGTGGCATTCAGGACCTTTTAAACTCTGGGTGTAGTGAATACTACATCTCGTTTCCTGCCCTTCTCCCCTTCATGCATGGTGCTGATGACCTTTCTGGAGAACATAACCCACGTGTGGAACTCCACAGCCTATGAATGCTGTTGTCTTGATGTGAGTCTGTAGGACCTCAGGTTTCTGTCCTAGGCCTGTCCTGGGATTTCACAGATGACTCAAATGATGGGACATGTAACCATAAGAGGAGGCATACCTACAAGATCGGAAATGACAGGAAGCTGGGGGAGAGGCTAAATATGTTGGATGACAAACTCAGAATCAAAAATGAAACTGACAGACTGTGAACTGAATGTAACCATATTGAATTGAACAGGAATAAATATAACGTCACATTTTTGGGTTAAAAAAACAATCTTTAAAAAGATACAGGATAGGAGAAATATGGTTTAGCTAAGGCACCAATTAAGAAAATTTCTACTGACAGTAAGCATAATTTAAGACAATACAGTCTAAGTTATCAAGAAAGAAAACAGGATTTTAGGCAATATTGAAATATTCTACAGAAGGATGGTGACAGTCTTCATTTATTGCAAGTTAGGCATATCACATTCAGAGTACCATACTTTTAAGGAAATAAGACAAAAGGGCATGTTTAATGAAGATTAATTTGAAAAAAACTTAAAAACACATTTATGAATTTTTGAAGGAATTGTTTGCCTCAATATCCCTTCCAAAACTGAAACTGTGGAAATGAGTATCCCTCCCCCCACCCTCTGAGGCCCTTTGAAATCTTTTGATCTAAATGAAATGTTACTTCTTTAAACCCTCCCCAGCGCACTTCATGTGAATTGACTGCATCCTCTTTCATGATCTCGTTGCATTTTGCCTGGTCTTCTATTTATATTCTAGCCAGTCATTTGTATTTCAGTCCTCTGCCACCGAGTTTTAAGCCATATTTCAGAATCTAGCACATAATTAGTAAAAGTTGAACAAACTTATATACAGAGATAAAATTATCCTTTATATCAATATTACCCAAACTGTTTTCTAGCTGTGTTCTGAAAGTTCTAAGAGAAGTGTAGTCTCACAGGTATAAATGCATATTCCAGAAAGAGTTCTATGGTCAATTAAATAGGGGAGGTGTTAGGTTAATTAAGGTGAAGCTGGTTTCTTTACTACAGGACATTTCAGAGTCTTTCATATGTTAATATATACTGTGAATCACCAACAGACGGCTATTATATGCAGGATCTACCCAAATCATTTAACTATAGAACACAACTTTTATGAAATCCTATTTGACATTTAGTGCAACACAGTTTGAGAAAAGCTGAATTGTCTCCCTTTAGAGACATGATGCATAACCTGTCCAGGAAGGGCCAGAAATGAACTTGAAAGGGGTGAGAACATGGGAACTTACCTTATAAAGAAGGACATACTAGATAGACACATACTTGAGACTTGAGCAAATGTGTATTTAAAAGTTGGTGGAAAAGTTAGCCATCTAAAAAAGATGGGGACACTCTGAATACAGAATCACAAAATGTCCTGCTAAGGAGAAAAATGAGTCTTTAAAGAGATGGGTATGACCGCAGAAGGAGGTCTCTGAGGAGCTCAGCCCATTAAGCTAGAAGTGGAGTCAGAAATACAGGAGATAGGAGGTACAGGAATGCAGAAGAGAAGGGGATCGACAGGCAAAATAGTGATCCCTGGGGGCAAAGGGAGCCAATTTTAGAAGAAATCATTAGCATGTGAACTGATTAGAAGGCATAGAGGTTCCTTCAATGTACATACCGCAAACCTGTTTTTGGTGGCTGATTTGGAAAATCCTTATGTATGGGTTTTGATGTAGGCCTGTTTTTGTTTCTGCCTTTTTCAAAGAGTTACATCGTGAAATAAAAGGCATGATTACCAAATTTGCATAGAACAAAAATCTGGATCATCCACAATGTTTGAAAAAGGAAGTCAAGATTAAAAAGATTTCAATTGTTGAGAGTAATTGATCAAAACAATTACAAAATGAAAGCCACTAGAGGTAAAGTTATTTGTAACTACCTTCCAATTTGCAGGGGTGTGGGATGTGACTTGATTGTGTCTGGAGAGGGGACCCTTAGACAAGGGAATTGGCAAACAGGAGAAAAAAGCCTACTGCCCTGCCCACGGCCAACACCGACGCATGAACGTTTAATCTAATACACGGGTGATGTTTGGACAAAGGAAGTAGTGATTTTATGGTTCTCCTGAGAGGCCGTACAAAATGTGAAATATTTTGTTCTCTTTTGGGCAGGATTGGAGAGCTATCCTGACACAAAACTTTGGTTCAAGGGAAGTGGCCTAGGATAGTCAGGGAGAAGATAAAAATCCTATCTGAAGAAAAATGGTTGGAAGGACTGGAGATATTTAATTTGGAAAAGAAAAGACTTTGGGGAGACATAGCTTCTTCTAAACATCTGAAGCATAGAAAGAAAAATTGGATCAACTGGATGGCTTCTGGTGTCAGAATAAAGAGTAATGCCTAGGATTACAGGGAGGCCGACTTCAGCTCAGTGTAGTATATTAAACTTTCTAACAACTGGTACCATTCAGCAAAGAACTGATTCACCCTGAAGGTCTCGAATGAACTGCCTGTCATTAAAATGAAGTAATGTGCTAGCAGCACTGAGCATAGTTCCTGACACAGGGGGAACACATGCTTCACAGTCATTTTTTCCCCTCTCTCTCTCTATATTCATCTGTGTCCAGTGAGGAAATGGGAAACCACACTAGGTATTTCCAACAGAGAGAATTCAATAAAGAGAATTAGTTACACCAGTGTTGGGAGACTAAAAGAGCCAAAAGAAATGAATGAGTACCCCCAAGATAACCGTGGGAAGTAGCTACCCCTCATGGAGGTGGAGGGAAAAGGAAAGGAGTGGAGCTCACAGGGCACGGCAGCTCAGCAGACAGACCCCGTGGAATCAGTGCTCAGATTTCTGAAAATGGGGCACCTCTGGGAGAACATGATGAGACTAGTTCTGGGATTTCTAAACAGAAGCTAGAGGTTGAAGCCAACTGCAGCCGCGGGGGGCCTCCTGCCATCTTGGGTCTGCTGGACAGGAACACGGGAAAAGAGGAGAAGCATTCTTCCCATATCCCATCTTTCAGATTCAATTTGTATTCTCAATTGGCAGGTCCTACGAGCTGATTGGAAATGGAGTTTTCAGGCTTCCAGGTTTAGGGCAAAGTCTGGAAGGATAAATTTAGAGCCAAAGGACAATATTCAGCACAGTTGACCCATTGGCTCCTCCAAATCCCTACACACACTTCTACATGTGATATGGACACCCTGCCCAAATGCATGCTTCAACTAAGCTTTCATGCTTTCATGCACAGCCCATGGCATGTGCCCATTGCCCTCAGGCAGCATCTCCACCTGGTAGGATTTCCTATCTGGTGGGATGATTCAAAGTTTCATTCCTGAGCAGTGTGTCCTGCTTTTACCGACTCGCTTTCATTTTGCACCAACATTTCCTATTGGATATGAAAACACTAAGGCAGCTGTGTTCCCTCCTCCTCTTTCCCTCCATCATTTCTCTGATTTTTTTTTTTTAATCTTCCTTTTACCCCCTCCCTTCCTCTTTCTTTCCTGTTGCCCTACAAAACACCATGAGGGCTGATGTGGAGGGAATTCCTGTAGTGGGTAAGAGGTTAGACTCAGGCTTCTTCAATGCAAAATGTTCACAGTTTCAAATAAACAGATTGCTACTGTATTGTGATTTTGTATTAACTAGTTTCACTGCATTAGTTTCTTTGTGTCACTGGATATCATCTATCTGGACCCACTGATTTACATGCATAGCTATACCCGATTACTCTCTTTATCAAATAGTTCATATTTAATGCGCAAAATTTAGAAAGTGCAGACAAACAAGAAGACTAAAAACAGCACATAATATAATCTCAACTCCATGCAGTCATCACTGTTCAACTGTTGGTAATGCCTGTATGGTAGTGCAGCATATGGCTGGATCATAACTTATTTAACCAATCCTCTATCACTGGGTAGCTTAGGATTTGTTGCTGTCATAAATATTGGGCATGTTCTCAATGATCATTATGGAATAAATTCTTTATTGCCTACCCTCTTCCTAGTGAAAGACTTTATAACTTCTTTGCCAAAATATGGACATGTCATTTCATTATAAAAGGCCTGGAAATGAAGAACAATGAGGAACCAATACTTCTATCTTGAGATTCCTGAGGCACCTTATTTAATGACCACCGTGTGCCCAGCACTGTGCTGGGTGCTGTGAGAGCACAGAGATGTGGTGTCTGCCCGAAGAGAGCTGACAGCTCCATAGAAAAAAAACAGGCAAGAGACTATCAGCAAAGTGTAATGATTTTAGTAGAAGGGAAGGCCACAGCAACAGCTCAGCTAAGGATGAGGTGGAGCTTAGAGGAGGTAATCGGGAGACCCCAAGTTCAGTCTCGTTAGCCAGGCCACACAAGTGTTCATGTCAGGGCATTGTACCAGATCCTGGACACTGCCATTTGGACATCAAGTTTTCAGCTCAGTTTTCAGGTCATCTCTGAAAATAGTTCCAGTTATTTTCTTCTTGGAAGCTGAGAAATGACACCTAAATCATAATGACTCATGCCAGAAGACAGGGGGCCTGGGATCCTTCTTTCTCTTCACCCGAGAGCAAGTTTTTGTGGCACAGTGTCTGCTATGGAGGCGGTGAAGAAGACAAAGGTGAATCAGGCAGTCCTGTCTTTGAATGACTTACCAAAACATATAGAGGAAGAAGGAAGTCGCATGCTTATGTGGCAAGCATACAAACTTAAGGATGCGACAGGCAGACAAGATGATTATTAAGTGTCGCGAGGCAAATACATCTCACAGATCATGAGAATTCAGAAGAAGACTATACGGAGGAAATAGTCATGAAGGGTGGGCAGAATTGGGATATTTAAAGATGGAGAAGGGAACAGCATGTAGAAAGGTTGAGGAATGAGAGCATGGAAGTCTAGACAGAGTAATATGGTGTTATTACCTAACAGTTTAAAATTCTTCTTTGAAAATATTTTCATCATATTAGTCAAATTATAGTTACTATCCCATTTTACAGATGAGGAAATCGAGCCTTCTACATGGAGTAATTTTCTTCAGTGCCACTCCCAGTTGATCATTCAGTTGGCACATGCTACATGGGCCCCATGAAAGTAGGTAGTGGGAGAAGGGTGTAGAAAGCGAGGCAGGGCCACGTAATGTTGGTTCTTGGATGCCAAAATAAGCAACTTGTATGGAGAATTCACCAAATGAAAAATAAGGAGCAAATGAAAAGTTTTGATTGGAACTGAGCTTGAGGAAGNGCCACGTAATGTTGGTTCTTGGATGCCAAAATAAGCAACGTGTATGGAGAATTCACCAAATGAAAAATAAGGAGCAAATGAAAAGTTTTGATTGGAACTGAGCTTGAGGAAGTTTAACCCAGCGAAAGGAATGGTCTGTAGGGAGATCAGATTGGTAGCAGGGCAATCTGTTAAGGATTTATGTCTATAAACTGTGCCCACGGCAGAAAGACTCCAAAAAGGGAATTCACCTGTTCACAGAGACACTTCTCACCATTTATAATGGCTTTATTGAGATATAACTGACACACAATAAACGACACATATTTAAACTGTATAAGTCAACAAGTTTTGATATATGGACACAATCACCACAGTTAATATAGTAAACCTATCCCTCATCCCAAATGTGTTATATCCTTTGGTGATACCTCCTCCCTTCCAGCCCTCCCTACTCCCTCACTCTAGGGCAACCACTGATCTTATTTCTATTACTCTAGTTTATATTGCATTTTCTTGGCTTTTATACAAATGGAATCTTATAGTACAAATTCTTTTTTATTTAACTTTTATGGCTGAACATATTTATTGTGAGATTCATTCATGCTACTGTGTTCATTATTTTTCATACCATTGTATGGATATACCACAATTTGCTTATCCATTCACCCATGGAGGGACTGTTGTGTTGCTTACGGTTTGGGACATTATAAACAAACTTGCTACAAACATCTATCCTTTTGCAGACATATACTTTCATTTCTCTAGGTTGACCTAGGAGTAGAATGGCTGCATCATATTGTAAGCATATGTTCAAAGTTTTTTAAGTTACCTTCACAGCATTTTTATATTAGTAAAAAATCAGAAGCAATTCAAATTAAAAGGTTAAGTATATTATGATATATATATATGCTGAAGAAGTATGAAGATCTTAAGAACACTTATGGATTTGTATTTGGGAGAAATATGACTGGAAATATGGCAGGTTATATATATATATGGTATATATGGCATATATATACCATATATATGTATATATGGCATATATATACCATATATATGTATATATGGTGATATATATATGCCATATATACATATATATAAGAGTACTTTTAGGTATTATTTAATTTGTTTTTATAATAAAAACATGTTTACAATCTACAAAACCCTATAAGGCTACTCTAACATTGAAAGTGAAAAAAAGCTTTGATAATCAGCTCACCAAATAGTCATAGGTAGTAAAGGCAGTTTTTGGAGTGTGGGAACTTGTGGAATGGGAAATGAACCATTAACCTCCTCATACTGTTTTTGTTTTGGGTCTTTTTTGTTTTCATTTTTGTTCTTTACTTTTTATTATGAGCTATATGCTTTTCTCTGAAAGAGAAGAACATTTTATTTTTCAGTATACAGGAAGAAAAAAAAGGAATGAGTGTTAATAATAGCTTGATTATTTTCAACTCAAATGCCTAAGTAAAGTAACAACTGATGTATAACTTATGCAGATCTATGCAAACAATTATTTAAATTGGAAAAGGAAGGATGGAATACCCGAGAATGGCAATATTTGCTGGATTGTTAATATGTCAGGCAAGTTCTTTGATACAAGGCCACCAGAATGAGGAATGAAGGACATTGAGCTTTGAGAGGGCCCCTCTGGTTTCAATAGGAGGATACTGGGAATTTCAAGGTTAACCTAATATAACGGCAATCATTTATGAAGTGGTTTATTGTTTCACAAACACATCCATATACATGAGCTTGCTTAGTCCTGTGAAAATCCTGTAAGGAAGTGGGAGAGGGATTTCATTTTAACCCCCCGCTTGATAAAGGAGAAAAGTCAGGTCCATAGAAGTTAAATATAGTAACAAATATTAGGACAGCTCCTTAAAGATTTACCAAGAGCTTTCATGGGCATTTTCTCATTTAATCCTCATGGCACCTCAGGAGGAAGTGAATGTGTGGTTTTTTTCCCCCTGCCCCCCATTTCTCAGATAAAGAAATTGAGCTAAATTTTAACGTGAACAAAGGCCCGGATGGTGGACTTGTTGATATAAGATTTCAACTCTAGACTTGGGTTCCAAAGCCAATGTTCTCTCATTTGCTCTCTCACCATGACTCACAAGATCACAAGCTGGTGAATAATGGGGCTGGGGCTTAACTTCAGTCTTCTGACTGAATTTAATGCCTCTTATCACATACTGCATGGTCAGGTAAGTGTTAGCACATGTGTTCTTCACCNTGGTCAGGTAAGTGTTAGCACATGTGTTCTTCACCTTTCATTATTGTTCTGTTTACTATAGTACAAAGTTGAAGAAGCTGATAGAGAGAGAGAGAGAGAGAGAGAGTGTGTGTGTGTGTGTGTGTGTTGAATGGTATAGAATTGGGGATTCTTTTCAAACCCATGGAGTTTGGAGTGTATGGCATGGGGTTGTGGAATGATGTATTGTTCCATTACAGCTCATGACTCCCTGTACTTTGTGACAATATCTTATGTCATGATGAAATATGGTGTGTGTGGTTAGAAAAGTGCAGATATGCCAACTGGCCCTGTGCTTTGATTCAATTATTTACTGCGACTACTCTTATCCTGCTAAAAAGCTTTCCTCTTCTGTAGCATTTCTCAATAATGCTAATGACTTGGCCTCTTCTCCTGAATTTTCTTTTCTTTTCTTTTTTCTTTTTTTTTTTTGGAAAGCTTCTCCACATTGACAAGTTTGAGGATGATGTTCATTGTAGTACTGCCTACTCAGAGTGAAATGATTGGCTTAACATTGTTTAGTAATACATTTCTCATTTGTTTTTGCTCCTAAGTATTTTTTTTAATAAGGACAAGAAAATCTATGCTAATATGATAATTCATTTAAGTTATTGCATAACAAATTATTGCTCTTATTGCAAACGAAGTCAGGACCCATACTTTTTGTTTTCTTGGAAACAAGAGGGCAGACAAATACCCTTGGAGTTGATTTAGCCTTTTCAATAACTTGAGACTTGGTTGCACCAGATCTGATTGGTCTGAATGTTTGTTGATGGGATTTCCTGGCCCTCTGCCCAAGATCAAGAATGCTTTTGATTTTTAGCATCACCATCCTTTTGAAAATCTAGAAGGCATTCTTGCAGAAGTTTTAAATTCATTTAATTGTATAGCTATGTTTATCTGACATAGAGAAGTTCAAGTGAGGAATTGTATATCTAGGACAAAGTCTCGAGACATTGAATCCAGTCCTTTACTCTGCTAAGCTGAGTAATATGCTGGATAGTAACAGCATCCTAAAAGCTTGAGTCACACCAAAAGTGGATACCTCGTTACTGTTTCTATATCTGCACATTGAGTTTTTTTTAAAGAATATCATAGGAGTTCAGGATTTTATAAAGATTAGAGACATTATCTGAATTTATCTTGCATCCCTCTTCTCTCTTCTGCTTACTTAAATACCCTTCAGAAATAATGATGGAGGCTGGTGATTGATTGGGAAGTCTCAGTTTGTTCATTGTCTTGCTTACTTTTTTTTTATTATTAATGCCAATTTTTATTAGTGCTCATTTGTTATTAATCAGAGCTTTCAGCAGCCTGAATATGGCCTTAAAACCAGCACTAAAAATAAGTATGACAGTAGATAATCAGAGGCTATTGGTGTAGACAGAGAGACAATGAATGGGTTCAATTCTCAGGTCTCGGTTTCTTAGACCCCACTTACTTTTTCCCTTTGAAAACAGAGAACAATGGCTTGGATTCCATATGATAAATTCTACTGGTAGAGACCCTCCCGCTCCCATGACCCCAGGAGAGTGCCAAGGCAACTGCCAAGGCAAGAACCTAGAATCTGGATGCAGGGTCATAGGAAAATTGGGAAGATAATCATTTGTTTTGATAGAAATGGGATATTTATTGGAACAAGTGGGTAAAGAAGAGAAACAGTCCACCGAGGAGCTCCACGGTGCTATTGTGGGGGGAGCAAATTGCCCTTCATGGTCTGCTCAAAGTGTTTGACATGGTTGGTCAACTCCAAGGGTCTTTTCACTTACCTTGGACCAAAAAGGTTGGGAAACAAATCCTTTTACACTACTATTGCACTAGGTTCCCTTTGACCTGAGCAGTTGAATCTGACCCCCGCCCCCCAGCTCTGTCCCCGTTGCCATCCCCCAACACACTCACACAGAAAACTCACAAATTTTCCTTCTCTCCCTCCTCCTTCCTTTCCTGCTTCCACATTGGACTAATAAGAACCTAAGAGAGTGAAAGTGTGAGGGCTCTTAACACCGATTCCCTACCTGCAGTAACATCACAGAAGCTCAGTGAACAGCCCTGGAGGGGCACCTTCCTCCAAGGACTGCCAAGGCTGTTTGCACCATTTCTCACCAATTTTTGGAGGGCATGAGGAACAGAAAATGCAATTTCCCATCTTTGTAGCTAGACAGAGACACAACTTGAAGGCACTGTGGAAAAGCATGCTGAGTCAGGAAATAGATCCAGTTTGCACTCAAACATCCCCACATTTGTGCTCGGAACCTGGGCTGCTCTGTGCCAGAGAAGTGGCTAATGGGGTGCTAAATCAGGAAGCAGAGGTCAGCTCCCTGAAGGGGAACAGCAAGTTCTCTGTGGGTGTTTGTGAGGGTGGTAGAAGAAGGGTCGGTTATACAAGTTAAAAGAAAAGGAAAAGAAAATAACTAGTCTTTGGATTTTGCAAAACTCAAGTAGAAACAGATGGGATCTGTGTCTTAATTGAGCTATTATTAGATGCTAAATTTGAACCACTCTTAACTGTGCCACCTTCCCCCAAATTACTGATTTACTCAAAAAGCCCTAGTTGTGTTTCTGTGGTTCTTGGCAAAGGTAAACTGAATGAACAAAGATGTCAAATTTTAATTGTCGTTTTCTCCCTTATGTCAGCTGCTGAAAGAGGTGTCATCCTCAAAGAGACAAAAGTGGACTCTGACAGGAGTTTTTTTTTTTCTTTTCATTTACAGAGCTAGAGTCAATGAATTTCTGACCCTTGAAGAACCATCTCCACCCTCAGCTTCCCTTGATGAGCTGATAGTGGAGTGTGTGTGTGTGTGTGTGTGTGTTGGGATGGGGAGTGGGGAATGGAGTCAGAGAAAAGGATAACATACACGTGTCTTTAGGTATGTGAAGAGCTTTACTCCTGTCTTGGAAAGTACATTTCGTGATGTGAATGATGCAAAGAGGTGGGTGCATGAAGACACTCAGCTCACCACCCTGGCGATCTTCTGCACTGTTCCTCTGTGGCTTTGGTCTGCACAGCCTGGGTGTTAGGCATTGACATGTAGTGGGTGAAATGTTGGACAAGATCATAGCTTTACACTCAACCCTTAACTGCAGAGCTTTTACATGTGAATGGTGAAAGGACTAAGTAATCTCAACATTAAATCGCTCTAGAAATTAAACAGCAAATATGAGAACAAAACTTGTGTTTGCTGATGCTGAGGAGTAGGGGTCTGGGTCTTTCCTGGAAGAGGTTAATTTGGTTTCAAACTTGGGATGGACAATGTGATACCAATTCTGGAGACATTCTGCATCATTCGCCCTGACACCTACCTGGCTCCTTCTCCCTAGGGTGCAGGTATAGTTGTGAAGATGGAAGGAGGAGAGGGAACTGCTGGTTTCCTTCCAGACTTCAAGCCCCAGCTCAGTATAATTTCGGCCTTTGTCTTGACACTTTCTATCTTGTTGTTGGGGCACATTGAGTTCTGTTCTTCCCCATTGGGAAGAGGTGAAAAGTTCAGCTTTAGCTCAGGCCATGCTGCCCTTCTTTTTTCTGGTCTCCTGAAAAGAGTTGCTGATGCTCGCAGCTGATGCCACTTAGTCATGCAGCCTCGTGCTCGTGACCCGCTCACCTCCCGTGCCTTCAATAAACAGTGACAGGGCTGGGCCCACAGCATCTCCAGACTCTCCAGCAGGATTTGTATTCATGGCCTGATTTCACTTTTTTTCTTCCTGTCAACAATTTGTGAAGCATTTGTTGAGAAGAGAAAGGTGAGGAAGGTGGTAGCATGTTTCCCTGGCTGTTAGCCTATGTGTTTCAAAGACCAGCCCATTCTAAGTTAAAACTAAGATGAAAGGAAGAGGAAGTGTGGGGTGTGGGAGCACTGTCGGTGGCCCTAATACCTATGCCCCTTACCAGTTCCTAGGATCCCTTGCTTGGGGCAGCTGCTGGCCTGGATTGACCATGTCCCAGCCCCCTCTGCAGCTGTTTATGGCCAGTGGGATCCAAGTGCAAGTTGGTTTCCAGGAAATCTTTTCCATAACCAATAAAAACTCAGTTACCACTGGCATTAGCCTTTTCCCTTTTTCTAGCTTTGAATGTCAGCAGCCATTTTATGGGCACGAGGTGGCAAGCATGAATGCAAAAGCCCACATGCTGAGAGCAGAAAGCTGGAAGGTAGAGTCTGGACCCCAGATGGCCTGACTATCTCAACACTAGTGAGTTACTCCCCCCAGACTTCATGTTCCAGGAGAAGGGGAAATCTCTATTTCTTTAACCCACTGTCCATGAAATCGTTACTTCCCGCTGGAAGCTCTCCTAACAGGTATTGGTACAGCTCTGTGAGACCCTCTGAGAGGCTGCTGAGGCCTGCATAGACCCTGCTGACTTCACATCTGGACACGGCCAGCTGATGCAGGGAAGTGGTTCCTGGGGGCTAAGAGTGAGTGTGAGTGTGTGTGTGAGACAGAGCAGGAGGGGGAGGGAAGGGAAGAAAGAGAGAAGGAGAGAGAGAAGGGAGATGTGGCAGGCAGCAGCATAACAATGAGGAAGAAAGAGAAGAAAGATTCAAATCCTGGGACTATCTACCCAAATCAAATATTTGGAAAAGACATAGGTCATCCTTCTGACCCATATCTCAGCTCTCTGCCAGCCATTGTCCCCTTCAGGAGGCCTAATCTGCTTTTTAAAAAATGTATCCTACAGAAATGCAGAGTCCTCACTCAGTGACAGGTTATTATTCTGAGGATTGGGGGAACAAACATAAAACAAGGAGTAGAGCTCACATTCTTGGCCGTGCCTATTTATTTTGAAATATTTCACATACAGAATTCTATTTAATGCTTAAAATGATATAGTGAAATAAGTAGCATTGTTTCCCCATCATTTTACAGATGGAAAAACTGAGGCTTAGTTTAAGGTTAAGTTACTTTCCCCAGATCACACAACTGATCAGTGTTGGAACCAGCATTTACAACCATATCTAAGGGCAGAGTGAGCTTGCTTTCTGCTGAGCTATGAATTTCTGCCTTTTAGGGGCTCCCAGTCTAATGCGGTAGAGATAATAGGAAAGATACTAATGAAAAGCATGACTTTGGAGTCAAAGGGACCAGAGTTAGAGTCCCAGCTCCACTACTAGTTAGTTACGTATATTAGCATAACTTAGCCTTTGCTCCTTGATTTGGAAGCTGGAAATATTAATGGCCACAATTTAGTAAATATTCAATATATGATAGCTGGTGATATAGTGTGTGTGTGTGTGTGTGTGTGTAGAAATAGCTTTCAATGACCGAAATATAATGTGATAGCCATATTATTTTCATTTATAAAGCACTGCCATCTACAAATAGAAGTAGGTAGTGACTAGCTGAGGGTAATCAACAACAACATCACTGCTTTTCTGTGGACATTTGAGCTGGGGCTTGCAGGATGGGCAGATCTCACTAGTCTGAGAAAGCAAGAGCTGGAAGAGGAGGTCCTCTGAGCAGAGAGCTTGGGCACAAAGATGGAGATATGATACAGCATCATGTATTAGAGTCACCGTGTGTGGGGAGACCTTGGTGTAGCCCAAGGAATGGGAAGAGAGGGAGGTGAGATTAGAAAAAAATATGCTCGAGGTCAGCCTATGAAGGTTTTTGGGTGCCATGCTAAACTAAGACAGACAGTGAGCCTGGATATCAACTTGTTCTTAAGGGAAAGCAGAAAGCCTTCTATTTGGCTTAGAACACAGCTTCCAGGTGCTGGTAGGCAGATGGGTAGGCTGATGGAATTCATGAGGATGTCACTTGGGATGGTGAGGGTGATTCCTTTCTCCTCCCTGCCCTTCCGCCCTGCCACATCTCCCTTCACAGCTCATCTGCAGAAGTGCTGCTTTTCCAAGCAAGCGCGAGAGTGCACCTGTGTGGGGAAAACTGTGCTTGTGCATCTCTATCACAATGGCATCTTTTAAGAAGGCAATAGCTCTAACGGGCATCTCTATTACAGTAATAGCCAAAGGCATCACTTGCAAGGAGCATTAAAAAGGCAGAGAAAAGTTGAGTCAAGAATCTATGTTTTTGGTTGGGGGGGTGCTATCTTCTCCTACAAGAAGAATTTATCCAAAGCATCTGGTACCATTTAATGAGAAAACTCACCAATATGCCATCATTCAGCCCCAACCCTTGACCCTTCATACTGGTTGGGGATGTCTTTATTCCATTATCATATTCTGTTCAGCCCAGAAAGCCTCCTAAAATACATGTAAGAAGAGCTATCTTGCTTGTCCATGAGAAGCAAAGTGGAACCCTGTGCTCATTCCCGTGACAAGGTTTTCAGTGGCCCTTGGGTCCCCTCTGTCCTCTTTTAGCCATAGAGAAATGCATTTGTCATGGATTTCCCCACAATTTTTCCTCTGAGTGGTCCTTCCACGGAGCAGGGTTTGTCCACTCTTAGGATGCCCAGCTGGCTTACTGTAGTGTCCTCCTCCGAATCTTACCTACGTAATTAACCTGCCATATGATAATTCAGTCTCATCTAAAGACACAAGAGCATGCTTACTTTCTCTCTTCTTCTGTGCAACTTGATAGCACAGAGCTGCTGCTGTGCCATTGTCTCACTCTCTCCTTGTTAGGAAAAATGGCTTTGCCTTGTGGACATGCCCTGGGTGAGGCAGAAGGTAAGTGGAGGAATTACAGGGTGGGATGAAGTGCTGATTGTTTCACCTTGGGTCCTCAGTTTTAATGCTGTTGGATCCTGTGGGAGTTTGAAACTGTGCTCTTGAAATCCTTCTTTCTTGGCCTACTTTATTTCTTATTTCTGGATTCCCAGCCCAAGGCAGGGTTAACATGTGTGACTAATATCATATCCACCCAAGATGTTTCTCACCTCATTCCCTTCAGCCAGCCCCTGCTCTTCGGCCCCTCATCTCCTGTTACATTTATTTCCATCAGAAAGAGAGAGAGAAAGAGAGGGAATTTTTCCTTGTGATTATGGCAGCTTGACAATGTTCTCTTTTTCTGAGTGAATAATCCCAGAAGACCCAAACCCCCAAGTCTGAACCTCCCTTGGCATGTCTCTATGGGAACCCAGTCCTGTCTGATGACAGGCAGCCTCTGAGAGGAGCTGGGAAGGGACAGGACAACATGGGAGGGGAAGACACAATTCTAATGGGGAGAGGGCTGGGGGCTCTTTCTTCCAGCTGTGTGGCTGTTTGCAGCCATTACCAAGCCCAGCCCATTTCATGTTCATTCTTCACACCATGGGCCTTTTCTCTCCGTGAATCACTGTCTTTTTAAAAATTTCAAGAAACTCTGCTTTCTTGAATAAAGCCTCTTAGTGCTCATTCTATTTGGCTTAGAACACAGCTTCCAGGTTCTGGCAGACTGTAGGGTAGGCTATCTCCTGAAGGAGATAGTTGTGCAACGGTGAGAGGAAAATGCACTTAGTAGTAACTGGATGATCTAAGAGCAAGACTCAGCTCCCCTGCCTATGCCTTGTTTGATGTCTAAAACCACCATAGAAATGACACCATCCCACTTAGGCCTCATGTGAAAGAGCCTTCATACACGGCTCAGATGAATGTTGCCATGGCAGTACCCTACCCCTCAGAAAGACCACTGCTTTGTGGGGGCCTTTTGGATTATTTTATGGAGCTAAGTGTTTCCCTTGAGAGTCAGGGCTGAGCCTCCTACCGCTTTGCCATCTCCCACGTGAAATGTCCCTTCTTGCACTGAAATCATTTCGACAATTGCGAACCACTTGCAAGATGAATAAAATGCACCTGTTAGCCTTCTGTTGAGCAGCAACTATGTCAGAGCTCTGTGCAAGGTGCCGTGGGACAGCAAAGGTGAAGAAGACATGGTGGTCCCTCCTGAGGTGTTTAGTCAATGAGGGAGCTGAACATGCTCATGAATAATGTCACCCTAAGAAAATGGAATGTGCACTTTGATCCAGGTGTGCAAGGAAGCCCTGAATGACTTATCGGACTCGCTTGGTCTAACCCTAGCCTGACATCCTCCTCTGTTCACAGCACATGTGCTTGTTTCCCGTAAGAACATACCCATTTGTATATTGACTCAAGGTCTTAAGCCTCTAGCTTATCAGTCCTTTCTCTTCTAGTCACAAACAATGGTTGGGCAGGGGACTTGTTCTTGGCTCCTCATCCCTCTTTCACCAAAATCTCCATGCCTCACTCAGGGTCCTAACTGGAGTGAGTGCCAGCATGATGACTCCAGCCCTGGGACATCCACCAGCCTGCTCTCTTCCTGCTTTGTGTAGAAGCTGAGTCACATCACCCTTGGTTCCAGTGAGCCAGAGAGCCTCGCGCTGCCAAAGGCACCTCTAATCATTGAGCTTCACCCTGAAAGGGCCTCTTTTCTGAATAACCCTCCCCCAGGGGGCACCGTGCTCTGTCTGGCTCTGGCAATGATGCAGCATTTCCAGACTAAGATAAGACCATCCATCTGGGGGAGCTCATGGGCGCCAGCAGCCTGCTGGACCAGATGGCTGGGGGCCACAGGCTCCAGCCCTATGATAAGCAGGGGCCGTAAAGAATACCCACTGAGGCTAGCGACCCAAGATAACAATGTGAATGGAATAAAATCAATCAGGATAGAAAAGGAAGAGTGCTGGAGCAGCAGCTCTTCAGTCAGAGATATACGATTTCAAGGCCATCATTGTTGGAGCACTTTCCTTGTTGCAGACTCTGTGGCAAACGATTTGACCTTCACAATAGTCCTTCAGGGTGGACTATTATGATCCCCATTCTACAGAGGAGGAAATGGGGGCACAGAGATGTACAGCTTCTGGGCCAAGTTAGATAGGAGCTGAAGCTGATATTGGAACCAAGGTGAGTCTAATTCCAATGCTCCTGTTCTTAAAGATTCCCCTATAAAGCATGCGGATAAAACAAATAAAATGAATAATGGGAACAAATACACCTGGGCTAGACAGACATCGTTCATCAAAATTAAGCATCATGAGTTCGCTCCTTCCTTCCTTCTTTTCTTCCTCTCCATCAACATTTATTAAAGCCTCCTACCAGTATGTGTTCCACAATTACTGTCAAAATCATGTGCTCCTAGGGATGGAGGCTCATCTCTCTACCTCATAGCATCAAAGCTGCCTCAGCTTTCTCTCTGCTTCTATACTCAGTGCTAAAATTGTCTTCATTCCTAAGCCCTGTGATTGTGGGCATTTGGTCATTTTTGTATGCCCTACAGACAGAGTAACTGCATGGAACCTTGTGCGAGTACTTTGTTGAGGCCTCTGTGATGATTATGTGGGTATAATGAGAATATTAGGTCCTGGTTTAATGGAGTTGGAAAGAGAAGAGGTTTGAAATTGGCCAGATATAGAATGGCATTTAGCTCTAATACTTACCTACCATGTGCTTTCAAAAAATATATTTACCTTTGAGATTCAGTTTCCTAGTGTTGGAAATTCATTCTGATGGGTAATTAAATGAGAAAGTAGATGTCAAGTTTCTAGCACAGTACCTGGCACATATGGGTGTACAATAAATGTTCATCCCCATTTCTCTTCTCTGATTGGATTTTAGCTTCTTGGGATCAGTGCCCATAATGTTTAGCTTTGTATCTCCCCCAGCACAAGCGTCAACTTCTACATATTGGACTCACATAGTTTTGTGAAATAAATAGATACAGAAATGAGTGAATAAATTTTAAAGAATGAGCAAATGAAAAGTGTTTCATGGATGAAGCCTCTGAGATCTTCCCCTTGTGATCATTCTCAAAGTTGTATTTATATTAGCAAGTAACTATGAAGCAACTATTCTGATAAATACTGAGGATAACAAGATGAATTAAATATGCTCTATGCCATGAAGGAGCTTACAGTGAAATGGAGGAGATGTTCAAAAACAACTATTTACAAGTGTATGAAAGAACACAGGCATCTGGGAGAATGGGCCCCAATTTTTGTTGTTACTTGTAGTGCAATCTTGGGAACTTACTCCTCATATCTGGCTAAGCCTTTGTTTTCTCCTCTGCAAGACTGGGGTGGGAGTATATTCAAGTTTTTAATGAAATGTGCCCAGCAGTGTGCCTGGCCCATTGCAGATGCTAAATAAACAATAGCTGATATGATGATCAGCTGGATATACTCATCAGTACCATGCTTTAGGGGCTCAAGTTCCAAGAAGATATCACTCATTATATGGGTCCTAATGAATCATGAACAATTAAGAAGGAGAAGAAAAGATATTCCTGATGATGGAAATATCATACATCAGTTCAGCAGCTACAGGCAGAGACACCAAAAAAATTCATCTTGAGAAAAAAGCAAGGAGATGAGAAAGTGATGGGGATGAAAACATAAGTCTGGATCACAGAGGAATTTAAAGGTCAAGCAAAGGCATTTGGAATTTATTTTATAGGAAATAACAAGCAAATAAAAAAATTAATATAGGAGAAATGTGATCAGAGCTGTGTTTAGGGACCATAAGTTAAGGTCCCTATTCAAATTCTTCTGATGGCTTCCCATATAATTCAGAACGAATTTCAACATTCTTGCCATGGCCTACCAGGCCTCCCCTCCCCAGATATCCCCCATGTCTTATCACTTCCTGGTCCCCCACACCCCCACCACACTCTTCTCCTTGCTTTTCCAAAGCCCTTTAAGCATCAGTCTTGGAGACTTTGCCCCTGTTGTTCCCTCCATGTAGGGTGCTTTCCCAGGAGGATTCTAGATGGCACATTTCCTCCATTCAGATCTCTGCTCAAAGGCCAATGAACCAGACAGGTCTCCTGTGATTGATTGTCTAAATAGCACTGCCCAGCAATTTGCGCATGCTTACCTACTTTACCATCCTCAGCCCTATCACCACCTCATGTATACTTGGATCTTATTTGGCTTTTGCTTCCCTAAGTTAGAAGTTACACAAGACCAGAACAGAGCCCAGAAAAGAAAGAAGCTTAGTCAATATTTGTTGAATAAATGAATCATCTAAATAGTGATGAATAAATAACATGTTTATCAAATAACACAGACGAGAGATGATGAGGCCCAACCAAGGCAATGATGAGAAGGAAAAGCAGTAAATGTATTTATTAGTCAGACATTTAATTTACGTTACTGAGTATCTAGTCAAAGCCCCATAGTAAGTCCCAAGAATACAAGCTAGATGGGACCTTTGCCTTCTCTGAACTTAGAGTTCACTAGGAAAAACAAAACAATAGAATAGGTGATTACAAGACTGTACAATGAGAGTTTCAGAGAATTTGGGGGGGTGGTAGAGTACAGGGATGATTAACATAATAAGCATTCATTAATGAATGAGTTGTTACAATTCATTCATTGTTTAATCATTGAATCCACCAATTGGGCAATGAAGGAGAAGGGCAAGTCAAATCTGTTTCCATTTGGGCATAACTATGAAGGGGCTATTGCATTATTTGAGATGAGAATGATGCAGGGGAAGGCAGGGGCAAGAGGGAAGGCTCCTAGCTCAAGTGTCTATGGTGTGCAGTGGGTGGGCTGGATGTGAGAAAGAAGAAGTAGCGGGTGCAGATTTCTTTTCCAAGAGGTCGGCAGTGTGGGGGCGTGAAGAGTGATGAAGAGGCATCTTAGAGGGGAAGTTTCAGTTTAGCTTTGAATTTGGTTGTTTGGTATTTTGGGTGGACTTGAACGTGTTTGTAAATCAGCATGAGAGGAGTGAACATAAAGAAGGTCCCAATGAGGGGCGCCTGGGTGGCTCAGTCGTTAAGTGTCTGCCTTCGGCCCAGGGCGTGATCCCAGGGTCCTGGGATCGAGCCCCGCATCAGGTTCCCTGCTCTGCTGGGAGCCTGCTTCTTCGTCTCCCGCTCCCCCTGCTTGTGTTCCCTCTCTCGCTGGCTGTGTCTCTCTCTGTCAAATGAATGAATAAAACCTTGAAGAAGAAGAAGAAGGTGGTCCCAAGGAGTCACTAGACTTTATGGAAGAAGATCATGGAGGAGACAGGCATGTGAGGGGTTAAGAGCAGAATATTTATCCTTCCAAAGGAGAGGGAAAAGTATTTCTCAGAATCAACACAGAAGATGATTTCAGTAGTGGACACATTTTGATTGGGAGAAATTATGGGCCCTCATGAGATCTTCTCAGTCTTCCTCTTATCACAAGGTGAAAGATGAGATTTCAGAAGATTGGATTTGAAAAGAAACCAGAAGGTGGTGCTATGAAGACTGGGCAGCAGGTCCAGCAGTGTCCTTAAGACTGCTGGTGAGCGGCTGAAGTGAGCCAAGCTGGAGGAAAGCCTCCCCCAACCACCACACACACTTCTTTAAAAACCTGTGGTTTATCATGCACTTACTTATGCCAGGCATCTACCATGGACTTTCCATATATTATTGCCAGTAATTCTTACCACAACCCTAAGGAGACATTCTATGAATGGACAAAGAAATCTGAGAGTAACTGTATCAGAGTTAGACAGTGACTAAGAAGAACCAGGTTTGAATCCAGATCAAAGCACACATCAGTGCATCCAACTTCTTAGGTTACACTCTCTCCTAAGGCCCCATCTGAGATGGTTGTTTTCCTAGCAACGGCCTCATCTGGGGTATTATTTAGGGTCTCCAAGTCTGAGCTGGTTTTAGGAGCTCTTTGAGAAATGGCCTTGAGTTTATATCCCTTTCATAGAGCAAACTGTCCAATGACAATTCAAGCATAAACCTGGATTTCTCAATACATCTCTGTATGACCATAGTGTGCCTTTTGTCTTAAGTGGGATTAGTGGGTGGTCTAGTGTTGATAGAGCCAGCTTCTAAGATTACAAGGAAGTTTGTTGATTCCTTTTGCAGAGAGGTCCTTTGAAATGAACTGTCTGCCAAGCTTGGCCAGCAGACTGTTTGCATGAGCATTTATTAAAAAAAAAAAAGAAAAAAAGAAAAAAAAAAAAAGATAAATCCAGACCTGACCTGGATGAGACCTCGAGGTTCCAGAATTAATATATGTCCTGTTCCTGCCACACCTGTGACACTGTGAATTTGTAACCACAAACAAAACCTGGACAGATTCCATGCCAGCCGTGACTTTAATTAAAGCTATTTGGAGGGGCTGAAGGCTAATTTAAAGGTGATTGCCAGATGGGTTTTCTCAAGTCTAAAAGTGCTAGTTTGACGATTAATGATAGCTCAGGGCTTAATTGGCTCGAGTTAAACAAGGAAAAAGCAATAGAGGGGAAGCATAAACTGACAGGATCCTCTGTCCACACAGTGACAAGTCACCTGAAAACCCATTGCTGTCTACTTCCCCACATAAGCAGAGGAACAGAGAGGCAGGCATAAATCTGGGTGTGGATAGATAATAGTGGACAGTCATTTCAGTACATTTACTTAGTTTCAATGTGTGATCCAACCCTGTTGAAACACAACTTTTTGTTAGATTCGGAAACTCAGTAGCTTAGGATATAAACTGTGGAACGTAACCACAAAATACAAAACACCCTTCACCTATAATTGGATGTTAGTTCCATGTCCCGACCCCAGCATTTGAAGGTGTCCAATTATATTTCTTGGGAAAATAAACTTAATGGTGGTGATAGAGACAGAGACAGCTCCCAGAAGACTCAGGCTATAAAATATTTTTAAGATACTGGTGAGAGCAGAAGTTCCAGCTTGCTCCCAATCAAATCTGTCATTACTAATTGCTTGTTTTTCTCTAGTTCTACAACTGTAACCCTCCCCCTTCCCCCCCCCCCACCAGCTTTTGGAAGCCTTCAGAGATTTTCTTTACTTGCTGGCAAAATAAACTAGGTTTATACTGAATGCCCACTCTATTTAAATCCCTGTGGGCTTTTTTCTAATACTAAGAGAAAAGAAAGCTGGCTATTGTGGCCATTAGAAACAGAGGTCCTATCTGTACAGCCAGAGATTCTGTAAAATATAGACCTCACTCACTACCATTGCAAATTCCTATAACCTTTAGGGACCTGTATGAATTTGACTGAAATCTACCTTAAATGACAGAAGGTATAACCACTTAAGAGTATTTTATCAGTTGTCGTCTTGTTTTTAGGAGTTAGAGTAAATCACTTCAAATATTTCTTAGACTCCTACAGCTGAGAGTAGCCACTGAAATCATGTGGTGTGGTGTGAAGAGCACTGGACTGAGAGTCAGGAGGGCTTAGCAATGAGTCCTTAGGTTAAACACTTTCTCAGAATGTCAGCCCTTCATCTAAGTGTTGACTTTGTTCTAAATGACCTAGAAGTTTCTTTCCAACTCTATATTGTTTCTGTAAGTCTAGAGCATGGTCACTAATGTAGTTCATGGATGACTTGAATTTAGAATCCTGGATTTCTGACTCCTAACCCAGTGCTCTGTGCATTCTGCCAGATAGACTTGAAGTATGACTGAGAATATGTTGTTAAAATTGGTTAACTCCATTAACATTTACTGTGGAACAGAGAAACAGAATGTGCTAGAAAGGATGCACTGCAACAGAGACCTCATTTTGTTCGGTCAATTAGAAAACAGACTTGAGGCTTCCAAACCTATTCCATGTGGGCAGCTGCTATTAGACCTCATTTGAAAAGTCATTGGCATTGACTTTGAATTTGTAGAACTCTGCTCAGTCAGTTAACTCAAAGCTCTTAACCTTGTGTTAAGCACTTATTACCTTTGTTAGGCAAGGCAGAACTGATGACCTTCCCCTTATAGGTAAATGGAGTCAAGAGACTGGTAAGATATTTGTGCAATTTAGTAGCTGGTCATTTTCTTCCAACTCCATCCCATCGTTGTCCTTCTCTAACTCATGTGGGATTGTTTTTATTTCTGTTCAAGATTGCCTAGAAGTTTTTCTACTTTTTGAACAAATTGATTCGAGGAGGAGTTCTCTTTCCATAATTTCATGTTCCACATGCAGGTCGTGTCATTTTGATTGCTGAGGCATTTGCAAATCCAGCCTCTTGAATGGAGTACCTTTCCTTCTGTGAATACACATGTCGTGTCACTCTGCAACCACTGGTCCTGGAATTAGAAAAGTATGTTGAGCTCTAATAACATCTCACTACATCAGCCACCTGTCTTCCATAGCTCTCAAATAGCAAGATTTTGCAAATAAGAGATGACGATTATTACAACTCCCAGTTAACAAATGGCAAAATAAAGGTACTTTTAAAAGTTGACCAAAGTTAAAATAGTCTGTTCGTCAATAGCTGATATTCTGGAGTTAGGCTTTATAGATCAGAATCGACTAGAACTGGAACCCAGTTCTTCTGCTTGCTAGCCAAGTGAGTTAGAGAACATTTCTGTAGCCCAGTATTATGTCTGTAAAATGGGGATAACAATGGCTCCGTCATAGAGGTGTTATAAGAATAACATTTTATAGTAAGCATTCTGTTGTGTTCATTCTTGTTGTCTTCTTCTCTTTATCACTATCACTGCCACTCCTCACCACCACTGTCACCTCTATGACCACCACCATCACGACCACCGCCACTATTACCATCACCACCACTGTCACCACTAACACCCTCACCACCACCACTTGCCATCATCATTACCACCCCCAGCATCATTACCTCCATTATTACCACCACGATCAGGACCACCATCACCACCATTTATATAACTATTTACATTTTGGAAAAATGGCCCATGAGTCTTGCAAACCTAAATCCAGAACACTAAAAAGACAAAGCAAACACAGATCTTGAGAACACATTTTGGTGCACAGTAGGAAGAAGCTTTGCTTACACTCTGGAGGAAAACACCACCACCAACAACACAAAAACAGATAACCTGGTTCCACAGCCTATAGTAAATGCACAGGAATGTGATAAAAGGTATAATTTTTTTCTTTTTCTTTTTTTGGAAGTGAGGTGAGGATGGGGGACATTATCTAAGTTACCTAGGCCCACCAGAAGGGTAAATTTCCTTTGGCTTGAGACCTGACTAGGCTTCTTCCTGTAAAGTTGAGGAAACAGCAAGCATGAAACCTCTAATTTTATTTTATCTACATCCTCCAAAGCTTTGAATCCCTATGATACCCCAGGATAAAGTCAATCTAGAAAGAGTGTGGCCTGGTGGTAGAGTGGCTGGAAGCAGGGAGCAGGCTCCTGTCTGCCGAGTGGGGAATCTTACCAGTCAGACGGTGGTGGCAGAACAGATGACAGGGAGCTCACCGACTTCCTCGGAGAAAAGGGACCAGAGGGTTCGCACAGGCTGATTTCTTCCCATCATCTGTTTTTTCAGCCCCCATCAGCATGGAGACGAAGCACTTAAAATATGCAATCAAACCAGATGCTCCCTTCCATCTCTAATGAGAACTGGCCAAAATGGGGGCTTACAGTAAAAAGGCAGAATCTTTCGGATAGATATGATTCTGAGGCAGATTCTAGGGAAAAGGATGAGGCATCCATCACTGGAATTGTTTCAATACGGGGATAGGTATTTAGACATACAGCCCATAAGTGAGACAAAAATGATTGAGCACCAATTGTAACTTAGATACTGTGGCAATGATTACTTAATTAATTTTCGTGGTAGCTATAGGGATTATTATTCTCACTTAGTAGATGAGGAAACTGAAGTCCATACTTTCCTCAAGACAAATAGTTGGACAGGAAACTGGATTCACTGATTCCAAGTCACTGCTTCAGCGATATGTGTTTAAGCCCTTGCAAATGTGACTTTTGGGAAATAGAAATGGAAACTAACTTTTCCCAGTCCTTCAGCTCTAAGTATTCTTGCATCCAGGGAAACCTCACTCATCCATTATCTCATTAATTCATTAATTTACTCATTCAATAATTTTTGATCATCTGCTATTCCACGGGTATATTAAGTATAAGGATATAACAGTGCAAGAAACAAAGTCATTACCCTCAAAGAAATTCCCCATTTTTATTCATGCACAAGATTAAATAAACATGTAGAATACATAAGTGGATTTCTTCTATGAAATAGGTGGTGGTAGAAAAAAATCACTGGTGATGGGTTTGAGGTACTTCAGCTCAGAAAGTTAGAGCAGGCTCAGTGAAGCCTACTATGAGAATAAGACAGCTGCTTCCTTATCTATGGGAAGGGCATTCTTGATAGACAAGAAAGCAGATACAAAAAGCAAAGATAGCAATGAGCATTGCCTGTTTTGGAGGAATAGAAAGAAAGCCAGTGAGATGGAAGCATGGCGACAATGGGAACATTTCAGGAGATGGGGTCCCCAAATTTCCCTGAACAGATAACCCTATGGCCTCCTAGGCATAGTAAGAAAATTAAGTTTAGTCTAAGTTCAATAGTAAGGCATTAAAAGTTTCACCCATCAGAGCGAAGTGATCTGATCTGAATGTTAAAATTACCCTTACTGACAGGTAGAGAATGGACTCCAGGAGAGAAAGAGGGAAATGGATTAGAAGGCTACTTTGATAATCCAGGTGAAAGACAGTTGTATAAACTAGGGTGGTAACAACGGAAATAGAAGGAAATGAAAAGCTGAGATATTTGTTGGAAGTAGAATAGAGAAGACTTGACCAGTGGATTGAACATGAAGTTAAGAAGGAAAGAAAGAAATTAAAGATGATTCCTTGTTTTAGTCTAAAGGAATTGGTAGATGGTGGTGCCATTTGCTAAGATGGAAGCATCTCAAGGAAGGAAATGCATGTGTGGCAGGGTGTGGCATGCCATGTAATTCCACTCTGTGTGTGTGTGTGTTAAGTCTGAGAAATCTTTTGGGTTCGAGTGGGCATTTAGATGTATGAACTTTGTTTTCTGGAAAATGGACTGGATTGAGGATATAGGCTTGGGAGTAAGCAGGATATAAATGGCATTTAAAACCATGGGCTGACATGAGGCCATCCTAGAAAAGAGTAGAGACAGGAGAATTGGGGACCAAGGACGGAACCCTGGAGTATTCCTTTTAGAGGTCAGGAAGAGAAAGAGAAGCAGAGATGACCAAGAAGAAGCAACTACCTAGAGGATAACAAGTACATGAACAAACAAACAGGAGAGTGTGGCTTACAGACGCTTGGAGGGGAAAGTATTTGCTTTAAAGTCTGCTGAGAAGGGAGAAGTACAGTGGGAAGTCTGAAACAACTTTTGGCAATTTGGTAAGATGGAGTGGTTGATGACCTTGATAACAGCCGTTTTGTTGGAATGGATGGATCTGAAAGCTCAATTGTAGTGGGTTGAGAAGGGAATGGAAGGTGAGAAAGGGGAGAGATGGAGAATATAGACAACACTCTCCTCAATCCATTCCTAATTACACTTAGTTCCCCACCACAAAAGCTAGATATTGACAAAACTTGGAAAGGCCATTTGCTGCTCCTAAAATAACCACGGCAAATGGGGGAAAGCCACTTTTGTGGTACCTTTTTGTAACTCAAGTCCATTTTTAAACAGCTTTCACTATCAGCAAGTTATTCCATCTATTGACCTCAGAGATTTGTATCCGTTTTAATTTTATGGAGATAGAGACATTCTAAGTACATTCACATCCTACTCCTTACACCCACATTTCCATAGCTTTCCACCTTTCTCCACTGGGCTGCCCTAGCTCTTCGTGACTGATACCTCCATGTGAGCTCCCTGCAGTTTCCAGATTGTGCTGTGTGTATTCATTTGTCTGTTGGACTCTTTTACTGATATTCTCAGAATGAAGAAGTGCCTGCTATCAAATATGTATACCTGGGTACATAGTAGATATTCACTAATTTTTTTTTATTTTATTTTTTTTAGTAAAGAACTGCTTTCTGGTAACTTTAAAAATCTACATCTATTTGCTTGGTTCTTCTTAACTTAGAACACTTCAGGCCACCCACTATATATGGAGTAGGAGATATTTCATATAAAAACAGTAGTTTGAGGAAGAGAGTGTGATTTTTTTCTCCCCATTCCCATCCAAAATTTCCTAATTCAGCTCTTACTCTGCTGGGGTAACACTCCTATTATCTGTTCCACCTTCACACTGTGACTCTCCATTTCTGGCAAGAAGATAGATGTAAATTTCTTTACTAATACCTCACTTTCTCACATCCTACTGATGTTTTCTGTCTAAGGGTGGGGGAGAGACAGAAATCTGGATGATTCCCCATTAGAAGTGTGCTATTAAAATTGTCAATTTCCTGAACTACATGGTTGAAAAACCATCATCCCCCCCCACTCTATGTTACCCTAAACTATAGACCTGTCACCAGGCAGTGTTCTAGCGTGTGGGTACAGGGAAACTGTGGGAAGATCCGAGTGGCACTTAAATTACATTCTCCCTTTGATTTTGAAGACATTGAGTGCCATTCAGAAGAATTCTAATGCCGTTGTTTCCATAGAGGAGGGGGGCTGCCACTTATAGGAAGCATCATTGCTTCAGAGACTGAAAAAAAGAAAGAAGGCATCAAAACAGCAGGGTTGTCTTTTCTATCCAGATCATCATGGAATTCTGTGGCTCCACTACAGTCTTGCAGTGGTGTTAACTGCTTCACATCTGTTCCAGAATTGGGCAGACCAGTCATCCAATATTTTTCTATCCCACCATTTGGGCACCGCTAATGTTTCCATGAAAAGTTGGTTCATACAAGAAGGCCAGTGGATAAGGAAGGAATGGATTTCATGCAGAAAAGTGTTCTTTCTATCTGATAGCTTCTAGAGATTGTTTGCTCTGTGCATAAGTCAAAATATTTTTTTGACTGCTTAACGTGTTCCACTATTTCCATCTGGGATCTAAAAGCACAGCTGTGTTCTTCCTGTCTCACACCTCACCTTCAGAAAGAAAATCCTCCAAAGAGAATGTGGCCACAGACTGCGCAAAAGCTGTACAGAAGAAAGGTACCATGTTTGTGGCTGCCCAGACATTTTAAATAGATTCTATAAAGGTCATGGAGATATAGGTCAGTATCCCTGAATAAGAAGGGATTATCCCTGTACCTCTGGCTGGCACCAACTCTCCACTTGTGATATGAGGTATTCTCGCACAGGTTGGACCTAGCTTGGAGCTCATCCTGTAATGGGTTCTCTGTGCTTACACTTCTGAATACCATTTACAGTTTTTGGAAACAGAACCACCTGGTTTAAGTACTTTCTGTTGCAGTATCTGAAGGAGTTCTTTCTTCAGAACGGAGAGTTGAGAATTTACACAATGCCACATAAGGAACTAGCACCTAAACCATTAACATTTTTCCTCAAAACTGCAGACAACTAAGTAAGCAGTGAACAATTACAAATTTATAGCACAATTTGCGGATACAGTGGTGTTCATTTCCAATCCATACTCAAGGAGGAACTGTAAAATACTCAGTGTTGGCTGAGGGAATGGTCTCCATCTTGCCCTTCTGTTATGTTCTTACCCTCTCCTAAAAGTGAGAGCTTGCATTTATTGGGTGGTAACCATATACATGCACTGCTTAAAGGCTTAGATGTGAATACAATTAATGCTGTTTACAGAGTAAGACTTAGAGAAGCCAGGTCACTTGCCAAAGTGTCTGAGTTACTGAGATGCACAGTCTGGGACTCAAACCCAAGTCATTTGCCTTCAAGGTCCACATGTCAATTCTTTCTGCTCCATCTCAGCTTATGGTGCTGACGCTCTCCCACTAGACTGTGAATTCTTTGAAGGTCAAGGCCATGTCTTCCTCAACTTTGCATCCAGCTCATAGTAGGTGCTTACTAATTACGGTTTAAATGTTGATTGAATCTGTCCCACATGGTCTACTTCCCCTTGACATGGTTTGACTTATACTCTCACAACAGGGTTTTTATAGTAACTGAAATGAATTCATGATTTCTTTATCTGAAATGCACACATAGATCAGATTTTAACGTAGCATTTTTCTAACAGTTGCTGTTGCAGGTAATGTTTAATCAAACCATGAAATCTTAGAACTTGCTATTGAAGTTCAAAGGCCTCTCAGAAACCGTGTGCCCATCTGTTTGTGAACGGCGTTTCTGAGTAGCAGCAGTGAGGGGGCTGGGAGAAGTAGACACTTCTCCAGGAGATTGAGCACCTCCTTCTAAAAAGTCCTGAAAAAGTCCTTCTAGATGTTTCCCTATACATACCTCATGGATTATATTGTCAAACATCCCTTTTCATTTATGAAAGCATCTCCTATCAATAACTCAGCAACTGCTCTATGCAAGGCATCATCCTAGGTGTTGTGGGACTCAAAGGGGAATGAGGCATAGTCCTTGCCCACAAACAGCTCACAGCTGAGATGTGCTAGATGGGATTCAAGGGGCATCTGGGCTCTGGTGAATCAATGGCTCTCATCTGCAGTAGACCTTATTCATCACAATCAGGGAACTTAGTGAATGGTCATTGAGCTCACCCATTTCAGTAACAGAGACTTTAGTCAAAGTGACTAATCAAAGAAGACAAATTCTATGGCTCTTCGTGCCCTGAGCCCTTTCTCTCTTCCAGAGAAAAAGGACAGCTTTTGTCCACTGGGCAATAGAGCACATGTACAACTGGCCACTGGGTCAAATGCAATAGAGTAACATTTTTTTGTGTGTGTGTATTATCAAGCTCTATGCATTTGGCTTTTAATATAAATTGCCCTGTCCTCCATCCTCCACTGTATTTCTCAGTGTTCTCCTCTTTCTGCCTTTCCTCTCAGCTCACCATTGTCTAGTATGGACACCCACACATACTGGGATTATAATAATTCAGGCGATTTGAGGACCATTCTTTCTTGTGTTATCCTGGATTTCTCCCCCAAGTATATTTAATGTTGAAGTGAATGTTATACAACTCCAGCCCCATCAGGCAGAGAAATTTGGCTAGCAGGAGCTTCCTTTGCAGGTCAAAATAATCTCTCTGCTTATTTGGAAATGAAATTAATAGCTTTTCGCTGTGTCCAAATGCAGTGGGGACCTTCACCTGCTAGAAGTTCCTGGTTTCCAACTTTAGCCTTAATTTCCGGCACCAGCCTACGTGCTGCCTCAGTATGATAATAAGTCGCATATTGGATGTAGAGCACAATTTTCATAAGAGCAATTGAATGTCTTTATATTGTTTTGCTGCTCTTAATCAAAGCCTACTTTTGGTTTTCAATTACCATAATCTCAACTTGGAATCTTGTTGGTCCTGTGATCTTCCAAGGAAGTGCCACCAGTTTTAACAACCTCCAAAAAAGCTATCTTTATAATTCTTTCATGTCAGAACAAAGTAGGTGCAACTCCCAAGAGAATTATTGCAGTTGTGTGGGGCTGCCCTCCAGGGCAAGGAAGTAATTAGAGCAGACATGGAGCGGGATAGCAACAATACGCCATTCTCTGGCCATGGGTGCTTTCCAAGTGGCTTAAAACCAAAGCTAAGGCACAAATCAACAACTAATTTCTGAAGAACAAACAAGGTGGTGCAAGTAATTAGCTCTCTGGCAACAATAACAGCAAAAGTAAATAAGAACACCACTTTGTGCTCGACCTAATACAGGAATTTGAATACGTCATTCTCTTCCTCAGTATGCACCCCATTATTCTTTTAAAATAATGTGAAGCCATTCCTTCTAGAGGGCTACCAGAAGTCGGGAAAGATGGTCTGTAGGACCTATTACAATAATACAAATAACATAGTATTTAGTGCAGAAGATCTGCACCAAAAAGGCCACAGCTAGCAATCTAGTTCAGAACTTTGATTTATGGATGAGTTTTTAGAGATGCTAAGTAAATAACCAGAGCTCATACAGCTGATAAGTGGCAAAACACAGCCCAAAGCCAGGTTTTCTGATGGACGATTCTGTGTTCTTTCTATTGCTACCATTTTGTTTTGAATTTTCTTTAAAGCCTACTTGAAAACGGATATGGCTAAAGTACCTATCTAATCCATGCTGGCCATTCCAGAAGCTGATATGGTCCTGCAGAGACTAGATACCCGGTGGCTACATTTCCTTCTACGTGCCTTCATATTTTCTGTGAATTGTTCAGCTGGGTGCATTTCAAAAATTGCATTTGCATTTCTATTCTTCTGCAGCCCTCTAGTACCATTCACATCTCTAAATATTGGCCTCTGTTCTCTCTTCTGCTTTTGGAAGCAAGAATTACCTAGCAAAAGAATAGGAATTGCCTCTCACGTGCTGAGGCTTAGTTCTCAGTGGGAATTTGGCTGACTCACGAGCATCCTGCTTGGCATTCGGGGTTGCTGTACCCGCTGAGGGGATGGAGGAGGAATCAACCTGAGCCAGACTGTCAGCTCCCCTTCGGGACTCTGACTTCTTGCTCACAGCAATGGTAATGTTCATAACTAAAGTCCATTGCAGCCAGGGGAGCCTAAATCACAGTCCAGTTCCTTGTCAGGGTCTATACCGAACTATCCAAACTCTCAACACAGGTCATCATTCTCATGGAAATAGCCAAATTTCATCTATCTAGATGAACCTTAATACCCTCAATGTTGAGTCAAGAACTACCTTCAAGTTGATGAAAATCTCAATTATTCTGGTAAAATCTCCTGTCTTCTTATTGGCATACCAGTGTCCAGAGCTACAGAAGTAAAAGTCTTGCTTTAGTTTAAATTGGTTTGACCAGATCCAGAGTGTCTAAGTTGCCTGCAGCCACCATGCATTATGAGATATATCGATAATTGAAGAGAATTAAGCAGAAGGGACCAGGCTGTTACTAGAATGTGAAATGTCATCAGAGTAATCATTGAAGGCTTGCATGGATTTTAGCCTGCAGTATATAATTAGAGGAACCATGAGAACTTTCTTCATGTGTCTGAAGATTGATTAGGTTTGCTCCGTATAGCCCTAGAAGATAAATCTGAAAGTACAAGAAGGAAGTTATAAAGAATCACATTTTGGTTCAGTGCAACAAAGACTGTTGTGATAGGGGAAATGACACAAGCAGCAAGTTCTCGAATCAATTATAAGCCCAGAAGTGATGTACAGGGAAGTGAAGCATTTAATGAAGGATTGGCCTGGGTGGTCCTAGAGCAGTGTGTTCCATGGGACATCACTACGATGAGGTCCCTCACTACAAAGAGTAGATGGCAAGGTAAATATGGGGGGAAAAACATACTGTATTTCTGGAGATACAGGATTAATATTAAAAGTAGTAAATGGGGGCCTGGGTGGCACGGTTGTTTAAGTGTCCAACTCTTGGTTTTGGCTCAGGTCATGATCTCGGGGGGGGGGGGTCAAGCCCCAAGTTGGGCTCTGCATTCAGTGCAGAGTTTGCTTGGGATTTTCTCCCCCTCTCCCTCCCACTTGTGCTGTCTCTCTCTCACAAATAAATAAATATTTTTTAAAAAGCAGTAAATAAATTTGTTTACATTAGCTTAATGCAGGTCTTTCCAAATGCATTTGGCTATCATGGCTGCCTGTTTTTACACAACACTTATTTATGCCCTTTGAACACTGGGAAATACCTCCCTTTAAGTTCTCTTCCTACTCTGAGATTTTATGTATTGAGAAATTTCAAATTCTTTAAAACAGACATGACTTTGATGGAATGGCAGCATTTGCAGACATGCTGCTATTTCCATTGATGAGCGTGTTATTCTAGGGCTCTGTGATTGATGTAGGGTCAGCTTGTTTATGTTATGTGAGATAAATGTGATCGCCTAGATTAATTCTAAAGAGAGATAATGGAAGCCATGCAGACTGTGATGGTGAGGAAGAACACAAGGCTGTAATGATCGATCTGCTGGAGGAAATCTGTATATGGGACATCACTGGGCAAGTCCACTCACTTGTTATCCCCGCCTTTTTGAGGTTTTGCAATTCCCAGAGAAGCAGAGCAAAGAGCACAGAGTGCAAGTCTCCAGGTGCTGAGGTTTGCAACTAGAGACTTTTCGGTGACTATCATGAACGCGGCAGCTTCATCTTGTGGCTTTTCTCTTAGCTGGATCTTCCATACTTTCAATAAAGCAAATGATAAGTAAACTCCCTATTTTACAGTGAATCCTGATATGCAGAGTTTCACCTTTTGCTACAGTCAGAGAGAGAAAGAGATTTTCAAAAAGAGAGCAGTGGGGCGGTCAGGATTCTTGAGTTGATTCAGGCTAGGGTGGTGGCCAGCATGTTCCATGTGATGGAGAGGAGGCAGTTTAATCAATTTGAGCGGCACGTTTTCTAAAACATAATGGGAATTGTGGGTAGTGACTTTGGGAGATGGGAGGGAAGGAATGTCTTGACTATCAGAATGAACCAGCATTTGTCCTACTGTTTTACGAAGGGGTAGTGGAATGATATGTCAAAGTGCGGCCAAGAAAGTGTATCCTGGACAGGAGATGGACAAGATGAGGTCAAGAAGGAGTTATAAACCAGAAGCATATCACTGAGTCATGCACACCTTCTCAAAGACAGAGAAACTGGCTCCAGGGGCTAAGCTCGGAGGGATGGTAGTGGATTCATGTTTTCAACGGTGAGTCAGCAAGAGCAATGTAGGCTGGACTGCTAGATCCGGCCCCTCACTCCAGCCCTGAACCTGGGTTGCCATTGTGTGGATGTGACGGACCCGAGTTCAGGAGCAGGCATGCTGGTTATGGCACAGATCCTGACTGATAGAGAGCGCATTCATCCTACGTTGCTGAGGTGGGTGGGATTTCAGAGTCTGCAGCTCACCTTTTCAATGTGCTTCCTTACGGGCTTTAATCTTTTATCCTGAAGGCTATTAGGGATTTCATCACACGCTGCTTTGGCAATTAGTTCAGAATAAACCGAGAAAACTGCAGGGGCATTTCTGAGAAGACTTTAGCCTTTGCATTTACAACATTTTTTTAAAGTGAAATAATGACTGTGTTTAAATTGTACAGCGATATTTATAAGAGTGATAAATTTTCAAGCTGTTCTGAGGAGATGTAGTACTGGAGAAGAGAAGCGGGAGAAAACCTCAGTGACCACCCTGCATCAGTCCTTTATTTCATCTGGGAAGTGATTGAGTTTTATTTTAAACATGCATGATTTTTGTTAAATCCATCCTAATGCTAGGCAGAGAGCTGAGAAGAAATGAATGGAATCTTTAAGTGCTGGTGAAATTTAATCCATTCATCATTTTGAAGTAAATATCCTGGTTGCTAACAGTTTGGAACCCGCTCTGGCTCTAGGGGAGAAAAGCCCCTCTGCTCGCAGGACAGGAATCCCCACTCGGAGAGCCCCACCCTGCAGCCCTCTCAAGCTCAGGCAGAGGAAGCCCGCCATAGAAGGCTTGGCTCTCTTTCAATAGGCCATGTGGTCTGTTAAGGGTAATTGATTTCCATTACTTTAATTAACAAAATTTAAGTTTTTTATCTAATGAGGAAAACTTGGGTGTGACATGGGTAGATGGAAGGATGACCAGTGCTGGCCCCATGGTTTAAAGGGGGAGTGAGGATGACCTGGGCCCCGAGAGGAGCTAAGTGGGCAATGCAATGGAGTCATTAGGGACAGACAGGTCACTCACTACCCCACTGAGCAAGCCCAGCCTCCCTCTCTTAGGACTTTTTGAAACCCTCATCGGAGAGGGCTCAGGCTCTGTTATTCCCTGCAATGCTAGATTTCAGAAACCTATCGCTTCCTCCTCATAAGACCCCAACTAATGATTTTCAGCAAAAGCTCCACAAAAGCCTAAGTGCCCCTCCAAACTGCCCCAACTTGAGCCAGGCTCTTGCTCTCTCTCCATACCAATTGTCTTCTAAGCCAGCATGCCCGGAGCTGTCCTCTGCCTCTCGATGGTCACTCTGTGTCCCTGCCTCTTCACGGGCTCCCTGAGTGCCGCACACCTTCCCCAGCCTCGGTACCAGCTCATCCTGGGGGACGGCTTGCCGCCAGCCTTGTTTATATGTCTGGCATCAGTAGGCAGCAGGGAGATTTGCTCCTCATCGGTTTGATCAATCTTTCTGCGGTTGAAGCCTCTCAATGAGTTGAAAGTGATTTTCCCTGCTGTATGTACAGGTAGGAGTAGATCGCTTTCAATTTCTAGTACAGCGCCAGCGGTGCTCCAGCCAGTTGCTGCATTGCATAACCATGAGCGCGGGCGTTTCAAGCACACATGGAGCGATGGCAATGCTTGACTGTGTGATCTATCTTAGCCCCGTTTGCTGGTGTGCTTCATGTCAAAGGCACAGCTATTTCTAGTGCGTTCGTTCTCCTCTTCCCTCCGGGGGTCTCTGAAATACAGAAGGCCTCTAGGGACGGTTAAAAGAAGAACCGCAAACTGCCGTGATTAGTTCTGATTCCTTAGGAAACTCATGCTTAGCCAAGAGATATCATACAGAAGCCTCAAAGCTGTCTTCCTGCCTTCCCTGCAAACACGTTTTCACTCACTTTAAACACAATTTAGACAACTTCTTGTGGTTCTCCTCTGTGGGACCCAGTAAAGAGCATTCCTTCTTCTGGCTTCATGGTACTAATCCTCACTTCTGATTCATAGGAATAACTTTGCAAAGGCATTTTAAGGGAGGCTAATCGCTCTTCCTCCTGCAAACCAGAGGATGAGATCTGGGCTTGTCTACAAGCAAGCATCCAGGCAGGCCTTCCTACTGAATGCCGCACCGAGGAATGTTTTCACCCTGCTCCATGGGTGGAGGGGAAATAACATTGCCAAGGTCACCCGGAAGTCATTTAGAGGGTAGGATCTCCTGCCTCGCTTATCCACATCAAGGGGATTCAAGGGCTCTTAGAAACAGGCAGTAATAAGTTGCTTATCTTGTCTAGGTATCTCATTTTACAGAGGAGAAAAGTGAGATGCACAGAGATGAAGTCATGTTTTGAGGTCCAGATTTGGTTAGTATTAAATTAGAATTAGGGGCACCTGGGTGGCACAGCGGTTAAGAGTCTGCCTTCAGCTCAGGGCGTGATCCCGGTGTTATGGGATCGAGCCCCACATCAGGCTCCTCCGCTATGAGCCTGCTTTCCTCTCCCACTCCCCCCTGCTTGTGTTCCCTCTCTCGCTGGCTGTCTCTATCTCTGCGAATAAATAAATAAAATCTTAAAAAAAAAATTAGAATTAGATTCAGGACCTTTTTTCAAATTCACTTGTTAGAAGAATTCACTTGTGTTTATCTAACAATTTTTAATTGACTATTTATTAAGCATCCATGATATGCCAGGCAGGCAGGCTCCTTGGTCCTGGGAATCCAGAAATGAATGAACTAGAGAGGACTCCTGCTGTCACGGAGCTCCCACCCTGGGAATGTGCATAAAGACAGAGACAGAAATACACATGGAGTGTCAGCAGTCCCAGTGCCATGAAGAAAAGAGAGCAGGGGGATTGAAAGTGATGGGGGTACCACTGCATGGGAAGCATTAGGGAAATATCTCTTTAACATTACATTCGGTAGAGACATGTGGGAAGTGGGGAGCAGCTGTGTGGCCCTTGGAGAGAAAACCATTCTAGACAGAGGGATGGCAATTGCAAAAGTCCTCAATACATCATTTTAAAATTTACCCTTCATCACAGAAATAGGTGTTAATTTATATATTTTCTTATACATGCAATTAAGCCTCTCTCTTCTTTCATGCACACACACATGCACACAGTTAATTAGTGGTCTACAGGGGTTATACAGAGTTCAGCTGTAAGAAGAGAAGGGAAGAGAAGAGAAGAGGAGGCAAGGGGAGGAGAGGAGTGGGGAGGGGAGGGGAAGGGAGGGGAGAGGAGGGAAGAAAGATGAAGGTAGGGTGAAATGTTCAGCATCTGGAGTCTGTCAATGGACCCAGAGTAAAGTTGATTCCAGCAGGTACCACCTTGCCATCCATTCCTGATCTACTCTAGGATGGGCAGGCTGGTAAGGAACCTGAGAAGTACATTTTTGATAGCTAGAATTGGCCAGGAACACACTGCGTGCATCTGGATTATCTGAGAGTAAAATGATACTCTTTGGGGCTTGGATGATGCTTCTCATTTTCTGTTTCTCATACACCCAGAGACCAGTGCCAGCAGACAAGGGGAAATGATGTCCCATTTCGAGTCACAGAGTCCTCACTGTCACATAAACAAAGGCAGCATTTATAGGCACACCTGGGTATTCTTCAGAATTAGAAAAGAAAACCATTTTCCCCAGCTCCACGCAGAGCGCTGAAGATTCTAGGGAGCAGAGGCGCATGTGGTTTGACTCAGCTGTGTGTGGCGTTAAAGGCGCAGGAGATTATGGTAGCCTGTTCATTTTCTCTTACAGAGTTCTTGTTAAGACTTGAGGTTTAGAATGTTCTCTGGAGCCCCCGACTATACTGATCTAATTCAATTGAGTATTTGTTATGTTTCTCATATTGGCAAGATTTTACAAGGGACACAAAATAATATAAGACAGTTTTCTCTCTCTTCAATGGCTCATAGTCTCTGATAACAAGGCAGCACATAGTCATAGACAACAGGGGCCGGCACACAGTGGCTGTGATTGTGTGCCTCAGGGTCCAAGGGGACGAGGGTGGGCTTGGGTCCCTTAGAGAATGTTACAGAGCTGGCTGGACTTGAGCCAGTTTTTGAGAAATGTTAAGATTCAAATAAGGGAAGACAGAACAGGCCAGATGGGAGAAGGGGTGAATGTGGGCATGGTTTATTGTATATGACGATGATGAATGGAGGCTCTCTTTGGCACAGAGGGAGCTATGGGTGAAAAGTTGACAGAACCAGTGAGCAGGCTTCTGTGCCAAGTAGAGAGTTTAATGGTTAAGAGCATGGGCTATGGAATGAACCACCCGGTTTTAGATCCTGGCTCTGATACATTCTATCTGTATGGTCTTGCCAAATTCTGTAAACTCTCTGAGAATCAGTTTCCCTCATTCTTAAAATGAAGAGGGTAATAATACAAATTTAGAAGGTTATTGTGGAAACAAAATAAATTAATATGTGTAAAGTTATAAGAAAAATCTCTAGCATATAGTAAGTGCTCAATAAAGTGTCATGGACATTAATAAACTATCGTATTTTGCTTTGGTGAAGATGGACAGCCATCCAGATAGTTGGATAGAGTTGTAACTTAGTAGCAGAGTAGGGGAGGAGAGTCACATGACAGGAAGTGGTGGTCACCAGTTGAAGGAAGAAAACAGCATTACAGGCTGGCCATGCTCAGATCTTGCAGCAGGGAGGGGGTTACAAGAACAGGGAAGAGGGGGAGAATCTCAGATGTATTTGAGAAGGGCATCGGTAACCCTTCTCTTGCAAAAAGTTGCTTCCTTGAACATCTATTCCCAGCTCTAAGAGTCTCGGAGAGAGACAGGGAGGCTGCTGAGGAGACATCCACTCTTCACAATAGTGACTGCCCCAGTTACCAGTGCCCAGACAAAGCCTTTTCCAGCAGGAATTCTTCCATCCACAACTATTTCTATCAACCCAAAGATTATAGGGATGGTTGGAGGTGAGAAGATAACAGTTTTCCCTTCTTATAGGCCAGACTGAAGTACCATTTTGAGCTTCTCTCCATTGTTTTGACCCATCTTACCTACTTTAGCCCTGACCAAAGTGGCAAATGTTACTATAGATGCTTTTTTTGGGCAGGTTCAGCACAGTCCTAGAGCATGTTGGGGGCCCGAGGAGCTGGCAGAAGGGAGGTGCACTGTTGGCCCTTGTTATGGAAGAAGATCAAACTAGCGTTCAGGAACTGGAATGGCAGGAGAGGCCCAGCACAGGCCAACACCCTTTTCATTCCCAAATCCCTCTTGACTGTAACATGAAACCCCACACAATCATGGTACATCCCCTCCCAACCCAGTGGATGTGGCATCATCCAGCCAGGTTAGTCACCAAGGCCCAGTCTGACTGGTGCAGGGGCTTTGCTGGCAAGAGGCTGGTGGCAGGTTAGTGTCTACTGTGCTGTCATCCATATGACCTCTGAGATGAATTAAGTGTCTGCAGAACTGTAGCACTCACAGGCTGCCATCTAGACAATTGCATTCAAAGGAAAGAAACAAGTGCCCTGTCCACTGGCAGTCATCTTTGAATTCTGTAGAAACGGTAGCTAAGCTGATAGAAAGGGTTCAAGCCTTCTTCCCCCACAGCTGATGAATTGAAGATTTGATATCCCGCACTACCCTTGCTCGGCATCAGCAGGTGGCAGGGTCTGGCGAAGGAGTGAACACTCTCGCAAGTGGACACAGAAAACACCCCAGATATCTGAGTGCTTGGAAATGATTGGCGGGGAACCATGTGCAGGACTCTGTGATTTCAGAAGAAAGCTCTGATATGTCGATCATCTTATACTCATTTAACATCCTTCCCTTTTTATTTAAGCTCTGTGTTTGCAAAATTCTAAAGCAACTTTTGGGATTTCTGAGTAGCAGGATCCCCCCGGGGTGAAACCTAACCCCATGTCCTCCTTTCCGAGCAATGCGGAGGCCACTTTTACATGGAACTGTTGATGAAGAACGGCTGTGAACGTGGCCCGGTGAGGTCAGAGTGAGTATCACCAGAAATGAGAGGTGGATTCCCTTACTCAGAAGTCAATTAACTGTGGAATATGTAAGGTTTCTTCCCAGAGCAGATAAAAGCACTAAAGTGGCTGCTGATTTCTCCAAATAGCTCAGGAATCCATGACGTGTGTCAGAAGCTTAGGGCAACTGAGCTTTCCATTTCTGGCGTCGCCTTGGCCCGGAGGCGGACCCTGCAAGCCTCCTGCATGAATCCCTGGTTCCCCAGGCAACTGGGTTATTGTTTCTGGTGCCTTGTAAGACCAGACTTCTTTTGAGTGGGTGTTTATCAGTAGCGGCACAGTGGGTGAGCGGGCCAGGGAAGGATAGTATTTAGAAACTAAGGGAATATTTGTACCTCTTAGACTTGCAGAGAGGCCTGTACAGGTGACAGGTGTAGTGAGAAGCTCTCTAAATAGTGGCTGACTCCTTGGCACCCCTTGCCAGGGGACAAACAAAGGAGTTATTGACATGTCATGTCTTGCTTATCATATCTAAAAAGGATAGTCTTACCCCAACTATCTATTTCTACCATCATAAAATAGCTTTCCAGGGCATGCGGGATGTGTGTGTGTATGTGTGTGTGTGTTTCTCTTTTGCCTCTACGATGCTGTGTCCCATGTTAGGTAATTCTTCATTATACATTCATTTGGTTCTCTGTTGCCCTTGCAAGTTTAACAACCTTAAAAATTGGATGCTTCTCAGTGGTTCTATGATGAAGTAGCAATTTGTCTCTAGATCCAAATCCAGGTGTAGCTATGCTAACTCGCAGCCTGGCCTTGAGCATCCGGAGAATATTAAATATCTCTGGGCGTAGGAAATCCTTGGTTGTCACTAAAAGGGGAAAAAGTCTTCATGCCTTTAAAACATATGGAGGTATGAGGGAGTGAGAAAGCAGAGATGCCAAGAGCAAGGACAGTCACTAAACTTAGAACCCCTGACAGCAACAGGAACACACCTTTCCTTTGTCTCCTTCCTCCCACTCCTAGTGAAATGTTAAGTTGAGGCTAGGAAACAAATTATTTTCTTTTAAGATACTATTGCTGAATTCTTCCTATGTTTCAAGCTGGGGGGCTTTCCGTTTCCCTTGTCTCATTTAAATCTCCCAATCCAATGAAACAGATTCTATATTGACTCCCCCCTTAAAAGTAAGGACACCGCATGCTAGAGACGTTAAGTGACCCTCTGGGGCCACCCAGCTGTTTGGTGTGCAGACTTTACCTTTGCTTTCCTGGTCCTAAGTTCTTAGCCACCGGATCCTATTTCTTGGGGATTTGTTGTTGCTGCTATTGTTCCATTAGGAAGAATTAAATATTTTGTGGGACCCAAAAAGGCTAAAGTGCTTTCCCAAAGTTGGCTTGGCTCCTGGCCTCTGCATCTCACACCTGACGGGCCTCCTCCCCATCATTCCCATGGTCCCCATCATTCCCATGGTCCACACTGCTCTGAGACGGAAGGTGTGCTGACTCTGGCCCCACATTCTGTGGGCTCTCCATCAAATGACTTTGCTCTCTATCTAACTTTGATTGGTGTCTTGATCCTACCACAGGCCTCCTTTCTGCTCTGATCCATTCCCATAACAATATTGATTCCATTCCCTGAGCTGGTCCCCTTGTTTCACCCTGGGACAGACATCCTGGGTTGCTCTTATGGGTCCCCTCCAAGAACTGGGAGCTCTCCCTGGCTGGGGTCTTCTACTTTTAAACAGAGTCCCTAGATGGAGATGCCTTTCTTTCAGGGTCTCCATATTGTTCTCTTCACTTGCTAGGACATCTGCAGCTTTATTTAACAACTCCAGCCGTCAGCTTTCAGCTTGGATGTCAACAGTTCCTTAGGTTGATTCTTGGGAGTTTCACCTGCCATTAGCATGAACCTCTGCTGTTAGCCGATGCCACTGGACCAACTTTGCTGCAGCCTGGCCTGGGGAGCTGTCCAAGACGCTCTGTTTTGAAGAGATTTGGAAACGAGAAAGGAGAGGACTTTGAAGACTTACAGGGTACTACTCAGTGGTTGAACTAGCTGCTTTATTGATTGAAAGTCAACTTGTCCTCTAGTCCAGAGGCCCTCATTGAAAACTTGGTGTCAGGGAGGCTGAGGACCCTTAGCCTCCTTTAATCGTATGACACCATGTCCCAATGAAGGTGTCAACACCAGCAGCAGCCTCTCAGACAGAGACTTTTACTTCATTGGAAAGCCTCTAACCAGTGATGCAGCCTGGGGTGAATGCTGCAAAGAAAAATCGGCCTATTCTTGTTCTGAGGCAAAGTTCTGGTCTCTTGTTAGGTATGATTATTTTGGCATAAAGTACTGAGAGGAGCACTAGATGTGGAATCAGAAAATCTAGGTACCACTCTACCACTCTATGTGATTTTGGGACGTTCATAGCCTCTTGGTCTAAGCATTCTTTTTGATGAAATGGAAAGTGACAACAGCTGTCTTGTCCATCATGAGAAGTGGCGATAGGTTTATTTAATTAAGGTGATTTTGTTGCCCAGGGGACATTCACAATGCCTGGAGAAGACATGTTTGGTTGTCACAACTGGACTTAGGAGTTGCTACTGGCATGTCTAGAGGGTAGAGGTCAGGGCTGCTATAAACACAGGTATAAGAGAGCCTCCCTCAGCAAAGAAGTATCCAGCCCGACATGTCAAGAGTTCAAGCTGATAAATGATTTAATTTAATCTGTTTCAGATGTTACATTCCAGTAACAAACAGACCTCCCCTTACTCTTACGGAGCCTACAAGGAGGTAAGAGCAGAGCGCCATATAACTAATAGGCCTTGCTGTTGCTGCTCTCTTCCAGGCTCCACTGAAGCCACCTCAGCCTGGCTGAAGAGTGGCCTTCTCAGATCTCTTCCATGGAGACTTGGAGGCCACAAGTGAATCTCTACCAAAACACTAAGGCTCTGTACAGCAGGCACTTTTGATTTACTGGCACATGCCACTGCAGACCACCCCTGGTCTCGGACGCCCATACCCACTGGGTTGGGAGGAAGCTACTTCAACTGGCGGTTAAAGGTTAGATTTAGGGCTCCTCAGACCTGAGCCTGAGTCCTGGCTGTGCCACACACTTAACTAACTGAATGTGGACAAATTACCTGGTTTGTTTGAGCCTCATAGTTCTGACCAGTAAATTAGAAGATAAATTATTTAGCGTGGTTCCTGATGACTTAAGAGCTAAATGATAGTAATAGTAGTAGCTGTTGCAGCAACTGATTTTTTTATTGTTATTAATATTGGCAATACTAATATGATTTTTATTGCTGTGCTATGAACTGAGATCTTTTTACCTGCTCAAAGAGAGACCTTTTATTCCAGTGATTCTAAGCCTTGGACACCTACTAGTCAACTGAACATCTTTTTAAAAATACTGATGATTGGGGGTGCCTGGCTGGTTTAGTCACTTAAGTGTCTGACTGTTAATCTTGGCTCGGGTCTCGATCTCAGAGTCGTGGGTTCAAGCCCCACATTGGGCTCCATGCTGGGCATGGAGTCTACTAAATTAATCAATTAAGTAAGTAAATAATTAAAAAAAATAGTGAAAATATTGATGTTTGGACCCCATCCCATGCCCATTCACTTGATTTCTCTGGAGGACAGGCCCAGGCATGGGTTGGTTTTGCTTTTCTAAAGCTCCCCAGGTAATTCTAATAAATAACCAGGATTGAAAACCTATTGTTTTACACAGTATCATTGGCCTAACCTTGCTGAGGGCACAGGTAGTACTGAATATTCTATAGGTTCATGGAAGAGGGAGAGTAGAGGTCTATTCGAACTTCTGGACCTATTCTGTATCACTGTCTCTAACAGACAGTCTAGGACGGCTGCCTCTTTCCTCAGCAAGCATTTAGGAGGACACATTCTATGTGTGCTCCTCCTGGCACCTTCTTATTATTAAAGGAAAGCACAAGCAGATCAAAGTAGGAGAAGAGGTCTTGAGCATCTGTCCATCTTAGTAGCTGGTGATTACTATCATCTGCTAACAAGATAGTTCATGTGTACTGTACTTTGTAGATTAAATTACGTCATGCTTATCAATTTATTTAATTCATGGCTGGTCTGAAGTCACATGTTCCAGTAAATTTAAAATGCCCTCTGTAGAGGCTTGGAGCTTATGAAAGGATTAACTTGTGGACCTCCAGGTTATCCATAGCTGAGGTTTGCGGAGGTCACTCTTCAGCTGATTTGGGATGGCCTTTGGATGGAGCCTGAGAGAGCAGAAAGAACAGCTCTGTTGGTCTTGGAGCTCACTCTCTGCCCTTAGCTCCTGGTGGGCTCCGTGAGAGCAGGGTCATTCTGCTCTGGACCCAAATGTCTGAAAAGAGCCTGATCAAAATTCTTAAATGATAATTTTACTAGTACAATCATGCTTTTTATTGGTTATTATAAATACAAATAAAATATAGGGTAAGTTCAGGAAGCAATGGGAAGATATATTTTATATATACATGTATATGAACTATATAAAAATAGATAGGAAGGGATTCTTTACAATTGCTAAAATTGCAAATAGAAATAAAGTGGAATTTAAAAATAACAGTGATGAAGTCACAAGAGAGATAAAAGGTTAAGAGTTACAAAATAACATATATGAGATTTGAACACGTAAGATGAAAAGCCTTTAGAAGCCAATAAAATGCAAGATTAAAAGATTAAGGCAAAAGGCTAAACCCATAACATAGAAATTTAAAAACAAAGAAGTATACAGGATTAAGAAGAGGAAATAACTAAGGAAAAAATAAAATTAAAAAAATTTATGGGAACTGGGGTGCCTGGGTGGCTCAGATGCATAAGCGTCTGACTCTTGATTTTGGCTCAGGTCGATATCTAAGGGTTGTGAGATCGAGCCCCACATTGGGCTCCACAATGGGTGTGGAACCTGCTTGATATTCTCTCTCTCCCTCTCCCTCCTCCCCTTACCTCTTCTAAAAAAAAATTGTAGAAACTATTGTAGTCCTTTCTTAAAAAAAGAACTTTTTGTTTTGTTTTATTTTTTTAATTTCCATCTTTTTTGTTTTTAAGGAGATAAGCTAGTATTTGAAAATTAGAGAGAATGAGAAGGAAAAACAAAATAAAACTCTAGTTAGAAGCAGACATGAGGCCAAGGCTGTAAGTGAGGTGCTGGGTGGCTCTGATTCCCCCGTGGAGTCTTGGTAGGAATGGCAGCATCCCTCCTGGGCAGAGAAACCCAGGATGGGGACTGCGCAGGGCCCCCACACCCACATGCATTCCTGCAGTGTCATGCTTCGTGTCAGTTACCCTATTGGCCCCACTGCTAAGAACCCGAGATGTGAGGGACCCTGAGAAGGTGGGGAAAGTCAAAACCCATAGCTACCTGCTGTGAAATTCACCAGCTTCCCAAAGAACAATACAGTAAACGGGATTTCGGAAGTTCTGATTCTCAGAGCAGGCTCTCGTGAAGTCCACTGTCATCTGTCTTGCTCATTCTTGAACCCTCTTTAGGAATAAGGCAACATATTAGGCTCACGAGTGACTAAATCCCCTTTCTCTTTTGATTGTATTCCTGGATCTGCCTACACTAATTGCTATGGAAAGTAGGTAGAGACACACCCTTTGTAATAACCTGAACTTGGGTTCAAACTGCAGCTTTGTCCACTAAGAGCTGTGCAGCGTTGAAACAATTTTATTTACTTCTTCGAACTTCTGTTGCCTCATCTAAAAAAGAGGGAGGATAAAAAAGTCTACCTCTCTTAATTATGGAGGCAAAATATTTTCTAGATTGTGAGGTAGGCAAGGTCATGACCTATTTCTTATTTGCCTTCATTCATGTCTTCAATACTTGGAAACTGCCCAGTATAAGCTAAGTGTTCAATGCTTGTCTGATGACAATAATAATAAAAGCCATTTTTTAGTTATGCATTACTATATGCCAGGAATTCTGATGATGTGTTTTACTCTGATTATATCAATAAATCTTTATAACACACATACACAAGCTTTGTAATACCACTATACCATTCTACAGATTAGGCCTAGAAGTTAAATAACTTGCCCAAGGCCCAGTAAGTTTTGAGATTTTAACCACTATTGAATGAGTATCCAGCTTTTTGGTAAGCACGGGACTTGAGACAGGTTAAGTGGGATCTGGAGGATGGCTAAGATTAGTCAGCACACTCTCACCATAGACAGTGTTTTCTAGAGCTTGGCTCCCAGTACCTCAAAGTGTCTTCCCAATACTCATGGTTAAAGTACCTGAGCGTTGCAGTGTGAGCCCATGTTGCTCTGATCGGAACACGGGCGCACGTTAATCCTGTCTCAGGTAGACTCTATTGGCCTCAACGTGGGAGCTATGCCATGGGTTTTGGCCAGTCCACTGCAGCCCCACCCTGCTAGCCAGTACTCAACAGCCGTTCTCTCCCCTATCACGGGAACCCGGGCTTCGGTGCCACTCAGAGAGTCTGGAACTATGGAATTTGGGTCCCCAGAGTTCCCCATATCCACTTGGCCCTAAGGGAGAAATTAAGCAAATAAGCTGATTGAGAGAGTGAGAAGAGAAAGTGAGCCTAAGCTAATTAGATGGGGGAGGGGCAGCTTTTTCAGAGCCTGAGAGCTCCCGTGTTCAGCAATCTCGAGCTCACCGCAATAATTTCTCTTACCTCGCTGTCTAGGAGTCTGACCCTGAAGAAATACTTGGAGCTGTCACCACTCCAGATGGAAATATAAGACCATTTTATCCCTGCAGTTAGCATAAACTGGAGCATAGCCATTAATCCCAGAGTCTGGGCAAAAACCTCTTGCCAAAATATACCAAATGGACCCTTCTAGTACATTTTGGGGACTTAGTTAAATAAAAACACACTCGATTCTCTCTCCTGCCAACACACACACACACACACACACACACACACACCAATTTCTTCTCCTCTATTTCCCCTATAAAGGAGGGATAAAATTGGGTGGAATAAACTTTCTTGGTTGTTTTTGGAGGGAAAGAAGATTTATGAAGTGACAAGCTATGGAGTGTTATGAAGTGACAGGAAAATAAAGGAGCAAGAAAAATAGGTTCAGTACTGCACTCAAGTTTTGCTTAGGAAAACAGGAAAAGATGAGCAAGAAATGAGGCTTAATTTTAATGAAGGGAAATTTGCTGCTAAGTAAAGAGACTGCAGGAAGTGGGGGTGCATGGGCTTCAAAGAAGAGCAGGGCCTTGCATTCTATTGTGATGGACAAGATTTTGTTCTTGAAGAAACAGCCTTAGCACACAAAAGACCAAAAACAGAAAATGCTGGATGTAGAGTACAAAACAGACGTCTGCAATGCAGTCACGAAGGGACCCACTTTCTTCCCAGATGAGCTCTGTGGAGGTCGATTAAGGATATGCCTTTCTCACTCTGTAATTCCTATTTTTTCTCCATATGAGTGCTTTGAACATGCAAAAGATGCTTCATAACTTGGCGAGAATTCCACTCTCTTCCCTAGAGAAACTTGATCAGATTTCCCAATTATGGGCTCCTGGGATATAATAAAAATCTCATTACCATTTATTACCTATTAGTAGAAATAAAAATTTATATATAAAAACTTATATATTCTAATGTAATAAAAGTAGAATATATATATCATATATGTATCACTATTTGGGGGGTCTTTCTTCATTTTGATAGGTGTTAAAATTACTTCAGTGGAGGGGCGCCTGGGTGCCGCAGTCGTTAAGCGTCTGCCTTCAGCTCAGGGCATGATCCCAGCATTCTGGGATCGAGCCCCACATCAGGCTCCTCTGCTATGAGCCTGCTTCTTCCTCTCCCACTCCCCCTGCTTGTGTTCCCTCTCTCACTGGCTGTCGCTCTCTCTGTCAAATAAATAAATAAAATCTTTAAAAAAAAATTACTTCAGTGGAAATGAAGTTTTGTTGGTATAAAAAGACAAAAGGTAAATTTTCTCCACTTGCTAGTTCAAGTTAACAAGTTAACAAGAATCAGAGTAATTACATTTGTAGGTGTTTAAGCAGAATTGGCTTAGTGAACGATGAGTGGGGTTAGGAATGATTTCCCCCAAATAATGAAACCTAGCTATCAAATATTTGGAAGGGTGAACATAGAGGACAAAAAAGGATGTCTTGGTCTTTAGTTATGCCAAATCAGTTCTTCTAATATTTCCCATCAGAACACAGCATGTCTGTAGCAGTGTATAGTGGAAAATTAATGGGGCTTTTCATACTAGAGCCTCGACTAGTCTGGAGCCCTCCCAGCACTCTGCCACTTAGGCTGAGAGCCTCCCCTACACTCCCGGACTGTCCCTAGCTCTCTCTGAGGACAGTCTTTATGCAGAGGACACGTGCAAAGTTTCAAGTATCTGGAATGGAGAATATCGCAAGTCTTAATCATAGGTGCAGAAAGAGAAATTCTAGGATATGTAGAGGCATAGACGGAGAATATATGTAATACTATGTGTGGAATATACATAGAGAGAATTTTATCTATAATCCTATATGCTATTCTCTGTATATCTGTTACACTACAGATAGAATTGCGTATCTATTGAACATATACATATGCACATATGTAAATATATGTAAGTATATATTTATAAATATGTAAATATATACACATATATATCTAAACTAAAATTTAATTGTTTGTGGGCAAAAAAGAGTTCACATTTAGTGCCCTGAGGAAGAATAAAGCAATGGCAGTTTTGCTCTCGTTTGGGCCTGCTCGGTGACAATTTAACATGGCCAAGGGAGGGGAGCGAGGCCGGCAACTACGTAGCAGTGTACTAAGTAGAGTAGCTCAGAAAGCCTGCAGAAAGGCAAGCAGGCTGGGCTGCGGCCAGATTGTGGAGACTTCTGAGGAGCTCCTTCTAAAAATGATTCCTTCTTTTCTCTAGCAATAGTGTTTTGTACAGACCCAGAATTCTTCATTTTCTTAGAAGTCCTAGGTAACTTTAGACAGCAAAGTTTTTCTTCATCTTGATTCCAGCCCTGCATTCTTAGATAATTGATTTTTTCACTTTGGCTGAGGGAGCATGGCTATAATTACAGAGTAGTGGCATGCCATGCCTACATTCTTTTTTTTTTTTTTTTTTAATTCTCCCCGAAATGGCTCACACCTTGGATTTGAGCAATGTGGAGGCAATCTCTTCAGACAGTGGAACAGGCAGGCATCAGACAACGTTTGCAGTAAAAAGGAGGAAAAAAAAAAACCCACCAAAAACGACCCTCTTCAAATATTCAGGGAGAGCCACAAAATGCTGAAGTAAATCCTTATCAGGAATTTTAATGAGCAAAATAAAATATGAAATCTGTGTGATTAAAATCAAATCTTCCCCCTTCTGCTCGGCTAGAGCCTTCTGCCAAAACCAAGGAACAAGGAAGGCGCTGGGAGGCCTTTTGTATTTAATTACTGCCAGGGTTTTCCTCAGTTCAAAGCAATCTCCGAAGCCCCCACAGGGGTAATGGAGAACTTGAAAGAACAAATAAGGTCCCTTCTGAGTGATTTAGAATCCTGACAACAAACAATACACATTTTAACTGAATTGGAGAGACCCAAGCCAGTTTGATTAGAATTTGTGTCCCTATTGGAGTGAGGGACATAGTGAGTCCGGAGGAAGCTGGAAGTTTGGACCATGATCTGCCATTCCAGGACCACCCTTCAGGGTCCACTGGATCCTTTTTGTTTGGTCTCCTCTTTGGTTTCTTCCATAGTCTCCCTATGTATCTCAAGCCCACAGACTTGGTAGTCGGATAGGGGAGGTATCCATCCATAATAACCCAGACTATCTGGAATATAATATTCATCTCTCACGCCTAGTAGCTTGGTTGGTGCCTCAGCCTATCTGGAGAATTCACTTCTGTGAGCTCATCTCCTAAACTCTGAGTGCTGTCTGAATAGCACCAGTGGCATTACTCAGATTGTCCTCAACCCTGGAACATTTTCTTTCCTTAGTGGTTACAATAGTTGCTTTTCTTGGGATGACTTTTGGGGGCATGTAAATTAGAGGTGTCCATTTATCCAGTATCTGCCTTTTCAGTTTGGACCATATTATCTTTCCATTTACGTTCAGATTTATTTCGGTGTGCCTGGGTGACTCAATTGGTTAAGCATCTGCCTTCAGCTCAGGTCATGATTCCAGGGCCCTGGGATTGAGTCCCACATCGGTCTCCCTGCTCAGCAGGGAGTCTGCTTCTCCCTCTGCCCCTCACCTCACTGGTGTTCTCTCTCTCTCTCTCTCGCTCTCTCTTGAATAAGTAAATAAAATCTTTTTTAAAAAAGCAGATTTATTTCATTTCAAGCAGTGACTTTGCCACCTTTGCCCTTTGCGAGGAGAAACAAGGCTGTTTTGTGTAAGCGTTCAGACTGGATAAAACACAAGTGGGCCAGGGAGACCCTCCAGAAATCAGTGTTCTGTTTCTCAGATGAGGGGGTGCTAATTGATATTTTGTCACCAGATACTCGTGTGTGGACTGTGAAGTGGGTAGAGCTCTGGCACATCTGTTCCCCAGCCAGTCATTGTGAGTAGGAGTGAAACAGGGGACGGGTCAGGCTTGGACCGCAGGTCCCATGTCTCTGGTGCTCCAGGGAGCCAACGTGCCATTAGGATATTTCTCTTCCCTGCTATTTAGTCCAACCCTTGTCATGGGTCCTATCATTAGACATATTATCGACCTTCTTTTTAATTCAGTGTCTATTAATATTAATTCAATTTTATGTATACCAAGTCTTATGCATGTAGTTGTTGAAAAACACATCATTAATAATGGCTCAATTGCTTATTTATTCTTTCAAAAAATATTTATTGAGCAGGTAGTATGTGGTTGACACTGTGCTAATCTCCAGGAGCAAAGCAATGTGTGGATGGGGAGATGACAGCTTGGACTACCTTGGTGTCTATGAAGTTGACAGAACGTGGGCCTGAGAGTGTTTCGGAGATAGAGCCTGGAGCACTGGCTGCTGGGCTGGATAAGGAAAGTGGGTAATCAAGGATTATTCCTATATTGTTGGTAGTAGCAATTATGTCAATGGTGGTACCCACTGACACACCCAATAGATTTTGGGAAAGACCAACGGACTCTTCTCAAGTGCCCAAACTTTAATGCAGTAACCTCATCAGGGCATATCAGAATTACCCATTAAGATTTTAATTTTTTAATTTTTAAATTTTTTTAAATGTAATTGAATGGGACCCACCCCAGTCTTACTGAATCAGATTATTTAGATGGTGGGACCTAAGCATCTGTGTTTGAGAAAGGTCCCTAGATGATTCTTTGCATATCTCTGGTTAAAAAAGTTATTGCTGAAAAGCATCACCGTAAACACACGTGGGTATTATGTGTTTGTGTATCGATGTTCATATGAATCTGTATAATCCAACTATGATATGTTTTTAATCTCAAACTGAGTTCTCCAAATACCCGTCTTTAATTAATCTCTGCCCAATTGCCACCAGTCAGTGCAGCTGCCTTGCACTTGAATAATTGAAAGTTGATAGTATGCGTTAATATAAAATCACATATATATTTTATTATAAGATATATTAATATAAAATCACATCTATAATTTTTAGTATATAAAAATCACATATATAATTTTTAGTATTTTTCAGCGGAAGCCTTCTGTTTGGCTCCTAAATGCCATGCTGCTTGAGTTTTGCCCTCAGAACAAGTGCTCATGTACGTTCGTGTCTCTTCGCATGTTTAAAATACTAATGCAGGTATCTTCCACAATAGCCACCACGCTGAATCCATGGGATCAAGCTTGAGTTTCTAATAACTGGTTGGCACTTGGTACGCATGTCTATTATTATATATTTCAAGTACATTGCAGTCAACAGCTAATCTACATTGATAGATCATAATGAGACAAATGGGTGTTTGCTGTGCAGGAAATCAGAAGCAGAGCTGAGAAGCCTGATTTTATGCTTTTGACGTAACCAAAATCACAGTATAATACTCCCATCCGGAGTGGCCCACGCTGTGAAAATGTCTTTTCAGTCCCCAAATCCCACCAAACCATCCCAGAGGAAATATTTAGGTGCACACACACCAAGGAGGGGGTCTGCTCTCCCAGCCTCATACGTGCTGACAGCTTGATACAATCTCTCTTTTCAATACACCATCCAAACCAACAATGAATAAAATCAATTTAACCAAAATCGATGTTCTTTTGTAGAGCTGCTTAAAATCTAAGTGGAAGCGAAACCTTTGAAGCTGCCTTCCCTCAGTAAATGCAGCACTTTCTGAGATTTTGAGGGCTGCAGGCGCCCGTGGAATCCTCCCGTGTCAGGTGGCCCGGGCACCTCTGTTCCAGGAGCTGCAGAATAATTAGGGGATGGACAGAAATGGAATCAATTAGCTTCTGTTTTTTATGAAATGTTTTCTCCTCCCCAGTCCTGAGCCAGCCCAGAGCGTCTGTCCCAGGATTCTGTGTACCTGGGCAGACTGGTGGGTCCCACATACGCTTTGCTTTGCACACTTACATCCAGCAGAAAAGGAAGAGGAGGCACAGGGTCCGAGACAGCATCTGGTTCTCAATCACAGGGGGGCCGACGCCTTTTATTTACACATTGGCGAAGTTGATCGATTGTTTTCCAGAGAAGAACATAATTTTTCAGAACTTTTACTTTAAATTACTAAATCAATACTTCATAAGCAAACAAAAAGATATTTATAAGATGTTAGCATTCTGGAATTGGTGAAAATACACAACTTTTTACTTTGTAAAGGAAGAAGCTGATAAGAACTAACGTTTATTAGATGCTTATTATATGTTAGGCACTCTGATACTTGCTTCATATAAATTCTCTCATGTAATTACAGCAAGAGACAAGTTTGGTGGGGTTATTATTTTTTTTTAAAGATTTTATTTATTTATTTTAGAGAGGGAAAGAGAGAGAGCACGCACATGGCGGTGGAGGGGAAGGGGAGGCAGAGGGAGAGAGAGTCTTATTAAGCAGGCTCAGTGCTCAGTCTGGAGCCCACTGTGGGGCTTGATCTCAAGACCCTGAGACTGAAGCAGAAACCAAGAGTCCAATGCCTAACCACCTGCACCACCCAAGGGCCCCTGGGTCGGGTTATTATTCTCATTATACGTGAAAGGATTGGATGATTAGAGAATGTGCCAAAAAAATGTCATGTAGAATGAGAGGCTAAACCAGGACTCTAACCTAGTTCCATCAATCCGACTCTAAGTTCATGGGATGAAGAAAGATAGCTATAATTGAAGGGGAAAAAAGGAAAGAAAGAGAGAGGAGGAGGAAGAGAGGGTGAGGAGGAGTAGTGGAGGGGTTAAAGGAAATAGCCCAAACTCTCTTTTCAGTAGATTTTCTCTATTGATTACATTAACCACATAATTTGTCAAGTTATAAAAATGAAGCATGTCATTCAGTGAGTTTCGGTACACATTAAGAGGATGTAAAAAGGTATAGCGTTAAAGATGAGAAAATAATCAGATGAAGTGGGAAACCGGTGTGGTGAGGAATGTGTCCCTTGCACCTGCTCTGTGACAAGAACAGAAGCCGCCTCATCACTGACATTCATTCAAGTGTCAAGGACAAAGTGGACTCAAACTAAGTTATCCAGGGCATTTCCTGGAAAGCTTTAAATGTAAAAGAATGTGGTTCCACACCAACCTAATGCCTTGGAAATTTCAGAACATGCAGTTTTCTCTGATTCACTCATATAAATTTGGTGGAAAACTTTTATCAGCACAGAGGTCTTTTTTGGTGCTTTTGTCCCAAGCCTTCCTCCAGGGCTGTCTCCAGGAGCTGCTGGCCACACAAGGTAGGCTTTCCTGGGCTGGGAACCCTTCTGACAGCAGCATCTCTGTGCTTCTTACTGTGTACCTTTATTTTGAACTCGCTGGATGTGTGGTGGTAATGCTCAGGCAGGGTGAGACTTAAAGCAATAGAAAATGTGGCAGAGTCAAGAGCGAAAGCAAAACAAGAATCTTTTCTTTCTGTTTTATGTTTTGTTTTATTGATTTATTGATTTATTTTTTGCTTAGGTGATTAGAGGATCCAGGAAATAAGCAATAAGCCTTGGAGTGATACTAGTTGCTGGTGATGTTTTAATTCGTGGGTAATCGTCCCTTTTGGGAGATCACAGCAGGGTTGTCACTAAAAGGCAACAAATTCCAAGCAGTTCTGAGCAAAGAATTTGAGCAAAGAATTTCACCCTGTCTGGAGCTCAAAAGAAGCCTCTTGCTGTTGTTGAGGGAGGGGGTACGGAACAGCTGGGGGGGCCTGTGAACCGTGCTGTATGCGGTCCATTCTGATGCAGGGCCGGGGAGAATGGTGCTCTGATTTTCCATTCATGCACATCTCACCTGGATACACAACTAGACTGGGCTGCTGGAATGTCTTGACTTGTCAACATGATGTGCTCTGAATTTTAAAGAGGAGGCCACGAAAAGGACAGAGTAATTACCGTCCTAGGTTACAGAAATCGGTTTAAAGTAAAGAAGTCTCAGCATCTTAGGCCAGTGGAATCACTGAGGCTGTGAGCAAAGCGAGTTCGGATATCTACATCATATTTAACTCCGTTTGTCTAGTCTTGCGAGCCTTTGGGCTTATAGGATGGAGCCACACACGTGGTTGGCTGGGGTGGAAGACGAATGTGATTGTGTTCAAGACCACGCTAGACAAGACAGGGTGGTCCGGTAGGTAGGATATGTGCGTGTTCAGGGGCAACAGTTCGATTCTCACAGAACAGCTAGTACAAAGCATTGGAACGGCTGACCACCATGACATGTAGGCTGTTTCTCTGGGTTTCTGTCTGTTGACAAATAACCTAACCTGTCTGTGCATCTGTTTCCTCATCCCATCTGTAAATGGAAATAATAATAATAATGATGATAATACCATTACCTACCACATAGGATAGAAGCATAACTGCACATGACAATGGGCACGCAATAAACATTAGCAATTGTCGTTATAACAAAAAGGCATATAGAACTCTCTGGCGTCACCATGAGCTTATGATTTTAGGCTAACACACTAGCACTGACACGCACACAGCACCCACAAGAGAAGCTTAAGGGGCAGAATTGGGGTATCCTCCTAGAAGCCACTAGTGTGGATATAAAATAGAGAAGGCAGCACAGGTCCATCACTCACCACACTACTTGTCGCCAACCTCTCTTATCCAGTCTTACATTGACACGTGGAGTGTGGTCAGGTAGACGTAATAGGCAAAGACACATCAGCCTATACTCAAGAAACACTCCATAGATCTGTGACAGATAATATCACTATGATAGTCCTTTCTAGCTTTGCTGCCACTATCGTAATTATTACTTCTGCTAATGAGAGTAAAGACTACAGAGACTGAACGGTGCCCTGGAATGAAAGCTTTCCATCTCTCAGCAAGTAGGTCCAAAGCAAAGGAAATACAAACAAAATTTCTTGCTTTGAGCCAAGGTTAACAAACACGGTTTACAAAAATTGTACATCAAAGTAAGTCAAAATTTAGGCATTTTGTAGGTCAGGATAGGGGTGAATGTACTATATTTCCTTCATTCTACGATATACCACTTCCCAAATCTCTGCATTGTGGTAAGCCTTTGGTAGCACATTGTTGGTTAATTGGACCTGTTTCTTGTTCTTTCTTAGAGGATCATAGACCACTGCTGTACTTATAAATAATGATATTTAGATTCAATTAAATATAGTAATTAAACTGGGTTTGGGGAAGTTGTCATTGAACATTGAAAAAATGTTCACTTGGGGCTTGGTGAAGAAAGAATTTCTTTAACATGTAATATTCTACTAGTACTGATATCCTTATGCTTATAATAAATACACATAGAGTTATACTATATTATATTCTCACACATATTAATATAAGCACAAACAAAAAGCTAAGTGTTTAAGACCAAAGGGTAAAATTCATAAAACACAGTTTCTAATTCCTATTTTATTATTCTTTGATCAAAATAAAAAGGGCTGATGCCTATATTCTTTCTGTGAACATGTATATTATTTATGCTTGATGGCTTCATTCCGTACATTTAAGAACACCCTTGTTGCCTCTCTGATTGTATCTCTTACCTCTTCTTTCTCTCCACTCCAGCCTCCCTGTCTTCTTGCTCCTAGCCAAGCACACAGAATATGCCCCGGCCTGAAAAACCTTGCACTTGGTTCCTCTGCCTAGAATGCACTTGTCTAGACAGTCAAGTTTTCACTCTCCCCCTATACTTCCCATCTCCACCTTTTACGACCCTCACCCCATCCCACCCCCACTTGTTTCCCCATTTAGCATTTATTGCTGTCTGGAACACTATATAAACTTTGTTCATTAGTATCCCCTATTAGATGAGAGCTCAAATGAAAGCAAGAAAGTTTGAATATTTTGTGCTTGCTATCTCCCCCAAATCTAAAGCAGTTCCTACTGTTGAGAAGCTCAACAAATAATTGTTGAATTAGTTCATTGATGATGAAGATATTAATGCTGGGGCTATCTATAATACAGAGAGGACAGACATGAAATGGTTCTAAAATCTCTGTTCTAGCAATGGCCAGGGGTGTGAGTTTCACCTTCAGATGACTTTGGAAAGAAAGAGAGGTCTCCTAGTTCAGTGTTGGTGGGGTTTGCTCAAGTATCAATCCAACATATATGCCAGTGTGTCCACTCTGAAAATGAGGAGTTCTTTCAGTGGTCAGATCTATTTTATAAGCAATTGAGGTTAGCAGCACACAAGTTAGTTAACCTAATATCACAAGAGAAATATGTCCAGCTGGCTTTTATTGCTATTAGATTCTACTTAAGAAACTGCAGATGTATTAACTTTCATATTTAAAAGAGGAAATGTGGATGCATGGCTTTTCTGGACCTGTTTGAAGCCTTCATTTTTTTTTTTTTTAAGATTTTTTTTTTTTTATTTATTTGACAGAGATAGAGACAGCCAGCTAGAGAGGGAACACAAGCAGGGGGAGTGGGAGAGGAAGAAGCAGGCTCATAGCAGAAGAGCCTGATGTGGGGCTCGATCCCAGAATGCTGGGATCAAGCCCTGAGCCAAAGGCAGACGCTCAACTGCTGTGCCACCCAGGCGCCCCGCCTTCATTTTTTTTTAAGATTTTATTTATTTATTTGAGAAAGACAGAGATAGAGACAGAGATAGCAAGAGAGAGTACAAGCGGGGAGGAGATGGAGAAGGAGGCTCCCTGCTGCTGAGCAGGGAGCCTGATGTGGAGCTTGATCCCAGGACCCCAGGATCACGACCTGAGCAAAAGACAGAGGCTTAACCTCCTGAGCCACCCAGGCGCCCCTGAAGTCTTCGTTTTTTAAGGTTAAAAAAAAATCCAAAGTGAAATGGTGCTAAATATGTTTAGGAGACAAGCATCTAATTTTTTTTTAAAGATTTTATTTATTTATTTGAGAGAGAGTGAGAGAGCGTGCACGTCAAGTATGAGTAGGGGGAGGAGCAGAGGGGAAGGGAGAGGGAAGAGAAAGAATCTGGAGCAGACTGCACCATGCAGAGTCCCACGTGGGGCTCGATCTCATGACCGTGAGATCATGACTTGAGCCGAAACCAAGAGACCATCCCTTAACCGACTGAGCCACCCAGGCGCCCTGCATCTAATTTATTTTTAATGAACTTTTGCGGTTCCCTATTTTACCTTATTCAGTTTTACTTGGTTCATTTTTAATTCTACAGACCACTCAGTATCCATTTCTTTAAACATGCACACATGCACACACAGACATGTGCACACAGACTCACGCCGAGGTGTGGTTTTCAAGGTCCCATCATGTTTAGCAAATATTTCACATGAAACGATATGTTCATCTGTTACACTGATTGCCAAGATTACTGCATGACAACAAACATTATTTGGGGGATGGAAGCTAAAATTATAGCCCACTCCGGCGTTCTGCAGAGATGAATGGATGCATGTTAATTTTCCGCAGCAACGTCCATTACTTGCGAGCAAGTGAGGACTCCCAGGGCATCTGTGTCACAGCTGCCAGGCCGAATGGTTCTATGGTGGAGACAGACGAGCCAGTGGGCTGCTGGAAAACCCACACAGCTTCAGGGCCCCCTGACTAGGAAAGCTGTAACATTAGCATGCTCAGGCAGACCCAGATACCATATAAAATCTGTGTGTGTGCCTTATCATGAAAGGCAACATGGAACGCTGTAGCCGAGGAAGCTTTTAGCTCCTGATACACCGTGCTACCCACTGCTTAATGAATAGCATGTGGAAGCCAGCCCACATTTCTGGAACAAAGAAAATCAGTGGAGGTTTCAAGGTTTCCTTATAAGTACACATAGAGAAAAACAACTTTTACAGTTGTCTCTAAGTTTTAAATTGTCTATTTTTGGTCCTAATTGGGGGAGCTGTTTAGAAAGTAGTTTATCGAATCCAGGTTTTGGTTTTGGTTTTGTTTTTTTCCTTTTTAATGTGAGTGAAACATTCTCGTGATGTCTAAAATCCTATTCTGGTAGCAAATAAGCAATGGGCTTCCTCAAATTGACATTAGTTTTCTATCATGCTGTAACACAGTATCAACAAAGTAGTGGCTTGAAACAACACGAATTTGTTAACTTACAGTTTTGTACATCAGGAATCTGACTTAGGTCTCCCTTGGCTGAAATCAGGGTATGGGAAAGCAGGGCTGCCTCCCTTTCTTGGGTTCTGGAAGAGAATCCATTTTCTTGTCTTTTCCAGCTTCTTGAGGTCACCTCCATTCCCTGGCTCGTGGTCCCCTTCCTCCGTCCTCAAAGCCAGCATCATAGCATCTTTCTGACCCTGCCTATCTCACATCTCTCCCTGAGCACAGCCTGGGAAAGTTCTCCACTTCTAAGGATCCATATAAATAAATTGGGCCCACCTGATAAGTCAGGATAATCTCCCCATATACAGGTCCTTAATTTAATTGCATCTGCAAAATACATTTTGCCATATAAAGTAACACACGCGGAGGTTCTGGGAATTAGGATGTGGAAATGTTTGGAGGACCTTCTTTTGCCTACCAAAGCCATGTGGGAAAGACCTAACATGGTGGTGAGTAAAATCTGCCTCCATCATGTTTAGAGTTTATTCATTTATGAAGAGTTAGCATAGCTTATCAGTTAAGGGCACAGACAGAGTTGAGTTCAAACTTGCCTGCCACATTCATTCATTCAACACATATTCACTGAATGTCTACTAAATGCCAAGCTTTGTTCTGGTCACTGGGGATGTAGCACTGAATAAGACAGATTTGTTGGCCATGAGATATTTATATTGTTGTAGGGGTGGTAGATAGTATATAAAATAAAGAAATATATCATGTAATGTCAGACAGTGATACATACTATAAAGGTAAATGGTAATTCAGGCTTACGCTGTTCGTGTATAAAAATTACTCAGAGACGGTAGCTTTGTGTCCATTCATTCATTTATGTCACCCTCAGGCTTTTCATTGAGTCACTGATTGTATATAAGGCATTAGAAAAGATTTTTTTTTTTAAATGTACTTTTTTTTTTTTTAAAGATTTTTTATTTTACTTATGTGACAGAGAGACAGCCAGCGAGAGAGGGAACACAGCAGGGGAGAGAGAGGAAGAAGCAGGCTCCTAGCCGAGGAGCCTGATGTGGGGACTCGATCCCGGAACGCCGGGATCACGCCCTGAGCTGAAGGCGGTCGCTTTAACGACTGCGCCACCCAGGCGCCCCTAGAAAAGAGTTTTAGTACACATTTTCCTTTTTTATATTCAACATCAACCTGGGAGATGATTGGTATTTTCTGATTTTGTTGATGAAAAAACTGAGGGTCGAAAAAGCCAAGTGACTTTTTATCATGTGGTAGAGCAATGCAATGAACCAAGCTTGAAGTGTGTTTGTTTTAATTCTGTTTATTCTCCGCCTAAGCGAGGAGTGACCCCTTGTAGGTTGCAGATGGGGGAGGAAAGCCTGGGCTGGCATTTGAAATTTTTTATTTTCCTCCAAACCTGAGATAATATGATTTCTTTGAGCTTCCCCTCATTTCCTTTTGATCATTATGTGACTATTCTATCTTTGATCAATCATTTAAATCTGTGTTTACACAGGCCGGGGAAAAGGGAAGAGTAAGACAATTACTCATGCCTTGGAACTAATCTAAACAGCCTATTCAGGGCTTCAGCTCATCCTCTATTATTCCATCCTCTCTGCTCAGATACAGCTGCTGAGCACACAGGGACTGGGTGAAATGAGGGAGAGGAGAGAGATGAGAGACTGCACAAAACAACAACCTTTCAACGAGGTGTTTTGCTGTTGTCGATGTCATTGGTGGTGGTGGTGGTGGGCATGCTTTGGGGGGAGTATTTTCTTCTCTTGGTTAATCAGATGTGCTTATGAGCTACATAACACGTATTACTTGAATGCATTTGCCATAAACTATTTTTGAAAGAACTTGGGTATAAATGCATTCTCAGGGCCTACTTCACAGAGGAAGGCATTTAGTCTCCAACTGGCTTCTTTCTTTAAGCTATCTCCCTCCTATAATCTGATTATTTAAAAATCTATATCTTTAATATGATACATCATAATGTAACATAACATAACATGATATAATCTCGAACTTTCTATCCTTAGCACCCTCAGCAGAGGTCCCTTTGCCAGGTCAGGTCGTGAGCGCTGGGACCAGTTCTGCAGTGGGGAGGTAATGAATCCCGCTGCAGTAAATAACGTGTCTCAGCATCAAGTCTACTCGTGTGTCACTTCTGTTCTAACTCTCCCTCAGCTCTCGGTGGAGAAGCACTGGGACGCTTCTCTCACACAGTCCAGCTGTAATTGTCTCCCTTGTCTGTCACCTCCTTACTGGGAGGCCTGTATGTCTGCCCTCATCACTTCTCCTATGCCAAAGTTGCTCTAGAACTTGGCCTGCGCTTTGACGTGCTCCCAGACACGGGTCCAGTCCCACAGTGTGGACCCTGCTATCTGCTGCCAGGCCATATTCCAGATCTCTTCTTAGCCTCCTAAACTCGGTGAAATTTCTCTTTCTGGACCTTCTGAATCATAGTGGGTTAGGTTTTTTTTGTTTTTTAAAGATTTTATTTATTTATTTGACAGAGATAGAGACAGCCAGCGAGAGAGGAAACACAAGCAGGGGTAGTGGGAGAGGAAGAAGCAGGCTCACAGAGGAGGAGCCTGATGTGGGGCTCGATCCCGTAATGCCGGGATCACGCCCTGAGCCGAAGGCAGACGCTTAACTGCTGTGCCACCCAGGCGCCCCTGTTTTTGTTTTTTAACACCATGTCCTGTTTTCCTACTTAGAGCTCATTTCATCTCATAGAGCTGGCTTTGGCCCGAACGTCCCATCCCACTGTCCCTGAGCTTCCATTTGAACACCTGCTGGGCCTTTTGCTTTTAGAATCCTAAGATTCCACCAATAATGATGCAGCGTTCTTGCTTAAAATCTCTAGACGTCCAGGCCAGATTCTCCGTGCTTCCAACAAACTGAAGAAAAGCAGCATATTCTCTAACAGGAAGAGTCAAACCGTGTCCTGTATCCTTTCTACTAGTTTTTTGTCTTTCCCTCTCCCAGTTTTTTTTTTTTTTAAGATTTTATTTATTTATTTGACAGAGAGAGAGACAGCCAGCAAGAGAGGGAACACAAGCAGGGGGAGTGGGAGAGGAAGAAGCAGGCTCCCAGCAGAGGAGCCTGATGCAGGGCTCGATCCCTGAACGCAGGGATCATGCCCTGAGCCAAAGGTGAACGCTTAATGCCTGAGCCACCCAGGCGCCCCTTTCCACCTCCCAGTTAACCACCCTTCCCTTTCCATGTCTGCCCCTAGAAGTGCTTCAAGGGAAATGCCAGGGAGTGCAAAGATTATAAATTAATAATCCACAGCAATACTTGAAAATGATTTTTTTTCTTGAAGTGTTAGCATGAGAAAATAAAACTGGGGGGGGGGTGTTGGATAACTAATCCAACAGTGACAGAACAGGATTCTGAACACGCTATTCTCCTAAATGACACACAGAAGGAGCTGGAGCTTTGTAATACCTTTTATATTGCTGTCTGCCATCTGGTCAGCAATTCTTAAGCCTAAAATATTCAGGTAAGCTCTGTTTTCCCAAATTGAGTGGTGTTATGGGGATTTCAGCAGCTACTTGTCTTCTTAAATATCATTATATTTTACTGTTTTCCAGAACAAAACAAACCACGTTAGCTGGATATTTGCATAGCATGCAGAGTTATGTCAGAGCATAACTGGGGAACTCTAGATGGTGTCTCCGTGCAGAGAGGACTCCTGCATGAAGCAAGGGGTTCTGTTTGCTGTCTGAGCCAAGAGTTCAGGTTGAGGATTCTCATCTGACATGGCTTGCCTCATTCACCTGAATCCTGGCTAGAAACAGTCTTCTCAGGGAGGAATGACTCTTGGATATTCTGCAAGAACAGGAGGAATGAAGTCAATTCTTCTGTTATGGACAAGGCCCATGGACACAGTGTGCGGCCCCAAGCAAACCGTTTCCTACTTTTTTTTTTTTTTAATTCTAAGAGTGCTTCTTGATTATTTTACCATCCTCATAGAAGCGGTGAGGGGGAAAAAATAGGTCACGTATCAAATGATATTACATTTTTAAAGTATAATTTGCTTTTAGGTATCAGTTCTATCAATTATCTAGATTTTTTAAACTTGGGGAAAATGCCTATTACATAAAATCCGGCATGCAGGGAGGATGAACTCACAGAATGAGATATGTTTAAAGACAGATTTAAACATCCGTGTGATCCAGGTGTCCACGAAGATGGACTTATTTCTTTCTCCACACATGTAATGCAAACATATGTTCAATACGCGGCTGTGGGCACACATTACAGGGGCGATACGAAGTGGTAGAACACAGACATGAATAAGCGATATCCCCAGTTCCCCAAAAGTTTGTAAAACAAAGTTAATGTGAACAAGAGTTAAATTTGAATTTCATCCTTGAGACTCCTTTCTCTTCCCCATTCATGTTCCTTCTCTGTGATTCCACCCATTCTCACGCCTCTAGACAACTTCTACATGCTGACTTTTTCACTATTTATATTTCCAATTCATCCCTCTCTCTCGGACTCTAGACACATTCATCAAACTGCCTGAATCACGTGTCCATCTGGATGTCCCAGAAGTACCTCAAACTCATCTTGTCGCGAAATGAAACCCGCGTCGCCCTCCCTTGTCTGCGCTACCACCTGACCTCCCCATGGAGTGACCACCATTATCTCTGATACCCCACGTCTCATTGATTAATGAGCTTGTAGATTCTGCTACCTTTCTATTGATCTCCATTCCCACTGTCTACAGCTTTGCTTAATTTTTCTTTTTGAAACAAAGTTAGACATACAGAGAAGGTACAAAGGTAGTATAGAGGTGCCCAAATACCCTTTACCTAGTTTCACCTTATGTGAACATTCTGCGTAATCATAGGGTAATCATCAAACCAAGAAATTCTATTAACTAATATACAGAACATATTCAGATTTCACCAATTTCCCTGTTAATGTCATTTTCCTGTTCCAGGATTCAATCCAGGATCCTATGCTGCATTTAGTTATTATATCTGGGTTTGTTTTTTTTTTTAAGATTTTGTTTATTTAGTTGACAGAGACAGCCAGTGAGAGAGGGAACACAAGCAGGGGGAGTGGGAGAGGAAGAAGCAGGCTCCCGCGGAGGAGCCTGATGTGGGGCTTGATCTCATAACGCCGGGATCATGCCCTGAGCCAAAGGCAGACGCTCAACGACTGCGCCACCCAGGCGCCCCAGTTATTATATCTTCTTAATCTCCTCCAACCTGTGACAGTCTGTTAGTCTTTCCTTGTCTTTTGTGACATCAATACTTTCAAAGAGAACTGTTCATGACTTTGTACAATACCCCACAAATAAGGCTTCATTAATACTTTCTCATGATTAGTATGAGGTTGTAAATTACTGGGAAAGTTGCCACAGCAGTTACGTGCCGTTCACGGTCCACGATATCAGTGGGTACGTGATATTGATATAACATCACTCACTAGTGATGTTATCTCTGGGGGTGTCCAGGTAGTATTGGCCAGAAATCTTCAGTGTCAAGTTGCTTTGTTCTCTTTGTAAATACTTAAGGGGAGAAATATCTCCTGTTTCTGCTTAAACTTTTGCCCATTAATTTTAGCATTGATCGGTGGTTCTTGTGGAAGCAATTATTACTGTAGGCTTTTAATGTTGATTTTCTGTTTTTCACATTTACTTTCTACATTTGTTCATTGAAATCCTTCTGCAAGAAAGAGTGGTCTCCTCCTCCATTTATGTATGTATTCAGTTAGTTATTTATATCAATAGAGACTCGTGGCTATTTATTTTAATCTTTATTTATTTTGTTTCTCAAGTTGTTCCAACTTTAGTCATTGGGCTTGCTAACAAGTTGGCTATTGTAACTTTTCACTATGGACATATTCCTTTCTCTCCTTTTAAGTACTCTCTTACTTTCTGGCACCAGAAAAGGCTACAACCTCATTTTATATTTTTTCTTCCCTCTCCCTGGAGTCTACCAGTTCTCTAAGGAGCCCTGGCTACATTTTACTGGACAATGGTACTTAGAAACCAAGGTCTCAGTGCTGGGTGTGCTCGTTGCTACTGTGGGGTGACTGCAAGCAATCTGTCTCAGTGGACAGGGCTGGGGAATATAGGAATGTATCCTAACTCATGCATAAGCAAAGCCCCCCACCTCCATCTGCTTTTCTGTGTATCTGTAGATGTATTTAAATCCCCTGACTCCACATTGATACCTCTAACTCTAATGAGCATTGCAGGGTTTATCTTGCTCTCTTTCTTTCCTTATTTGAAACTTCTTTCTCCAACAATGAGAAACCTGGCTCTCATTCTCTACAATATATTGGTTTATTTGTTTAACCCTAGTATGCAAATAAAATTATTTCAGAATTGCTAATCCATGCCTCTATGAGAAAAAAAAATAGCAACTAAAGTACACTGTTTGGTTTTGGTTCTTTTGTTTTTATTCTCACAATAGCTTACTGCCTAAATTAAACTTTCCTTATTTCTCTGTGGCTCGCCCACTGGAACTGGAATTCCTAGTGAGTTTTTTCCATCTCTGATCCATTCTTCACATGGCAATCAGATTGATTCAGCTAAAATAAAAATCAGATTAACTTACTCTGCTGCTTAAAATTTTCCAATATCTCCCTTTAGCCCATAAGATAAAGGCTCAAGTTTTTGGTATTGCATATAAAGCCCTTCCCAATATGGCTCTTATCTCATCATTTGGTTATTAGTTCTCTAGCTTCTTGCATTGAACCTGATTCAAAACTCCCTATATGTTCATTGACTGAAAAAATATATCAAGTCTTTTGATTAATAAAAATGCTCTGAGAGCAATAATTCCATGATAGTTTCCTAGGAGGTAAAACAGAAAAGGGAGCTTGGAAATGAGAGAAGAGAGAAATAAGATGGTGGACCTAGTACGCTAGAAAGGTCATCTCCTTCAGCCCTCTTGGTCACTTTGAATGTGGCAAGTTAATGATGCAGGTACAAGGAGCAAAACAGACCGGAGTATAATACCAGTTTGCCACTTGCTAACCACACCTGAGACCAAACTTGGTGTTATTGCCCTGACACCATGCTCTTTCCCTTTCCCTCGGAAGGGGTTGAGATGGAAGGTCAGAGAAGGTGACATTTGACATGAATCAGGGAGGAAAGCAAAGCATTCACCTCAGGCATGTGAACAGCCAAAAGAAATGCTCAGGAAAGAGCAAAAGGATTACCTAAAACAACAAACTATGCCTTTCAGTCTTTTCCATGGCTACTGTTTCATGTCTGTATTATATACATGCACACTGTGTGGGAAGAGGCTTTGCAGTATAATGTAGCGGAAAGGATATAGAAATCAAAATGGGAAGTTTCATTCTGTGTCCCTGACTAGCTGTGTAATCTCCATCATGCCATCACGTCTCCTTGAATCTCAAATTCTTCCTATCAGAAACCCTAGAAGTTGAATTTGTGGCCTCTCACACCTCTTCCTTCTCTTTGCTTTTAGGATATTACTCATTCCCCTAGTCTTAACTACCTCTGCTCATCCTTCTTTGCTGCCTCTGATACTCGTGTATCTGTATTTGCAAAAAGGACTTAATAAATGCTGTGAGATGCTGTGCCTGTGAATGTGAAAGATGGAGGAGGTGAAGGATGGTGGCATGAGGTAGAGGGCAGCAGAGCTGTGGCCACTAGGTGACCATGACCAACTGCCCCAGCTTCAAGTCTGTATCATTCCCAAGCAATCAAGCGTGCTTAAAGATTCCCCAATGTGTCCACTGTATGGGTCATGCAGGGTTATCCACTGACCACAAAAATACTGTCCCAAAGTGGACCAGACACTTTTGCATCACAAGACAGCCTATCATGTAGCCAGTTGTATGTGTCCCTATTAAGGATAAAACCAGAAGAAATGGAATGAAATTGTGGCAGCAAAAAAAAAAAAAAAATTTTTTTTAAAAATCTCAGTGTCAGGCAAATCACTCACAAGCACCCAGGTGTAGAATGTCTTTCCCTTTTATTCCTTTCACTGTTAACTGAATTGCTAAGAGATCAGATGGACCAGGTCACCCCCTGAAGGCCTGTTACCCCATTCATAATATCAGATTCTTCTATATTTATGGAACATTTGCATTTTTGCCATTGTGTGTTAATAAAATCTCTTACAATTTTCACAGAAGATGGGGACTACAGTGCACATGTATATATAACACGACCGCTTCTGGTAAGCTGTTCAAAACATATTTCATAGCAATTTCACTACAAGAAATTGTCCCTTGTAAATTGAAGTCAAAGTCAACTTTGGACTAATGGAATCAAATCGTCACTCAAGCTTCACCATCAGCATCATTTTCTTAAAATAATTATGTGGAGTTATGCAATTGTCATTGTTTTGGGTGTTCTGCATTGCTTCTATTCTATTTAGATCATGAAACTTCTGAATTATTTCATTGTGGTATCCATAGCTTTCCTAGTGTACTCAGACATACAGACAGCTGTTTTATTGACTTGTAGTACAGCCTGCAGATAAACACGCAGGCATGATTTCAGCACCAGGAGCCGTCCGCCTCTGGATCGCTCCACGGCTATATGGCCGTGAAGGCTGTGAATGGCTACACTATTGTGCTGCCATTTCAGTTATGTTGCAGTATTTAAGAGAGTGGAAAAATACTGCTAATGGTGATACACTTTAAAGCACCTTTTCAGCTCTAAAAGACTCTTCAGGCAATGCACTGATGCTCTTTCTGTTGAAACGAAGATGTGAAGGTCCTTATTATTTAAGACTTTTAAATAAGCCAGATTTACCAATGTCAAATTACTGGTGAGTCATTTGACCCCATATTTATTTCTAATTTCCACAAGCTGTTGGTAAGAGCTGCCATAAATCAGGTTGCCATTGATCTTGGCTCCCGCTCATGTAATTCTAAGATGAACTGCTTATGATGAACAGAAAAAGACTGTCACTTTGAAGAGAATGCCTGCAGAAGGAGTCCCCAGGATGTCCTGTGGACATGCGTGGGTGCCAGTCATTCAGAGAATAGGGGAAGCAGCCACCTGTGCACTTATATGGGGTGGTAGGGGACCACGAGGTGAACGTATACATCAGGAAATCTGAGTGTGGAGAGCAGTCAAATTTGGCCTTAGGGGAGGCATTAGGGAAAATGATAAGCATGGCTATAATAGATAATCACTTAAAACTATTGATTTAATTAAATGTAACTACATATCCATGTGCAGGGCACTTAACTGATTCTCGTAGTCAGACCTCCTATACATCATGGTATTTCTATTTGAGCTCTCTGCCTGCTTAGCCAGGGGGAAGGCTCTTCTATCTCCCACAGGCTTTGCCTATTTTGACACACAATGGAAGTGCGTCTGAGCCAGTCATCCTTTTCAGAATTTGGCATCCTTGGGTTGCTGTGGTTGTCCTTGGTGGGGAGTGCGGGGGAGTCCATAGTCTGGAGAACACTATAATTATAAGCTTTCCTTGAGTTCTTCTAAGACAGTCACTGTGCTCCTTGCTTCATGGCTTTCACTGAATCCTCACAGCATCTCTGTGAGATACGTATGAGGAGAAGGAAGACTTTTCTCTTTTGATGGGAACAGGAGAAAGAATGATTGTGATAAGGAAGAACAGAATTAGGAATCAGACTCTGCGTATGACTCTGTGCATGAAAAACTACAGGGAGAGGGAGCCGGGTCACTTACTCCGTCTGAGCCCCAGAGCCTTGAGGCAGTGTCTGCTTGGCGATTTATAGCCTGTATCTTGGTGCAGGTGGGTCTCCTTATGCAGAAGACAGAGCTCAGGAAATTTGGCTACAAAGCAAATTGCCATAAATGAATGCTATTTTCTATTAATTCCCATTACATAATTTGAGATTCATTCTGATTAGGGAAAACGCCTCAGAGATATTTTTGGTGAGGAAGGAGTCAGGTGGTGGTAAGCTGTAGGCTTCAGGATATTTACTCGTCATTCCCGATATGTGTGGCCCTTAATCGATTCTACTGTTGGGTTCAGGCATGTGAGGCTGCCTGGCCTCATCTCAGCCCAAATGCTTGGAGAACCCCATGTTTTAACACTCCTGCTTTCAAGAATGCCTCAACTAAGTGAATGGTTCTAGAATCCAAGTGCAAGTTGCAGACCTTGAGTTGCATATGCTCTCTGGGCGTTGTTTCTGCATCTGGAAAATGGAAATCAGGCCAGTTCACAGTCCATGGCCTCTTGTAAAGTGCTTAGTCTGCTACTTTCTTTTTTCTGAGTTTATCCCGTACTTTTGTGGTCTGTCAGGTCTTTGATATTCTTCTGAGGAAAGGGGCCAGAAGACAGAGTCCCCTAAATACCACCTGTTACTGTTCAGGTACCCCCCTTCCTTCCTCTTGCTATCTTACTGATTCAGGGGTTAGACTGTAGTGAATATAAGCTCCACTTCACAACAGGTGTTTGCTGTGTTCGAGTCTATACGTGGTATACCTGTGGGCTGCAGAATCATACCTCACTTGTGGATTCAGCCATCTTGCACACTGCTTCTTTGTGTGAACCTCTCTAATTTTCAAAGAGCTGTGTAAACTAGGAACGACAGTACTCAAACATATCGACTCTATCAGTGAAAAATTTTACACATAAACCTGAGAAAGAGTTGTCCTCACGCTAAGTTTTTCTGGTACTTTTTAAAGTTTCAATCAACAACCGAGAACATAGGATGAGAGCAATAAAATTTTTAGTCTCCCACTGTTCATTCTGGTTACAAAGATAGCAAGAAGAAACTTGCTATAAGCACTTTTTCTTCAGTGACTGTATTCTGCAACTTTCCTCCATTTCAAGAGTGTTTCCTTCCTTCCTTCCTTCCTTCCTTCCTTCCTTCCTTCCTTCCTTCCTTTCTTCTTTCCTTCCTTCCTTCCTTTTCCTTCCTTCCTTTTCCTTCCTTCCTTCTTTCCTTCCTTCCTTCTTTCCTTCCTTCCTTCCTTCCTTCCTTCCTTCCTTCCTTCTTTCCTTCCTTCCTTCTTTCCTTCCTTCCTTCTTTCCTTCCTCCTTCCTTCCTTGCTTTCTTCCTTTATTCTTTCTTTCTTTTGGCTTTTGCATACTTTCTAGAGTTCTCTTCTGCATATTTCAATCTGCTCTCTGACCAATAATTTATGCTAAATTGTAAATGACTGATGTCAGTTTATCAATAACATGCCATCAATAACAGACCAAGGTCAATCTTGGAACACAAATGGTGGCACATTTCCTATGAGCTTCATTCAATACCACACAGGATTCAAGTACCCATTGTGATGCAAGTTATTAATAGGATCCAGGTGTTCATTGTTTTCTTGCGAGACTTTCTAGTTCTATTATTTAGTGAAACTCGGAAGAACCAACAGACTGACTGCAATGAATAGCAGACTCAGCAGTCAACAATCATGAAACCATCCAGCTTATCATTTGCATTCTGCTATGCAGTAGGTAGTTGAAGGTGGAGACCGTGTGATAAGGCACATTTTTGTTAGAGTTTTCTCTTCTCGTGCCATATGTATGATTGCCTCCTGGTAACAAAATTGGTTCTACAAGCTTAAATACTTTCCAAGTGCCGCTTTCCCCTTATGCCAGCTTCCGTTTCTGTGTCTTAATTGTCTTTCCTGTGCACCGGAGGGCCTCACATTTTCCCTCTTTTTCTCCAACTTCATTATCCAAAAACAGACGTCAGTGTATTTACTTCTGGGATGCATTTTCTGTCTTTCTTTCTTTTTTCTTCTTTTGCTAACTTCTAAATATTTATTTATTTGTGAATGCTTCATAACCAAAATCAGACCAGGTATTCCAATATTTAGGCATCTCCAATAGTAACCAATATCCAAACAAATTCCTTTCATGAGAGGTGTTACTCCGCGGAAGAGCTGGACATTCTAGTACATTGGCAAATTATCTCATCATTCCTAAACTGCTTATGGTTCAGTAGTATTAGAGACAGAAAGTGCTTTGGGTGATCTTTCCTAATTAAATTTATTTAAGTGAATTTTTATTGCTCTTTTCCAATGGGTAACATTGCATCTCTTCAACTTGTGAGAATATCATCTAATCAGCTCGATTCACAAGAATTTAGATTCGGAGGATAGGTTGAAATTTTCATACTAGCCCAAGGACTACAAAGAGGCTCTACAGTCTGGAATTTCAGAAATATTATAACACGTATTTTCAACCAAATTTAGCAGTTAATATTGAGTAAGACAAAGGTGACATGTGATGTTCTTTTCATATGATGTGTGAAATTCCTGCCATATACTGTCTACCTGGATTAGCCTTGCATATTCTCCTGTCTTGCACCTTTTCATACCTATGTGAATCCCGTCCTGTGTTCAAAGTCCAGCACGAGGCCTGGCTCTTTATGAAGCTATTAATAATTATCTTAGCACGCAGTGGACTCTTCTCTTTATGTTTCTGGTATTTATTGTCAGTGTCATGTAATTTAACACAATAAAGCCTTGCATTGCCTTTTGATAGGTTAAAGTCTTCCATGTCTTTCCTAACCTTCCATGTCCCCAACAAAGTCGTATATAGACCTAAAACTATAGAATAGATTTTATGCTTTTTGCTTTGTTCCAGTGCTTAGTATATAGTGATTTATACTCATGCATATTTGTTACTTGATTCATGTAACTGCTGGCTATTTTATTGGCTGGAATTGTATTAACTTATTTTTTAAAAAAATGCATACTCATGCTATTTCATATATACTCAGTGCCCAGATTAAATTGCTTCCGGATTGATTGTCCCCCCACGCACACACACGTAAATATGCACGAACAAGCAGATATTCACTCTGAGGGAGTCCGTGTACATTATCTTAGCAGTGTGTCAGGGATCATTTTAAATGGACCTTCCAACTTCCCTCTTCTAGTCTCATCAAGTACGTTTATGCAGGTATTTCCTCTGAAATAAACCCACAAAAGACTTGAAACCACATTTACCTAAATATCTGGAACAGGCCCTTTCTACCTATCAGAATGGTTACCTGTTTTGAAAATCTCGTCTGGGATCAAGATCTTTCTTCATCTTCAGAACAAACCTCGGGTTTTGAGTGAGGCCAACTTGAAAACTTCATCTTTAAGCAACAAATTTCTCTGAGCATGTTCTCTACTTCTATCTACCAAAATAGTTCCTTGTTTCTAAAATTTGTATAGAAAAAAGCTTGTGAGCAAATGATTTCTAAAATGACAGAGCGTTTTTCTTCTTTACTTCAAAAACTATACCCTGCATGCTTACTATCCACATGGCATTGTGTTACGTATACTGCGGATGCTGCAAGAAAGACAAAAACACTGCTTGTATCCGGGGAGACCATACGATTGATCTCCAAACTCGAACAGTGTGGGGAATGAAAGGGGAGCTCTTATAGTTACACCAGGATGACAGGCACAAACTGGGTCTGTCCAGGGAGATTCTGCTCTACGTCACCCGAAATTCTGTTTTAGTTTCTTACCGCTGCTGTTACAAATTATCATAAACCTGGTGGGTTAAAACAATAGAAATTTATTCTTTTGGGGCGCCTGGGTGGCACAGTGGTTAAGAGTCTGCCTTTGTCTCAGGGCGTGATCTGGGCGTTATGGGATCGAGCCCCACATCAGGCTCTTCTGCTATGAGCCTGCTTCTTCCTCTCCCACTCCCCCTGCTTGTGTTCCCTCTCTCCCTGGCTGTCTCTATCTCTGTCGAATAAATAAATAAAATCTTTGATAAAAAAAAAATTTACTCTTTTACAATTCCAGGGAAGAAAAGTCCAAGGTCGGTAATGCTGAGCTGAGATCGTCGCGTTGGTGGGGCTGTGCTCTCCAGAGACTACAGGGCAGGGTCTGTCTGTTGCCTCTTCCAGCTTCTGGGGACTGCCAGCAGCCCAGGGCTTGTGACTGTATCACTCCACTCTCTGCCCCTGTGGTCACACAGCCTTCTCCTCTGCCATCTTTATGAAATCTCCCTGGGCCTCCCTCTTAGAAGGAAACTTGGGAAGGCATTTAAGGCCCACCAGGACAATTCCAGATCACCACTCCATCTCAAAATCCTTAACTAAATCACATCTGTGAAGACCCTTTTTGCTTACATAAGACATGGTTATAAATTGCAGGGATTAGGACCTGACATCTTTGGAAGCCGTTCGCCTGCTTACCACACCACCCCTGCCTTTAATGTGTTTCTGGTGTCACCAAGAGTAAAAGTACACACTTAAGAAATTAGAAAACATATCAGGGAGTATTCATGACTCAGTGCCACATGAATGGTGTGGCCAGTATTGTGCTGTAGAAGAAACAGAAACAGGGTAGCCTTATCCTTAAAGAATAGACAGAATTTGGACAGATGGAGGAGAACAATGGCAGGCAGATAGCCTGAGCAGACGGTTGGGGGCAGGGATGAGCAGAGAGGTTTAGGAGACATGCCTTAAAAGCAGAGGTCATGTTAGGAGCAGTGGAATTAAGTTTGAGAGTGATCCTGACAGCCCATGCCAAGCAAATCCCCCACATCCTCTTACCTTATTTATTCTAGCACCCCTCTCCAGCCTCCCAGTCAGCTCATCCTCCTTAAATCTCCATGATTCATCTTTTCTTCTCCCTTTCAGAATTCTTGTAACTTTGCTTCCACATCCTGAGTTCCACTCACCCTGTCCTGCCTGCCAGGGTGATTTCTACATCTCAGCCCCATTGTTCTTACTACTTTGCATTGCAAACCTTTTGTATGAGACTGGGCCATGCCATGTGTGTCTTGGTCTCTCCAGTACTTAATCAGCAGAGGGGGTAATTTATAGGAACTGCTGAATGAATGCTTCTTGCGTGAATGGATATATAGATTCATAGCAAGGACACTGGGACTCCACCAAAGGTCTTCAGTTAAGTGTAATAGCAGTGGTGGTGGTGTTTGCTGCCAGGTAGCAATCCCTTCTCTTCCACCAAAAATGAGTTTGGAACGCCTTAGGCACCATCTGGGTCACCCTTAATCTACTTAGAGGCAAATACCAAATCATCCTTCTTAGAAGCTATATGCAGTATGTTCTTTCTAAAGATATCTGGAGGTGATGCAGATGGTTTTCTTCTGTCAATTTCAAGTATGTTTCATCTCACTTCCTTCTTCGTGTTACCCACTTTCATAATCTACGCATTTCCTCTTGCTCTGCCTTCAGGCAGTCAGGAAATAAGTGATTGGCTACCTGTTCTTGATAGCCCACAAATGATATTGGTTTCTGGTCGCTGTAATTAAAGGTGACTTAAGTAGAAGAAATTAGGTATCTGCTCATTAATAAGCAAGGTTATGTTCATAAGCTGCTTTGCTACCGTCAAGCTCCTAAATCCAACCCCAACAGCTTTCCATTAAAGTAGGGGATTAACTATCAGTGCAGTACAATGGAAGGGACGAGAAGAACAGCTCCTTGGGTCCCAACAACAAATTACTTCTGAACCAAACCTCTGATTAATAGCTCCAGAGTTGCCTCTCTGCTTTGCATAATTAAGTTTCATGGAGTGTTACAATTAGCAGCCTTGCCATCACCCAGGTAGAAACAGCCACCATTTATTTGGCCAGCAGCATCAAAAAGTGCTGGGTGGTGAATAAGAAGCATTTATAAAGGGTTTAGGTGCATTCTGGGTCATAAATTGAATAAGGCTATAATTACCTTCCAGTAAAAAGCTACAAACATGATGATCCCATGATACTACCCCAAGGTCTCCTTTCATTTTTTTCCTGCTGATGTGGGTCTGAGAACTCCCATCCCTAGTCAAATACTAGCTATGGCATTGCAAAACTTGTAGAGACGCATGGAAGTTGACAGCTTCCTCTCTGTAATACGTCATGGCCTTTCTGAACCTCCAATGCATAGCTTGTTTTATACCATTTATTATGGCTGCATTTGTCATCACACAAGTAGTCAGACACACACTGCAGATGTCGGGTAAGCTTTAGACTCTTGGAACTATCTGGGAAGAAAGCCAAGATGTCATTAGAAGTACTGGGGTACAACAAAATGCTGTGTGCTTTGATGGTTGTGAGCAGGCCAGGAATTAACCATTCGTCAATCCCTGGGATTAAAGCATGACCGGAAAATATTCCTTTCAGAGGGTTTTTTTTTTTTTTCCTGTAAAATGTCATTTCTCTGACACAGTTACTCCTCTGACCAACATTATTTAGACCTTCAGGCAGATAGATCAACAACAGCCATCATAGGGATGATACCCTCTGTTCTAGTCAAGTTTCCCTTGAGTCAATAGACATGAAGCAATGAATGATAACAACTAGTTTTCTGGGGTTTCCTCCTCAGGTACTTTTTCTATGCTCTTAACTCGTACAAGTATTTTCAGTGAAGAGCTCGTGGCACAATACTTAGTTAGCTGTATGTCTTTCTGCCTCTCCTACATCCTTATTCCTTTCACTCTCCCTCTCTTCCTCAGTTTGCCCATTGCCTCCCTTCTTCTTTCTCTTGCTCTCCTTCTCCATGTTCCTTCTTAGCCAGCTTTATATCATGTCTGAGATAAGATCAGGAGTGAGTGATGGGAACCTGGGAGAACCATATTCAGGTCCTAGAACTGTCACTCTCCCTGAGTGTGATTTTAGGCAAATTCACTAATTGTATGGGGGACCCAGATTACTTACTTCAAAAGAGAAAGAAGGAGGAGGAGGAGAGTGGGGATAAAAAGGAGGAAGAGAGATTATTGTGGCTACAATAAAATATTGCCATGAAAATCAAGAGACGGTATCTACTAAAACCCCCTGTAAATTGTATAGAATTCTACAAAATCCACTTGTTTTTGCTAACCTCCTAATAAATATTTTCAGGAATCTTTGCTAGGATTTAGAGCCAGGCGTATTTGGGGGAAAAAAAAAAAAAAGACAGACCATGCTCTAGACAAATTGGGTTCCTCGTTATGCACTTACCAGGAGGAAAATGCTGCCATTCCTTGCTAAAAACGCATTTGTCTTGCAAATTTCTATAATGAACAGATTTTGGAATAAATACCATGTAATCTGTGATGACAGTTCTCTCATTTCTTTTTTATTAGTTCAGTCTTCTCAGCATCTGAACCACAGAGCTACAGAACCTTCATAATCATTAAGGCAGCTGGGTCGTATGCATTTTCCCCCTTTTTTGGCACATAACAGAGTCCCCAGCCAGTCTCTTGTTACTAGGCCCATGTTCTGGTGGCTAAATGCACCTGTATAAAAACGCCAGATCGGAAAAGAAAAACAGTGAGCTGTATGGCCTTTGCAACAATAGGCCATTTTCCCCACTGACCTTTACCTGGGTATATTTAAAACTTGTATTTTACTTGGAGCTTGTGGAGAACTTGAATTGCATTAAACAATAGATCATCTTAAAATAGATCATGTCTACAGAGCATAATGTGGTTGTGGTAAACTCTAATCCTTCTTTTTCTCTATGCCTCTTCTCTTTTGTCTTTCCCTAGGTAAGTGATATTTGATTATTGTTTTGAGCTTCTTCAAGAGACAGCTCAGAGGCCTGCCCAGTTCTCAGTCCTTTTGGAAGGAAGTCTTTGGCCAGTTGCTATTTATTCTGCTCAGTGGTTCCATTTCATCTCTTGGCTTCCACAGCATGGCAGGGTACATGGAGGTATGGCTGTTCACTGTTAATGGGTTTGCATCTGTTCGTGGTAAAAAGAATGTGAGTGTTGGATCAGTGTCAATGATACAATTAAAAGAAATTACTAAGAACGGAATGCCAGAAGATAGTCATTTTAACTCTGCCCATCAATCGATTGTATGGATTCTCACGAATTCCATGTGAGTTTAACAATAAAAATAAACTCAGTGAAACATTGAAGTGAATTATAATAATTTCATTTCTTCTAAGGACTTCACAAATAATTTTTGCCTCTTTTTAAAAGGAGAAAACATGTTTAAATATATTTTGTTTATAGACCAATTGGGTACATGCCTGAGTCTGAGAAAAGTCAATTAGTACCTTATTCCCAGGGAGGGAGTCCAGTATGCTTGGACATACAGTTGAAAACAGGAAAATACAAGTACAGAGGGATGGATGATTCAGTCCCAAGGACTAGAATTATGAGTATTCCTTATGTCTGTAACTCTGAGCACAGTGAGGCATTGTCCCATAAAATTTACTGCAGAACTGTTCTATCAACTCTCAGATCAGAACCTGTACTGGAATTGCCAAGAGGACCATCAGATTCATGAATCTCACCCCACAGCACCTGAAAAGGGTCTTCTAATTCAGGTGGTTGTGGAAGTCAAAGCTGAACTAAGTGACAATGGCGGAAATCTGTAGCAAGAGCAAATGATGATGGCGTAATAAGCAGTTAACTGCAGACCTCAATCTAGATAAAACAGAGATGTGATTACAAGGCAGTGTATTTCTACTAGAAATCCCCTTCGTCTTCTAAGTTGTTGGAAACTTAAACCGGGTGTGGCTAAAGGAAATTTCTCACTCTGCTTCAAGTGAAAGATGTACTCTTCTTTCATCACCGTGGTTCTATATCATTCTCTGACATTTTACTTCCGTTCCATGATAGTTTATGTTATTTCCTTTATTAAGCTAAATACATGGAGCATCCCTGTCTACTTTACTTGTTAAAACATAATTTTTGGAAAGATAAAATGATGATTCCCATACAGATAAAAAATGAACAAGGTATTGTTAAACTCATTATGAATGAGGAAAACAGGCAGAAGGCATATAGGTTCCAAAAGAGAGGCCGAAGTACAGATGTCTGTGTAATAAAGGAATATGGAAATCAGTTTGCAAAGGACATGAAACTGGCTTTTTCCAAGGGGGGGAAGGGAGTCAATTGAACCTGCACAAGACAGAATTTATTTCCATGTCTGCAGACAGAATTGTTTTCTATTACTATCAATTATCTATAATTCACAGAGTTGTAAAATAGCTCAAAGGCATGAAAGGCTAGAAGGAGATAGCCAAAAGGGTGTGCTCTATACAACACGCCATTTTCCATTTGACACCCTGTAATCTCATTTGCTTGTTTCGAATTCTCTTACATACTCACGAGTGTCCATTTTAAAATAGGAAGTCACCATCTACCATATTTTCAGATTCTAATGATCAACGTTCCTGATTTTAAAGTTCAGATCTGTGCCAAGTCTGGGACTTCAGGTAGTACAGCCTTCTTTTGATTCTGTAAACATTTCTGCTTTAGTTTTCTGTGAGTTTTCTGGAATGCCTGGTTTTACCGCTGTTATAAAAAAAGTTCTTAGTATTTCACTGAAAAAGTATAGATTCTTAAGAAATATTTGTTCGATGACTGAGACTTTTAAGGTTACGCATTGGCGAGGCATTCGTTATTCTCTGGTTATTTATTAAATGGCATTATGAAAGTATCCCCCCAATGAAAAAAGTTGGATTTGAAACCTTATGTTTGCACTCCCTTTGCCCTTGTACACATTTTGTCCCTGTTAACGCATCTTCCTAAGTGGAGTGGCATTTTGCAGATCTCGTGTCTATTTCATATCAGTGAGGTTATGATATGGCTAGAGCATACTACCCTCTGAGTTTTGGTGGCTCTTTTTCAAACGTGGATGTGCATCAAGGTGTCTCCTTCCCCAATTTGAGGCCACTTCCCCAAAGGAGTATGAATGAGAAAGGAAAGCAGTGGCCCACGCCGAAGGGGAGGCAAAAGCAGGCATCACTGAGGCACGGTAGGATGTCCCTATGGAGTAGCATGGCGGTTTCAGCTCCCAATCTCACTCGTCAGGGGAGTCTGTGGGTCTGCTGAAGTCTGTGGGTGTGATTGCCTCCCAGCAGATGTGCGGAGCTGTTGCTATGCACGCCCGTTTGCCTCTGCAGAACTCCGCTTCACGCTGTTGTCGCTGATGAAAATCCCTCTCAGTGGGCTACGGCTATGGTGCCACATGGACCCACACTGATGACTTTTTCAGGAGAGGCGGTGCTTCCTTCCACCACTTCCCAGAAAATCATATCATTTTCACTGTTAGCAGCTCTCCCTGAGATTTCCCTAACTCCTCTCACATAGAAGATCCAGCTGTGCTGCTGAGAGAAGTTTGAAAGTGAAAGACCTGTTTCAGTATTTTTCTTCCTCATAAACCATCTGGATGGTTGTTTTTTTTGGGGGGGGGTGTATACAGAGGAAGCTCCCAAAGAGAGCAGACTCCTCAGCCAAGACTTCCCACTGATTTGATCAGACTCTGATGGGAACCTATGTGCTACCAGATTTACTGTGTGGATTCCTCTTGGAGGGCTCGAGATCACTGCCATGAACTATCTCAGCCTCGAACTTTGCTTTTTTTGAAGTAAATTAGAACCAGAAGGTTGGACTTGATGAAGGCAATAAAGATGGCCATCGGTGCGCTGGATTCCAGAACTCCGATCTGTTCAGTGTTTGTTATTTCTTTGATTCTCCACAGCACGTGCAATGTGAAGGGTCGATTCTTAAACACTTAGTTTTTTTTCTTTAGTAGCTGGTTTTTACTGCCAATTTCATGAAGGGCCCCAGATCTCTACAAATTACTTATCAGGCATATCCTCAGAATGAGGATACCCACCAGCCTGAAATCTATTCACTTTTCCTAACGGCCCATGGAGTTCTGAGATATTGCATTTTGTGGCTTTACCTTCTAAAAAACAAATGTGTTTTGTAAGTAAACAAAAATATGATCTCACCCCCGAGGCACCCAGAGAAGTCACAAAGGGTGTATGTCTCCAGGATGATAGGAAGCAAGAGAGGCTGCGAGTAAAAGTGCAAAGGACACAGAGCTTGGGGTGTGTGGTGCCTGTCCTTTGTGCAGGTCTGCCGGGCCTTCTCAGTCCCTGCTGTGTCCTCCCTTCCCCATCCCCATTCACAAACCCTCCCCAGATCTAAACAAACCTGGGATTTCAAAGACGACATCACCCATCTCAAGCGAGGCAGGATTATCAGAGTGGCTGTGGCTTATTAAGCTGTGCGTATCTGTGTTCTCAAACTTCTTTATAAAGCAGTCATTGGAGCACGCGTCTGAGTGACCATCCCCCCTGTGGCTTCTCTTCCTTTCTTTTTAATTCTCTCGGCATCATATCCTACCCCTCCTGCCCTAGCCTGCAGTCCAGAGAAGAGTAGCCCCATGTGCGAATTTTAGTTGCAGATTGATTTCTAGAATCATGATGTGAAGCCGCAAGCAATATGCCAGGTGGAGGGGGTGTGATCTAGCTTCCTTATATAACCCTCTGTAGCTCAGTCACCGAATGTCACTATTTCTCAAGTCCACACATTATCTCACTCTAGCAGATGCAATAAGGCAGAAATACGGGGTATTTGGAATGCAGTTTATTAAGACATGTTTCGGAGCCAGTTGGAGGGGCACTGGCTGGAAATGTTAATCACAGTATCCACCGATGTATTGACCTGCTTGCTGTTCTCCTCCGCCTTGGGGAATTGGAACAGGGCACCCAGCCACTATCATTCTAATTCAAGTTATGATTATGATTATGACTTCCTTCTGGTATATGTATCATACTGTATCTTTTTACTTATGGGGCAAACAACAAAATAATATTGCAGAGATGATAGCATAGTGGGGGGAAAAAAGAGAGTCCTGCAGGGAGGAAAGGGGCAATTTCTTGAACCTCTAGGAAATTTTCTGGGTGTTGGAAAGCATCTGAAAAGCCACAATCAAAAAAGCAATATTGCATCTATATCGCAATGAGCTTTTCTGGGAGCGGGAAATGGCATTATTACTCCTGGAGAAAAGAGTGCTCTTTTTTCCCCTCCCTTTTGATTTAGACTTCTGTGAGTCAAAGTGTTCTGGTGTTTTAATGGTCTGTTTTAAAGATGGAAAGGGCCCTTATGTGTCAGAACACAAGCCTGTCCCAGCCAGCACGGGGCTTTGTTTGATTATGAAGCTTGTTTGGGATAGATGATATTTTTATAGCTTCTGCTTTGCTTCACCAACGGCCATATTGATGTAGCTCTCCAGGACAGGCCTAATAAATAGTTTATAAAACTGTAAGGCCATTCTCTTGGGTAATCTACCACTGTGCCTGCCCAGACTGCAAAATCGCACATCCAGAGTGAGCTGGCTTCTCACACACAGCTGACCTCAGGCCTCAGGGTGGGAGATTTCAGGGTGTGTGTGTGTGTGTGTGTGTGTGTGTGTGTGTGTTCAAAAGAACTGCCTGAACTTTCCTGTGAACATTTTAGGAGAGCAGTGGAGAGTGAAATGTTGGGATGGGGTGTTTCATTAATGTTGCTCAATCTGTACTCAGATGTTGTGGCTGCTGGGAAAGCTGGGACCAGAAAACCTGCGGAAAGCCCTCCCAAAGTGTATTAAGCCTCTGTGATCTCACTATTTGCCAGAAAATCAAGAGGGAGCTGGGAGACGGTGGAAAGATGGTGAACTGGATCTGCGGGCACCGCAGGGTAGAGGGGGTAAGAGGTGAGGAAGCACGCAGCCCACTCTGGCCCCAGGAAGGACCTGCAATTCCTTTAAAGGAGATAGGCAGACTCAAGCTCTCCCGGGGGAAGGAGAGGGACTGTTCCCATAAGGGACCCCCTAGAGCAGCAGCACCCTAACAGCCAGGGGACTGGGGGTGGGGTGGCGCTCAGCGTGCAGGCTCTTTGCTGACCTCAGTCAGCATCCGCAACAGGACAGCAGCTGGGCCAGCAGTTCTGCCTGCAACATCGATCTCAATCAACGATCACGGTATCATGATTTTGGAGCTGAGGACGTCGCTGCAGAGAAAGTTACAGAACAAACAGGCAAATCAAACCCTTAAAAGAACAACAGCAAAACCTGGAAACTTGCCTCCCGGTGGTTCCATTCCTAAGTGGCGGAGCCGGAAGTTGAACCTGGGTTTCGTCTGACCACACAGCCTTGCGTATTGAACTCCCCGCGGCGCCAGTAATGTTGGTATTCTGGGGAGCCAAGTAGGAGATGTGATTTTGAAAACTTGGGGAAATGCCCTTGCCCAGAAATCCCCACTGCTCCTAATACCTGAGCATTTCAGGCTAATCGGTCTGAAAGCATACCTCTAGTTGGAGGATTTCAGACTTATTAAAATTCAAGTGTCCCTGGGAGAGATAAAACGTAAGCTGCTATTTATTCTCGAAACTCCATTCCTCTGGCCTCGCCGGCACAGGGCTTAACAGAGCCACACTAATAGTCCAAACAAGTCTTTCTCAAGCTCTACCCCCACCTGTTCGGGGAAATGGAAGCTCTTCTAAAGGCCCTTCCAGGTAGTTCTGGGGACCCAAGGATGTTACCTATCTATGCCTGGAGGAGCTCCTTGCTTTCCTGGGCTGTCTAGTGTTTCCTGCTCTCCTGCTGTATGTTGTGGTCACATCTCCTGGGACCCCCAACCCTAAGCTAGCCACAGGTGCCCACCCAGGTGCGACACAGATGGCAGCTGTTTGTCCCTACTCCGCATGCCCCAATCCCTCCCATTACACAATATCCAGTCACCCACTGCAACTGCTGAGATGCCAGCCTCTTCCTTCCCGGTGGTCCACCTAGGGTGGCATGAAGTAGATCACTGAAGTTTTCTTTGTTCCTCTGTTGAAGTCAAAATCACCGCAGGGCTCAGGCACAGGCCATCAGGCCCTCCAAATCACCAGCACCATTTTCTGTCGAGGGTTGCCACCCTAATCCAGCATTCACCCATTCTTCTTGACCTCAGCTGGGCAACTCACCATCCCTCCTTCGGTGCCTGACTCTCAGAGTCTCCAGACGGGCTCAGGTATCCCTAACGCCAGAGTGAGTGCAGGATAGCCAGGGAGGTAGAACTTTGGGGTGCTGTAGGCAACAGGCTTTCCTGAGGGCTCCCTGGGTGAGGGGTCCCTTTCTAGGTACAGCCTTTGCCACTGAAATGAATGAATGGAGAAGCTGAGAGTGGACTGTCTCGGTGAATTAGAAAGGGAAAGCTCTGGAAGCTGGGGTACTGGGGGAGCGGCTGGCTCTGTGTTTGCCTCGGGTCACATCTCCCTCCTGGATACCTCGCACACCTCCTCACCACTGGAGGCACAGGCAGTGGTGGTCAGTGACCATCCCAGAGCCTGAGAAGACCCAGCATTCTTCACAGGTAGCTATTGGCAGGTTTCTGTGGACCCTGGAATTTTGGAATGACCGAGGAAGAGGAAGTAAGAATGCAAACCCTTGTCCAGGCTCTGACCTCCATCAAGTAAGTTCAGCACGACTTCCACAGGCTTAATCTCTGTAACTGTGAATAAAGAATATATGCTTACCCTGCTTGCCAGGATTCAGCTCATGGTAAAGATATGTAAATAAATATAGCCAATTAAAATTGAATTAAACTGCCATCAAAATGTAAAGAAGGAAACTAGAACCATAAATACATGTTTCATCTCTCATGTGAAAGTTTTCTAAATCAGCGTTTATCACCCAAAACAAACAAATAGTATCAACTTAATCCATTATTCATTATACCCTCATTTCAACAAAAGCAAACACCATCTAGGAAAATTCTGGTCCTCGTTATTTTTTAATCAAAATTACCGTTATGGTGTCCTAGCTCATTCCCAGTGCCTTCAATATATTTCCCACTTGCCTGTGATAAAGCTCTTTTTTGACAGTTCAATAAAAACAAACCAAGTCATGATGGACCCAGCACTGTGTTAGGCCCACTTGTGGGATGATATTGAGCTGAATTCTCTACATTCAGGACAACTAAAGACTGTGCGTGTCTTACCTTTTATCACCCCCCTCAAACTCCCCAAGAGAAATAGCCAAGGGGCAAGGCCAGGCAAACACACCAGTCCCAACTTCCAGGAGTCTGTGGCCTAAGCCCCAAGGCAGCTGGTGTGCTTCGAGCTAGCCTGATGGTCAGCAGAGTGTCAGCTCTGAATGTTCCTGAGAATCACCTGGGACATTTGAAAATAAAAAGCAAACAAACAAGAACAGTGCTTCTCGTGGCTCTTTCTCACAGGATTCTGATTTAATTGTCTGTGCTAAAGCCTGGCAATCAATGTTCTAAAAGTTCCCGGATGATTTTGATGTTCTGCCTGGGTTGACAATTGTGGATTTGGGGGGTGATCCCTCTGCATGGGCTGTAGCCTGCAGACCCCAAACAGTCTTTATTTCCCATTTCTCCCAGGCCCACAGCCAGGTCTGGCCCCTCTCTTTTAAGCACTTGAGAGAAAATAAGCACTTTGGTAGAATGGAGAAAGGAGCTTTAAGCCGCTCAGCCTGTGGAATTTGCCCAGTGCTTAGGAGAGGCTTACAGCTGCTTGACCTCGGGGTGTCTCGTGGTGGGATAGCTCCCAGCAGGACTGTTTCCAGGTGTTCATAACCTCTGCAGCCTCTAGGAAGCCAGAGCCTAGAGAGAGACAGAGAGAGCAAGGAGCTAGGCCGGGAGGCTTCTAGTACCTTTTCTTCATCCTTTGCCAACCTTGGCCTTGAAAGAACAGAGTTTAAAGACAGAGTCCCTCACAGAGGCTCAGGAAGCTGTGCTCCCTGATGCCCAGTACGATGCCCAGAACCTACGCAACAGAGGGAATTGAATTTGGAAAGAGCGTATAGCTTCCTTTTTCCAGAAGTCAGCTGGGATAGAAAGACTACAAGCTGTAAGCCTGTCCTTGAGGGGACTGCAACCTAATGAAGGGGGCTAGAAGCCAGCGGCTGCACTGCCTCCCCTCCCCCTTTGCAGGATGCAATCTGAATTCCAAGGGTTGACAGAAGAGGCCCTTTAGGAGCTGCTGGTTTCCTTCTAGTCGAGTCTGCTCTGTCTGGCCACCCCCCACCCACACCTAGGTAGTTCTCTGCATGCTTATTTCCTTCCTGTGTCTTCTGCCGATCCTCTGTCTTCTGTTCCTTTCCCCCAGGGCTACTTCCTGCAGGCCAGGAAAGGTCTGCCTCACTGTTTCTTCCTCTTGAAAGCCTTTCCTGGCTCCTCCAGTCTGTGGCGAGCTCCCCTGCTGCCTTCCCATAGCATACTCCTACACTTCTTCCCCAGAAAATCTCATACCCAATTTTGTCCATTTCTTTGTTGGTATTTTTTTTGTTCACCTTTCTGACAGAAGAAAGCAAACAGTGGCTACAGTTACTCTGTCCAGTGTGGCAGTCGCTAGCCTTATGTGGTTCTTGAACACATGGAAAAACAATATTTTGAATATCCTGAGTTAAATACAATATGTTAGAATAATTTCACTGTGTCTTAAAAAATTATTTAATTTCATTTTTTCTAAGTCATCTCTATGCCCAGTGTGGGCGGGGCTTGAACTCACACTCCGGAGATCAGGAGTCGCATGCCTAACAGACAGTCAGCCCGGTGCTGTATCTTTTTTTTTTTTTTTTAACTTTTTACTGTGTGGCTACTAGAATATTTTAAATTATATTTATGGCAAAAAATTATATATGAGGCTCCTATGATATTTCTGTTGGATAGCTTTGGTCTCTAGTATGAAATAAAGGGTCAGCCATTGCTGTTCACATTCTTTCTGTTTATGTCTTATCTTCTCCTTCCATCCTCATCCTCCAACCTCCTCTTTCCAGGCAGCAACTTGGAGGTAAAAAGATGAGTAAGACATTGCCCTTAACTCATGAGTTTTCACGGAGACGTATTTTAGTTTTTGCAAATCCTCTCAACTTCCTCTGCTCAGTGCCTACAGTAGAGTAGCTGGTCAACGAGCAGTTATCCGTCGGTTAGTTCATATAATTATTCTTTTATCCAAAATTATCAAGCATGGTTTTATGTTGCTCTTCTATAATTTAAATGGTCCCTTGTTTCATGGAGTTTAGAGTCCTTCTCATTTATTTCACTTATAAATGCATTTATCTCCTCAATACCCTCGAGGTTAGCAAAGGGATAGTCAGGCTCTGACTTTATTGGTGGGCAAGTGAATCATACTGAGAATAAATTAGCGATGGGGTCAGGTTCAGCCACAGATCCTCACATTACAACACATTGCCTTGTTTAGTTTGTGGACAAAATATCCAATATTTGGAATAATCAGTGAAAAGTCAAATGAAAAAGGTTGTCTTAAATATGGTATCTGCTTCTTCAAGTGCTTTAGGGGAAATGGATTTAGAACCCGGGTGCTGGGGGTGGGAAAGAGAGAGGGTCCTCTCTTCAAGTAGATAAATGTACCTACTTTTTCCTTTCTACTCAAAACTCCCTCTCAGGGAAATTTACCCTTTCCAACCCCTCTCAATCCTTTCTCTGCCACAGAGTTCCACAATACATTTATTTGGCAAATATATATATTTTGTGTGCTATTTATACTATTATTTTGAGTGGTCAGTGATCTTTGGAGCTGCTCTGTATACGTGGTATGTGTTTGTGTTTCCCCAGGGATGTGGTCAGCTCCTACAGGGTGGACTGCGTGTCCCATAGTCCACAGCTTTGCATGTAGACAGACACAGCGTGCAAGGCCTACGGAGAGTGAGAGCGTGGCATGGCAATACGCTTAAATGCATTAAGATAGATTTAGGAAGTGGCACAATTTCGTACACCTTTCTTAAGGAGTCAAATAGCCTACTATACAGAAGTTTCTTCAAGTTTATAAATCTGTTTAAATNGGGCTTTGCATGTAGACAGACACAGCGTGCAAGGCCTACGGAGAGTGAGAGCGTGGCATGGCAATACGCTTAAATGCATTAAGATAGATTTAGGAAGTGGCACAATTTCGTACACCTTTCTTAAGGAGTCAAATAGCCTACTATACAGAAGTTTCTTCAAGTTTATAAATCGGTTTAAATTCATTAGTCAGGGGCACCCGGGTGACTCAGTTGGTTAAGCGTCTGCCTTCGGCTCAGGTCATGATCCCAGGGTCCCCAGATTGAGCCCCACATCACGCTCCCTGGTCAGCAGAGAGTTTCCTTCTCCCTCTCCCTTTGCTCCTCCCCTGCTCGTGCTCACTTGCTCTCTCTCATTCACTCTCTCTCTCTCTTTCAAATAAATAAAGAAATCTTTAAAAAATTAATTAGACAAATAAAGCTAGATTTGTGAAAAGGGGTATCATAAATGGATCTGACTGAAGCAGAAATAGCACCCTTTTGTCTAGCTGACTCCCTTTAGCAGCTGAAGACTGTTCCTTTGATAGGACCCTTCCTCTCCACCGTCACTGTCATTGTCCCTTTCCTCTGATGCTATTCCAAATGAAGCATTCTAACAGCTGACAGCAACTAAAACACACCTCTGTGACGAGGCTCTCACGCGTGCAAGTCTCCCAAGCCCTCCCTCCAGCTCGGCCCTCATTCAGATTGATCCCCAAACTACCAGCTGAGTGATATTTCTAAAGTCACTCCAAGGTTGAGAAAGACTTGAGTGGTTCTTCGTGTCCTGTCTGCCTGAGGGAATACCCAGACAACGTAAATCAGCATACGTGACCCTGTGTCTTGCTTGCTGCCTGTCCGTCCCCCTCACACACCCTCTGCTCAGCCACAGCCATCTCAGTTGGAGGAACACAGCTTGCTTGACTTGCTTCTCTGATGTCAGACTTACTCTTCCATCTCCTGGATCCTCTTCTGGAACTCCCTCCTTATTTCCCTCCTTGCTCATTACTTACTTCTCCTTACTCTAGGTAGAATTAATTACCCCACTGCTCATGTGCTAGCCCATTTGTTACGTGTCTTCAACCCACGAAATTACGAGTAACTGTGGTTCTCCCCTGCCTCCCCAGAGACTCCAAGCTCCCAGAGCCGGAACTTTGTCTACTAGATGTTGCTTGGTGACAGCCTGCTATATGGTGGGCATTTTACTTGTCGTACCTTGCATAAATTTTTAAACTGTTTCACTAGGTCATGTTATTATCCTTATTTTAGGCATGATCAAACTGAAGCTCTGAGAATTTTGTCATTTCCCCAAATCATGAGTAAAGCCAGGATTTGAATCCAGGTGTGTCTATTCAAAGCCAATGACTTTCACTGGGCAATTCTTTACATTTCCTAATTCACAGTTATTTGTCTGTGCCTAGCGTGATTCCTAGGGCAGAGTTGGTGATAAATAAAAGGACAGCTCAATGAGCGAGGCCAGGTTCCTAGGGCCCTGTGGCCGGTGAAGGGAGGTCTGATTCCCCACCTGTTCTAGTCCTGCTCTTCCTGCTTCTCTTTTCCTCCTTCTCCCTCCCCCGCAACCCGGCCTCCATCTTGTTAACCATGTGGGCCATTTCCTAGTGGACTGTTTGTTGTTTTGTTTGTACTGCAGATATTACAACTGCTCCCCCAGCCCTCAGTGACATCTCCCATACACCCCTTTTGCTTTCTGACATTTCCAGTGTCTGTTGCCAAGACCTGCTGTGATCCCTGTGACACGTAGCTGTGTGTGTGAGCTTGAGACAGCCAGAAGGGCCTCTGACAGGACAGGCCATCACTAAGCCTGTCAGGATGCTGGAGCATAATGAGTTTGCCATTTGAAAGACCTGAATCACAGGTTTTGTTTGGTTCCTCCTCCCTCTTTGCCTCCCCTCGCCATTTGATGTAGATTGGCACAGACCAGGTTTTTCTCAGTGTAAGAACATAAAGACACGAAATATTTTCAGAACAGGAAAAGGCCACGCAGCTCAATATATTGACCTCTCCTGTTAATATTTCCAGTGATTTTTTGTTTTGGTAAAAGAGTTTTGCTGATTACTAATGGCAGGAGGCAGGGGAGTGAGAAGTTTCTTTGGAGCTTGGCTTTTGGATGTTAGAAGGTAGGAGGGGTCTGCAGGAGTGTCTGGCACGACTCCTCACTTTAGAGGTGAACAGAAGCAGCTCTGTGAAGCTGGAGGGATTTCTCAGGGCGCGCAGGTATTTAGAGCTGAGCTCAGATCACGGTGGAATTCCTAAGGGGGGGCAGCATTCATGGCATGATTCCAAACCTCTGCCCCCAGCAAAATGAACACATTTAGCTTTATTCTTTTAGAATTTTAGAATTGATCAGGAGTTGCTACTTGAGGACTGGGACTCAGCACTGTCCATTCAAGTTCAAAGTCATCTGGTCCCAGGAAGAGTTGGGATGCTGGCAGTGGGCGATGACCTTATCTTTCCTGGAAGGGCTTCCCCCATGCCATGCTTTCTGCAAGGTGTCTCTAGAGCTAGGAGTGAGCCCCAGTCAGGGACAGTCTACAGGATAAATCAGCCCACAGTGGACATTTTCTTCTGGAAATTGCTCTACTGTCTCTGTAGAAAGTCTTTAGCAGCCAGGCTGGAATAATCTTCCCTGATGGGTTAGAACAATGCCAAAAATGTTTAGGATAGTGAGTGGAGCTTGGGAGGGGCAGCACCTGACCCCTACTCCCTCCTTGCTCTTGGTGAGAACTCCTGCTTTCTCACCAACTGCCATTCTGATTAGCAGTGGATCCCAAGTCACAGGGATTCCTTCCTCTCTTGAAATACTTGACACTCCCAGCACCGTATCACTGGCAGATAAAGCGGTTCACAAAAGATCTCAGAGGCCCCATTGTTTTCATGCAGTAAAGCTAACAACTTATGCCAACAAACCAGACCCCCATGTGCACTGCGTCCTCACTGCACCCCTTCCCCCTTCCTGAAATACGCATCAGTCACCTACTACATGCAAGGGACAGAGAACCATTATTCAGACGTGCATCCTCCAGCAACTGTTGGTCAACAGAGCAACTGTTAAGTGTTATTCGAGAGATATGCATAAACATTTGGGGATCTAATTCTGTCTTGAATGTAGTGGGAAGAGGGAGCAGAGTAGACTTCCTGAATGAAGTGCTCCTCCAAAGCCATCTGGTAATTCATATTTTAGCTGAGGTAACAGAAGATCTGTTAGTTCACTGAAACCACTTTATGGCTTCCCACAGGTGAAGAATGTTTTAGACCAGTTTCTGCTCAAGTTTTTTCTCCTGCAACATCAGATGAAATTTGTATGCTTAAATCACTGCCCGGGATACTCCTAAGACGATGAAAAGTTCCAAACATGCTATTTCTAAGAAGAAAAAAGGAGAGGCTGGGAAGAAGATGAAATTTATTTGCGAGGCATAAGTAAATGGAAAGATACAATGAAACACACAGAGTGGTTTACATGCAAATGCAGGAGGGTGAGACTCTTTTGTCTGATGAGTATAAACTCATTGAAAACAGAGGCCATATTCTGGTATTCTGCCTTTTCCCTGCGTTCCCAATGCCTATACACAGTTCAGGTCCTGAGGTTCGATAAATATACCTACCCTGTCACAACCCACTTTGTGTTCTGGTCTCTCCCTTTTCGCCCTGCTTTTTTATTGCTTTCTGGATTGAGGGATGGTGAGAGTGTCTGGAGGAGAGGCACGGACAATGGCCACCTGACTATTTCCTCCAAAAAAAAAAAAAGCAATTAATTCATTGTGCCCAGTATTCACACAAATACCTTCAGCTTCTCTTAAGTTTGGAGAGAAAATTTAATTCAAAAAACCCCAGATTTCTTTTTCATTCTTTATGAGCCGAGTTGTTTTTCATTTCTTTGCTTGAGAAGGGGAAATAATTGAAATAGGGGGAAATTTCATTTTTCTGCCTGCTGTGGAAAGACATTTTTCAATCATGGTTGAGATTCTCTGAAGTGGTATATGGCCAGGCTGGCAGAGGCCCCGGGCAGAAAGCAGCGGAAGCTGGAGCTGGGGCTGGGGGTGAAGTGGAGAAAGGAGGGGCTTGTTTGAAACCGACTCCGGCCACCATCCTAAGCTCTGGGCAACAGCAGCTGGAGGGAAGAACTCTGGCGGGGGGGAACAAAGTAGTGAGTTTGCTGGGACCGGAACCTGCTTTTCCTTCGGCTCCTCAGCCAGACAACTGCTTATCAGGAGCCCTCAGACTGGAAGACAGGAAATTAATGCTGGATTGTAGGGGCGTTCGTGCTAAACTGCCCATGGTTGCTTAGGAGAGCTCATAGGCACTGAGCCCTGGCCGTACCTCTGTGCTTCAGAGAGCAGCACCAGGCATTTCGTAGCGAGAATTGAGACCTGAAGAAGAAGGAACCTGTTCTGAGTGGGTCGGACCATGATGCCTACTTTCATGGCATGGAAATGCTCTAAGTGAACGGATTTAAGGAGGGAGACTGTTGTGTACTTACTTATTGCCAGAAGACTGGGGCCCAGGTTTGGGATTGCAGAGGCTCTCGCTTCAGTTCCTTCTATCAACTCTGGGCTGCCAGGGGCAGAGTCAGAAGAATAAGACCTTGATTCCATGGAATCACCCAGGGTGAAGTGCTAGCACTAGAATTCAGTGGGTGAGTGCACAGGTGTTTGAGTTGACCACCCATGGGTTTTAATGCCCAATCTGCTGTTGATGAGGCAAGGGAAAGAATGTAAGTTACTTAAAGGCTGCGAGTATCAGTTTTCTCATCTGTGAAATGAAGATAATATAAACCTCAGGGAAGTCCTATGAACGGTGAGTTTGAGACATTAGAGTTAACATAGCCCTTTATTCCCCACCGCTGAATTTGGAATCAATCAAGCAGATGATAGGCAGATTTTTTTTTAAGAAACAGACAAACAAAAAAATTAGGTTTATTGCTATTAGTAATATGGTAGAGAAAAGGCTTGGATCCATTGCTAAAATTGGGGCTTCCTAATAGTCTCAGAAGGAAACTCACATGTCCAGAAAGGCAGCCCCCAATCTCTATCCTCTCTTTTGTATGCACACGAGTGTGTGGGGGCACACACACACACACGTGCGTGAGCACACACATGCACACACTGTGGCTATTTTCTTCAGGAAGCAGAAATTCCCCATGGGAACATAGAAAGAGTGGAATATGAATCCAGGCTGACAATGAAAAAGGTGAATCAAATCATTACTGGCATCCATATTGATAGTATTATTATTTTATTGATAGAGCTTTTCACTCATCTCTAAAGAAATGGGTTCATTAAACACTTTTTTTAAAGAAAAGAAAAATGAAACAATAATAATAACAGAAAGCACTGCACATTTCCTTCATTGCCCGCTGCCTTTGGGTTGGTTCTCACAGCGACCTGAAGGCAGATGCTGAGTCTCATGGTTTTAGTCTCTTCAGTCATGGCATGTGACAGATCCAAGCTTGACATCCAAACAGGCTTTGAAGAGTGAGTCCTGGTGGAGGTGGATATCCACGTCCATGGGACAATGCGTATTACAGCCAACGTCTTCTGGTTTTACTGTCTGAGTTCCACGACCCGTAGGATCACACTTCCAGAACCACAGCATTTAAAGTGGCTGCTCTGGCATTCCAGAAAGAACTTTAATGCAGGAGTTGGGATACATGCTTGAATCCCACCTCTACCGTGAACTAAGTGAACAGTGACATGTCATCACTTTCCCTCTCTTCATTTCACTTTCCCACTTATAAAAGACAGACAATAATACCTGTCCCAGATTCTGGACAGGATCAAATAAAGTAATTCTTGGTAATAGCAGGTGTTCATGTGCATAGATGCTGGATCTGGAAGGAATACGTATAGAAAGGAATCATTCTATTCATTCCCCTCACTCTCACCCCCCTAATGCCATGTAACTTGAAGGGAAGGGATTTGAGGGCAATATAAAATAGCTATTTGCAAGCTAATATGGCTGGTCAGCAACAGGTATGTTGCAGTATCATTTCTGCATGACAGTATAACTTTATCCAGATGTGACCCAAATGCCTAAGTTAATACAAAAATTCATGAATGCATAAACATTTTTATCTTTTTATATCAGAAAAAATGGATGTTTTATTGGCTATAAAATGTATAGCTGTTAATTTCTCATGTTGATCTATCTGTACATTTTATTTCTTTTAAGATAAGCAAATTAGTATGAAAGTAGGACTTCTGGACATGGCAGCAAATTGATTGCAACTGTGCAGGCCTGGTTAGGGAGTTGGTAGTGAGTAAAAGTGGATGGCTGGACTTGACAAGAATTTGAAGATGAGAAGCAACCAAGCATAGAGAGGACTCAAAGATGACTAAGTAATAAGTTTTTAGTATGTGTGGCTTGGCTTACGGAGGGGAGAAGAGGGTTCTGGAGCATGTTGCAATGAACAAAATTAAGGATGCTAGGAAGTAGAATTTGTTTCTGACTCAATAAAGGAGTGGATGGATTTAAAATGCCTGCAGGAAATGATAGATGATAAATAGATGATAGATAGATAGATAGATAGATAGATAGATAGATAGATAGATAGATAGAATTGTAAATATGTCTGAATCTTGAGATTTGGAAGTCTTCTGTACAAAGGAAGTAAGTAAAGCCATTGAAACAGATGGGGTCATTCAAGGATCTTGGTTAATAGCTAAAATTAATGACAGGAGAAGAGGTGGATGGACAGATCTGTTAAAGAAGCTGGAAAAATAAATAAACTGGGTGGTCTAATGGCCTCAATATCATGGGAGAAGAGCATTTCAAGAAAGGGAATGATCAGGGTCAGGCAATGTAGAGATTAAGAAAAATAGGATATAAGAAAAAGGTCTCTCAATTTGATAATTAAGAATCGTCATGGATTTAGAATATTTCCACAAGCCAGGGTGCTAGGAATAAAGAAGTGGATGGGTGTGGGGGTAAAGACATTAATCTTTTAAGAAGGTTAAGGTAAAAAATGAAGGAAAGAGTTTCTGGAGTTCTTTGTTTTTTTCGTTCTTTCTAAAGAAGAAATTGGACATGAGCATGTTTACAGGTAGAAATAAAGGCAAGTGGAAGAGACTGAAGGTCTACAAGCGAGAGAGGACCAAGATTCTATAGGATCTGGAAGGACGGGCCAAGAGTGAGGGAGAAATGGAGGAGGGGCCATGGGGGACAGAGATGGAATGGGCTCACCTGAAATGAATTTACTCTTACTAGCAAGAGGTGGGCAGGATAGATGAAGGGTGAGGTTTCCAACAACTGTGAGGGAATGTAGTAGAAATTACCTAAGAACAGTAGAGGGAACTCCAGCAGTGAGCGCTCAGCTGGCGCTGGAAACACAGTGAACATCACTGGCAAGTTGTTTCCCCTCATTTCTTCATTTTATTCGTATAGCATGTTAGACTTGCCAAGGTCAGAATTTGTTTTTCAGTGCTGCACTTTGGGATGTATTAGGAGCCGCCTATATTTTATTAATAAGTACCCTCCTAATCATGTTGACGTTTCTGGGTGAGTTTTCTAATGTAACTGTCATTTATAAAACACTTGCTGTAACAGATAGATTCTTGTTTCCAAGACGTGTATTTTTCCAAAAATTGTTTCTCATTTTTGGGAGTCATTCTTTATACTGAATCTGGGGCTTAATCTCATCTTTGAGCCTTTGACCACTATTCATTCTCCAACCATACCTTTTTGTTTTCTATTTGGTCATACTTTAATGGGGACATGGACAACCTAAACTTCTCAGAATGACAGATATGACCAAGAGATTAAAAAAAAAAGGTAATAGTTTGAGTATTTTAATGACATGAAGCTCAAGGTAGGAAATGAGAATAAGGTCGACAATTCCTTTCTTCTTCTCATCAACAGATAAATATTAAAAACCCATGTGCTGGGCACTTTGCTTGGTGCAAGTAATACTTGGTAGCTGAGCACATCTCCAGCTTCCAACACACTTAGTGTCCAGCAGAGAGAGGAAGTGATTTCAACTGTGGTATATTCATCTCAAATTGTCATTCTCCTGGTGGGGCTGGAGCTCCTATCAGTGTTTGTGGAGGCAAAGCAAGATGGATAGTGGTAACATTCTTGAGGTCATTGGTTTCTAAATAGCAATGCAGATACTGATGCTGGTCCATAAAGAAGCCCCGATCTGTGGAGGAATAAGAAAAAGAAGGAGATAAAAGCCAGTGGAATGTCCCAAACATCCTGGCATGTGAACAACTTTCGTTCAAACTGAGATTTTATTGCTATGTCCTTGTGAAGTAAAAATACTCCTTTTATTTTTAAGAATTAATGAGAAGAGATAATAGACATTTTTTCGTGGCAAAACAAAAGATTCACCACCTAATTCTACTTTTTTTTTTCCTTTTAAATTTTACTGGACTATACAACCTCAAAGTCTGAGAAGTTCTGTTCAAAATGATCCCTGTTATGCAAGGAATACATTTTTTTTGAGGGGGGGAAAAAAAGAACTCCTCAGTTGGGAAAATCCAGGTTGACCGCTGAGAGCTGATCCAATTTCCTTGTTTCCCTTTGCCTGGATAGAGTACAGATTCCGCCAAGGAACTCACTATGAAGCTGAAGGGTGCTTTGTCAGTAAATCAATTTAATTATTGAGTGTGGCCCAACCCAGAAACATTCTTGGGACAACTAAAATCATGGCTGCCTCTCTGACCATAAGGACAGGAGACGTAAGTTTGAAACACAAAATTTAAGTCAAGAGTCCCAAGGCAAATGAAAATAAATGACACCCAAAGCTTCTGACAAAGAGGTCTTCAGCTTTCCAGCTGAATTGCTTTTTCCTTTTTATCTCTCTGGCTGTCTTTTATAGGATTTGAGGTGGGAATTCCCAGAGAACCTTAAAGTTGGGGTTCAACATGACTAATTCTTTTCAAAAGCTCTGTGACTCAACATGATGTGGCAATGTGGGGGCCACCGTCAGCTGGACTCTAAGCTTCTGGAAAATGGGGGCTATTCATGTCCATCAAACATAGCATTTCTGTGTTGGATCAGTTTCCTGGGCTGCTGTAACAAAGGGCCACTAGCTGGGTGGCTTAAAACCACAGAACTTTATTATCTCACAGTTGTGGAGGCTAGAAGTTCAGAATCATGGTATTGGCAAGGCCATGCTGCCTCTGAAGCCTGTAGGAGAGATTCTTTGCTTGTCTTTTCCTGGCTTCTGGTGTTTGATCAAAGACTTTGGGTGTCCTTGGCTCACAGGAACAGCACTTGAATCTCTGAGACTCTGTCTCTGTGTCTCTTATTCTTTTCTTATAAGGGAACGGGGCATATTGTATAAGGGGCCCACCCTACTCCAATATGACCTCATCTTATCTAATTATATTTGCCACAACCCCAGAGCCACATAAGGTTGGTTTTGGAGGTATGGGGCGGTTAAGGCTTTACCACAGCTTTTTGGAAGACACAATTCAACCCACAAAAAGTGCTCAACAATGAACATGTGAATAAATGATTCTTGGAACTGCTACCTGTTAGGACTTTGGCTGTGGGTGTGACAGATAGGAAAGAGAAAAGTGTATAATTTCTTTAGATCTGAATGTGGCTATGACTGTGTCTGTGTGTATATAAATATATTTTGTGTGTACATAAACATATTTTGTGTGTACTTGATATCACATATGTAACCGTTAAAATTATACTGTTTTTACTATGTGCCTTTGGAAGACCTAATACTTGGATTTCGCAGTAGTAATAATTGAACTTGCACATATCATGAATCTTGCCCGTGGTCTTACAACTTCACACTCATAAGATGTTCCGTTATTGAAAGATTCCACTGATACTGAGAAAAATCAGCTTGCAATGGACTGACCATTTCCTTCCAAAACCATCAAGTACTCCTGAGGCTGAGAGGGCCTCCAGAAAGGGTAAGTGGTTCTTTTTTAAGGAAATGGGACCATTCTTCCTACAGAAGGAGGAAGACCATCTCTCTTTGGCTCCTGGCTTAGCAAGCAGCTCCCTTGAGGAATTATTTAAAGTCCAAGAAGAATTTTTATTAATTAATTAAAAAAAAAGTTTCTGCAAAATACACACAGACACACACACACACAGACACACACACACACACACACACACACACACACACACACCACTTCTGTCTCCTGAACTCCAGTTCTGCAAGAAAAAGAACATAAGGTCCTCACATTATTACAATCTTGACCTTTCATGGAGAGGCTTAATGAGACAGAGGAAACAGGATGAGCAGTTCTCAGCTGCTCAGGCCTCGGAAGGACTTGAAAGTAGGGTTTGGTGTGTGGTGGGGGGAGCTGATCCTCAGGCCCCCAGCCTCCTGGGCTTGCTTGCGGGTGTTCACACTTCCTCACCTGTATCACTTACTTCACCTTCCAAGTCTTCCCAGAGCTCAAAAGTCTGTTAGTCTTTCCAGCTTGTTCTTAGGACGCTTTCTTCCCTGTTAACCCTTGCCCATTCCTCCTGTTCACTTCGTTGCCTGAGAGGAGGTGCTGATTTGTGTCTGCTCTGTGACACCAGCTAGAGTAAAATAAAAAGGATGGTCACACAAGTCAGCAAACTTTTAATTTCCTCGAGTGGCAACACCGACCGCCAGCGGCCCACTGCTGCCTCTTGGTCTGTCTAGCTCTCCTTGAAACCCCCGGTGGCCGTCTGAGATTAAATACAGAGCTCTTGAATAATCCAAACCCAGCAAGAAGCCACTATCTCAGCAGTAGGCTGAGTGTTCTAGACTGTCCTCGTATTAAGAGCAAAGGGAAATTTTGATTTAAAGGAAGGCCCTTCAGGGGCGCCTGGGTGGCTCAGTCGTTAAGCCTCTGCCCTCGGCTCAGGGCATGATCCCAGCATTATGGGATCTAGTCCCACATCAGCCTCCTCCCCTAGGAGCCTGCTTCTTACTCTCCCACTCCCCTGCTTGTGTTCCCTCTCTCGCTGGCAGTCTCTATCTCTGTCGAATAAATAAATAAAATCTTAAAAAAAAAAGAAGGCCCTTCATTTCCCAACAAGGAGTAGAAGCCATAACATTTCTTCCACCCCCTGGCGACTCACCACTTTATTGAGACTTGGCTTCTCCTTGTCCCACTCATTCCTTTGTGCTTGCGTATTTTGTCAAATGCTTTCACAAAGAGATTTTCTTTAACAAGAAATGCATTGAGGCCATGGATGATAACAAACTGATGTATATTTGTGAGTTTGGTAAAATAAGAAATAGGTGTTCTCAGCGTGTGATCTTGCATGTTCAGACCTAGCTCATGTGCCACTCCGGCAAGCCCCCCCACCTCCTGGCTCCCTTTCTCTTGACTTCACTCCACACCACAGCATCTCCCTGCTTGGCTGAGAAGAAATGGCCATGCCTTTCATGTGACCGTAAGGGCTAAGTCAGAAACACAAATATGATTCCATGACAAGGAATACTGTTTAAAAATTTTATTACTTTATTTGTTTATTTATTTGAGAGAGAGAGAGAACGAGCAGGGAAAGGAAAAAAGGGAGAGGGAGAGAGAATCTCTCCAGCAGACTCTGCACTGAGCACAGAGCCCAACGCAGGGCTGGATCCCACGACCCTGAGATCATGACCTGAGCCAAAATCGAGAGTCAGACACTGACCGGCTGTCCCATGTGCCCCTAGTAGTACTGCTTAAAAGTAGTGTTCTATATATGGAAAATCTACATTCTGATGTATGCCTCATACACGCACTGCTTTGTAGATCTGGTTGCAACATATTTTAGTTAGTCAATAATCCTATACAATACTGTCTGATAAGAAATAACTGCAATTTGCATGATGTTCTGGGCTGTTAGATCTTTTCTTGTTACTCTACTAGCAAATTGCTTTATCTTCCACCTTTTTTTTTCAGTTCAGTTGCCCTACAGCTGCTTTATAGAGCCCTTCATCTTGCCATTTATCACTAATCCTAAATATCCCCAGCAAGCAGTGTAAGAGCTAAGAGCCAAGAGCCCCTAATAAGAGGTGAAACAATAGATTGGGACTGTTCATGCAGGTAGGGACTAGAGAGGAGGCAGCCCTCTCCCCTTGGGGAAGGTCCCCAGGCTCAAAGATCTTGTCCCTAAGTAAACTTCACAGTGAGGATATGGGTGGGGGTCCAACCTAAACACATTGCATTGTTTCACTAGGTTTGCCTGCACAGTTGAGGTGCGGGGACTGTAGGTTTTCATCTCTATAACCCTTGCGTTTAGCATACTGCCTGGCACATAATCGTGAGTGCTCGCTTCGTTTTTAGAATGAATCCGTACACAAGCAAATGAGTGAGGAAGTCATCCCAGATTCCGTATAGTATATTGGTGCATAATTGACTCAGGTGTAAGGTATAATTCTGGTGGCAATTTAATATTTGTAATAGATTCTGGAATATTTCCATAGTGTGGTATTACTGCACAGGGCTAAGAATGTTAGTTCGAGCAATGACCGTCCCTAAGGCTCAGTTTCTTCCTCTGAAGAGCGGGACCCATGATGCTAGCTGGTAGAGTGTTGCATACGTACGTGGTCAGTAAAGTAATGCCCGTCCTTAGCATAGCGTCTCACACACAGTGAGTGCCCCTCCTGGGGCAGCTAAGTGGTGTCCTGATTATTACTGAGGCGATGATGATATCCTCTCTTCCTACTGTTTAACCCTACTAAAATTTTTATCTCAATATGTTTAAGGTCCACCTACCTTCATGTTTCAGTTTACATTCAGGCAACGTCCATCAGTGTCAAAGCTCCAGGCTTTGAGAACGGGAGAGTCGGCTCTGTGGGCGTACGTCTGTGTGTATTGGTGCTGAAAACCTCAAATATGGTTCAAGAGGACCACTAGTGACTGGGTGCTCAGACTCTGTACCAGGCTCCGGGACAGCAAGATACTTTATGAATATTATCCTCTGTAGTCTCTCTTTTGAAGTACATAGTATCATCCCCTTATTTTATAGGTTAGGAAATTTAAACACAGAAAGCATATATGACTCACTTCAAGTCTTATGTGAAGAAAATGGCAGGTTCAGGCATTCCTGGCTGCAAAAGCCGTTCTCTTTCTACCATGTTCGATCAGTGTATCTTCCTTATAGACTCTTAGTGAATGCCAAATTGGCGGGTTTACTTCAAGATGTAGCTCAGAATTGAATACAGAGATCTGAGCTAGGATACAGCAACCTTGATACTTAGTCAACCACTTCCTCAAGCTAAAGCTTCTGGTAATCTCTCTGGCCCTCCTCAGCTTCCTCTGCAAAATTGGTAGCACAATGGAGACCATGCTGAGTGGACTCAGGGTGTCCTTTACACAACCTCTTACCTATGACTCCAGACTTGGAATGCATCACACTTGTGACAAGATTAGGGTAAATGTGAACCTTCTGATTGGAGGGAAACTTTCTCTTCTCTTTTCTTGGTTGTCTGAAATTCTGAGAGCCCCTGTGTTGTTTAAATATAAACTGCTAAAACTAGCTGCATACAGTGTTCTCGACCTCCCAGCCCGTAAAACTCCATATTGAATTAAAGGAGAAATGCACACATCTGAAACAATAAACAAATACCCAGATATCTATGTTAAATGGAAGCCAAAAATATGTCATTGGTATTTAGTGTTTCTCTCCGAAAATGCTCCCTACAGTAGGTCTCCAGGAATCAGAGAAACATAGAGTTTCAGACCACGAAGGGACCAGAGGTAACATTTGTCTAGGCTTCTCATTTTCCAGATAAGGAAAGAGGTTCTTTTCTTTTCCCCAACTGTGTAATATTTTTAAGTTCCCCAGTGGCCTAATTTCCTATCTAGCTGCTGCTCACAGTGTGAGGCCACATGGAGAAAGCATTGAGAACATCATGCATTCCGCAATATGCCAAATGTGTCTAAGAGAATAATTTTGCTTTCTATTTTCTGTCCATCAGTCAATCAATTAATCTATCCAACCAAAAGATCTCGCCAAATAAAACCTGAAATTAAACACAAAGATGACAAAGTAACAGGAAGTCTGTTCTTGCTGTCTTTGCTGTCATCCTTAGCATCTCTACATTGAAAGGACCACAGACTAAGATGTGAGAATTAGATTCAAACGTCTGCATTCAGGAGCTCCCAGGTCTCATCTTTTACTTAAGCTTTCCTGTATTTTTAAGTTATACCTTGCAGTTATCTAGCTACGAAAATAAAATGTATAAAATCACACCTCTTGGAGGTATTTTCCTTTTGTTCATTCCTTTCATTATCATGAAGAACTTTCCTGCAGGGGTGCTGAGGTTTGCTCGAACCCTTGCACAATGCTCTCTTCCTTGGTAAATGATCGGATATTCTTCTTCCTCTAACAAAACGGTAATCTTATCAACAATGCTTCTCTGGTTAGAGATGGTTTGCTGCTCTTTGTGCGTATGGATGATATTGTCTACTTCTGATATGGAATTCAGCCCCCACGTGCTCTCATGTTTAGCTTGTTAATGTGAGTTTTTGCCACTGCCTAAAACAGATAGCAGGTGGGCTTAAACGAAATTCAGTGTTCTTCGTTCTTTTTATTTTTTTTTTAACTGTCATTAAGGGGAAAAAAAGTATTAAAGAGAAGCCAGTCCATAGCAAGGTGGCAAACTGGACTGACTGTTGGGAAATAGAATGTTAGCACGTCAGTGAGCAAGAAGACCACGAAGCTCCCACGCCAACTGTGCTATCTCCCTCTGGGGCAAAACACCTGTTTCTCTGAGGTTTTTTGAAAAGCATCTCTCCTCCCCGTTGAGAGTCACATACAGCTGCTTTCTGTAGAATGTGTGTGTCCAAGTTTTTTTTTTCCCCCCACCTCCCTCTCCTCCCCACCCAGGGAATTCCAGTTTGGGATTTGATCAATTCCCATGTTTGATGGTATCACTGAAAATGCCACGTGCATTGAGTGTTATTGTTCAGATGTGTCTTTCTTTCCAGATAAATGAACCATCACTCCTAGACATAAAGAGTTGTTTCCAAACTGAAGAACTCCTAGGTCTTTATCGGTCTGGAGACTTGTTTCTGACCCTGTGGCTCTCACTGTCTTTAGGAAAAACCAGGACATTATTGGTTCCCGGGAGCCACCAGCTTCCGTGGAACACAGGCTGAGAAGTGCCATTTACATATCCTACAGCTTAAATGGTGCCCTCTAGATCGTACAAACAAAAACACAATACCAGTTGATTCTGCATTTTGCATTCATTGCAAGCCATTGGGACCAACGTTTTCTACTCCAAGACCTAAACAGCACGGTGGCAAAATCTGCCTTTTGAGAAATGCACGCACTACTTAGCCAGCTTCACTTCATTCCATGTGAAAGGAGACATTATCTACCCATATCATGCTCACAGCTCCTCTGTCTCTATTCATACTAAGTTATTATATTTGGAATCTACAAATTCTGTTTTATAGAGATGGTGAATTTAACCTGCTCAATACTAATCATAGTTTTGGAAACAGTTTTTAATATATGCGGCACTTAAAAATTGTTAATCTTCGGTTTTGCACTTTTTCCTGTCGATCTATAATTAAATCATCTGAAAACACACTGATTTTACATCATTATAATAAAGGTGTATTCTGATATCTCTGATGGCTGTGGTTCCCTCACATTCATTATTTAATTGCTAGACATTTTACTATCAGCTCATATGGTGTTATCTAAATTAATTGTGAACTTTAATGTACTTGGATCTAAAAAGGAAATCAGCTGTCTCCTCTGTAAAGAAGTCTCAGAAGACTGAATAGACCAATTTTATGTTAACAGCCTAATATCCTCTTTTGGTTAGGAACAAAATCTGAATGTTTAGGGAAATGCCCTTTTCAGTTTATGAGAGGTTCCACATTGTGACATTATTCTATCAGTTGACTGGAAAGAGAAGTGTTTTATTGAACTGTTTGGTGATTGCATTTCTAAATTAATTTCAAGACAGCAAAATCAGTTTAAGAAGTCCCCTAAAACACGGTATGTTCTGAAGATCCAGAGCTCTATTCGGACCTAAAGAGTTTGTTGGAAATTCTTGGCTGAACTAGGAAAGAGAGCAAGGAGGAGACATAATCAAGGGAAGTGCCAGAGATATTCATTATTGATTCCATGAGTGTAGACCTTGCAGACCATACAAAAGGAAATATATCTATTGTATGGAGCAGAGAGGGAGATAAAAGGCAGGAAACAGTTACATTTTACCGTGGATCAGGGCCAAAAAATATTTGACAAAAATTTCTTATGACTACTATCATAAATAAATGGTAAAGGTTTCTGTTTGTCCTCTGTTATGATGCAGATATCCAGTTAAAAACTTTAGTATGTACCTCGTCTAGTCCTTACGTTATTAAAAACTTTAGTATGTACCTCGTCTAGTCCTTACGTTATGTGTGCAAGGAGATTTGATTGTCCCATTTTATTTTATTTTATTTTATTTTATTTTATTTTATTTTATTTTTTTAAAGATTTTATTTATTTAACAGAGACAGACAGCCAGCGAGAGAGGGAACACAAGCAGGGGGAGTGGGAGAGGAAGAAGCAGGCTCCTAGCAGAGGAGCCTGATGTGGGGCTCGATCCCAGAACGCCGGGATCATGCCCTGAGATGAAGGCAGATGCTTAACAACTGCGCCACCCAGGCGCCCCGATTGTCCCATTTTAAAGATGAGGAAACTGAGGTTCACAGTGATCAGAAGACTTTCTTAGGAACACACAGCTAGACAGTAGTAGAGATAGGATATGGAATCCCTTTTTTTATTTGCTATTGATAAGAATTATTGTGGCTTAAGTCTGTAATATAATATTAATCTATACAATTCTACAGCAATGCTAAGCGTAGGCTCAGAGAGACTGTAACTTGGTCCAAATCACACTGCTAGTAAATTGCAGAGCTGGGATAGGAGCCAAGGTCATTTTAATTCCAAAACTTATGCTCTTTCCAACACACCGCATTCCACCGCCCACAGAAGTCCTCTCTGTTATACTAAACAGTCTCTCTAGGGAAACAAACAATTATTTATCTGTGCAAGGTGCAGAATCATAGTTCTGCCCTTAAGACAGGCAACATAGTAGATGTATCTTGAAGGTCTTTATCTGTCCAAAGAGTGACAAGCAAGTCTCTGAGACAGAATTTAAAAGGGAGATCCCCATTTAGACATCTCACCCACCCCAAAACCTGGGGAAGCTCTCCAGCACAAAAGAATCTATTGGAATGGGATTCTAATCTAAAGCAATAGCATATGCCATGGCATTAACCATAATGTTCCGGTTTGGAATGTTAAAGCTTGCTAGTTCTATTCTTACTTTATGCTCAACACTTTCTCATTCCCTTGCACTGTGTGTGTCTGTCTTACCCACTAAATTGAAAGCTTCCTTAAGGCAAGGAGTGTGTCTCCAGTTAGTCATTCAATACATATTTATGGAGATCCTGATATGTGCCAGGCATTGTTCTAAGTCCTGAGGGTACACTGTTAAGCCAAACAGACATGGGTTCCTGCTTGCACATTTTAGTGGGAGATACCAACAGTCAATGACAGCAACATGGGGAGAGAGAGTATGATGGGAAAGACTAGAATAGGAAAGGAATAAGAAAAGAATATTGAGGTAACACACATAACCCAGATTTAGAGGTCAGGGGAAGATCCTTCTAAGAGAAGCCCAAAAGGATTGGCCAAATCCCTCATGAAAAGTGAGGGTCATGGAGGTTGGTAAGGGCTCATAGTGGAAGGAACAGTTTGTCGGAAGGAGTGAAACGAGCAAGAGAATGGAGTCTTCAAATAGTTAAAAGCTCAGTTTCGGTGCATGTGGTCAGGGAGAGGGAGAAGCAGGGCAGCACTTGGAACTGGTTGCTACCCTCCCCAAGTCCTTTAGGGTTTGCATGAAGAGTCGTATATCTGTTTGTATATTTGCTTTGTTGTTTGTTTTGGATTGGTTACTCCAACTTGGGATTTGAGGTCTACTTCTCTTGGCTTTTTTTTTTTTTTTCTTAGTGCTGCTATCGAATTGCTATTTTGATCCTTGGCCGGGTTGCCTCATGTTGCTCCACTCCCTACCCGTTTTGTAAATGGAGGTCTATTAATACTTGATTCACAGTGAACTTGTTGGGACTAATTATCTGATGCCTGCAAAGCCTTGTGAGCCGATTGGCTGAGGGATGTGCCACCAAGTCTCACTGCTTCTCAAAAGCCCTGATTGCTTCCGGCACATTTCCCCCCCTCTGTCTTTGTGGGTCTGCAGCCGTAGTTTATCCCTGCGCCTGTTTTCCCAGAGTCCCTTACTCACAAATCATCTGACACCTGGGAGGAGTGTGGGCAGCATCTCTGATATGCAGCCTGATTCCTTCAGACAGACCTTTACACACCGACAGAGAAGGGATGCTGATCCCACAGTGGGCGGGACACAGCCCCACGTTTGAATTCTTGTGCAAGAAAGGAATCAACTTCCTGACTCCCCAGCCCTGGTTTCCCTGCCTGGTTTCACAGTAATCAAATCCTGCTTTCCCCTGCTCTCTGGGATATTACGTCCTTCAATACTTGTCAGAAACAATTAACGGTGAGGGTTTTTTTCCCCCTACTTGTTTTCAGAGGAGAAATTAATAGTAAATATTCAGACCTCTCCCCTGATGTCACATTTTCTAGAAAGACAGAAAACAGAAAGTGGCAGCAACAGAGATAGAAAATGCCTATCAGACTGTCAAGACACATTTCACTCTGTGATGAGGGACAGGAAGTGCCAATGCAAACAGCAGAGAGATCAGATGCTTGAGGAACTGGGCTGAGGAGGACAGAAGCCTCCTTTCCTCCTTTTCAGGAGCACCCTCCCTACCCCTCTCTACCCCCTGGCTACAGGATCACACTGTGTTCCTCATCTCTTCCAGAGAGTTCTCGAACATCCTGTCATTTGACTCTCATTGCATTCCCCTAGTGTGCTTTTTCCAGTGGATGGATGGCAAAGAACAGACCTGGGCTCAATCCTCAGATCTGCTGGGGGGTCCCTCTAGGACCCTGGGCAGGTTAAAATCACGGAGATTTGCTTCCTGCCCATGTAACATGAAGATAGGCACTAAACCTACAAAGGTGGCAAAAGAATTCTAACATCTAATTAACTTAAAGGGTCTATTACTTGAAGCAAATATTAGAATCCTACCGCCTTAAAGTACTCAGTTTACTGAATTTTTATGCACTGTTCATAATTAATTATGATATATTGATGACAGTTGTAATGCCGTGCACATTTTTATAAAGAGCTACTGTGTGGATTTCTTTTCTGTTGATTTGCAAAAAGCCCTGTGAATTAGGTAAAGAAAGTGTTCCTATCATCTTCATTTCAAAGTTGGAAAACCTGAGGCTTCCACTTATTTCTGAACACTGTGCTATGCTTGCCATCTGTGCCTTAGTTAATGGTTAACTCCAGCATGTGAGTTCACCCACAGCGCCCAGGAGGTTGGCTACGCAGTAGTTACTGTGGGGAGGGGGGTGAAGCTCTTGGTTAGATCAGACACTGGCCTAGAGAAGGCCCCCCATTCCAGGGACCCACACATCGGTATTGGGTACACCAGGATATGTGGAAGGTGCTCACTTATAAGACAGAGAAAAGCCTTCTGAACTTTCCCCTCTTGAGAATTCACTGAGAATGGCTTTGATTGTGTTTGTCAGCTTCATCAAGTCCGGGAGATGAGAACATGCTTTTGTTCCTGAAATGGTAGTATCCTGTCCCGCATGTAATAATTTGCAATATGGTGTTTTCATCGCTTGGAAGAAGTTATTTTTTTCTCAGCGTCAATGCTTACTTTGGAGATTATTTTCCTTCGGGTATTAATTGGCCTTGGTCTTTACATTTATTCTTATTCTTTTTATTTCTCTAACTTCTGGTTTCCGCCACCTTCCATTCTCAACTCCATCAGTGAATTTTTCTTTTTCTTTTTCAGTATCAAAATATTAATTTTCAGTGGAATTTTTTACTGTTGTTGCCTTTAGATTCTAGGAGGGAAAACAAGATCAGGCAATATCTCTTCTCTGTTCTGTTTGAAACACGGTATCAAGAGTCTTGAGGACGGCCGTGTAATGGAATTGTTGCCATGTCCTCCCAAACTGAATCATGTAGAACTCTTACAAAATGACTCCAAATGCACTTTGGGAAGCACCAAGCCTAGAATGTAAGTCAGATTTTGGTATCTGTGTGAGAAATAAAAGGAAATATGCACTTTTATGTATTTCTGGTTTTCTGGTTTCTCTTCCTGGAGAGATCTTTCTCTTGTGCCTCAAGACGACCGAAAAGCCCATACTCTGTCATCAAGCCATGTCCTTGGCACCTTGTCCGTTAGTAATGCGAACCCCACAGGTGATTGAACATAGGGCATCCACTCCAGCCCCTCACCGAAATACAAGTCATGATCCAGCACAGCGGTAACTACTGGAGCGTCTTTTGCTTTATATAAAATTTTAAATCCCTGCAAAAGTCTCCGTCAAAAAGGCGGGATTATCTCCTATCATTTACACTTCAAAGAAGTCCCTTTTCTGTGTGGAGTCACTTACATCAAGGAAAGTTCCTGAGCTAAGATCCAACAATGTACCCTTCATTTCAGATTCCATGTATTTGATACTACGTGACCATCCCCAACTGAATTATTGGTTTGGGGCAACTTTAAATTGGGCATCCCTTCCTTTATTCCTAGAAGTCTCAAGGTATCCTCCCTAGTTCTGTCTTGAGGCACTTCTCCTAGACGTCATTGAACTATGGATGGTGTAGGATATCATCAAGCCATTTTCTGCCACTAGACACTCTCCTTTGGGGCAAATCTTCCTCAAGCATGAAATACTCTACTCAGGGATTTGGGGTACCTTGGCTGGAATGACCTTGCTGCTACTCTATAGTCAAGATATCCTGATATAATCCTCAGTTGGAAGTACGTCAAGAACTGGATGAGAATCCCCAGAACATCACTAAAGATATTCAAAAGTTGGCAAATGAGGCAGTGCCTATAGGGTAAGGATTTCCAGGTGTACATCCATGTCCACTCACCAGGTATGTGATTTTAGGCAGGATGACTTATCTCATGGAGCCTCAGTTCTTCTCTCTGTAGAATGGATCGAATATCTGATTCCCATGCATGATGAGAGCCAAAGGAGTACCTGTGAGATGATAAATGTTGGGCCCAGTATCTCCAGCTTTCCTGTTCCTATTTGCTCCCTTTACTAGAAAGATGCCATGCTCTGCAAACTGAGAATGATTGCTAAAGCTTATTGAATACATCTCATGCCCAAGAATGTTTTTGAGCATTTAAAATGCATTATCTCATTTAGTGTAGAGAACGTGTTTTTAAGGGAGGATCTATTATTAATTAGATTTTACAGGAAATTGAGGCAAGGAGGAGCAATGGAACTGTGTCCCAGCTAGTGAGTGCTGTAGCCACCCCACATCCAGGCAGGGTAAGGGAAGGGGACAGATACGTGTGTGATCAGGAATACCAGGAAGTTGGAGAGCAAGCGGAGGCAAGGAGGAGAGAGTGAGTCTGACAGCCTGGGGAGCACCTGCACAGACCTTGTTCTTGCACAGGACATCCCACTACCGCTGCCCCACAGCCAGAAGCAAAGACTTCACACCACCGAGGGTGTATGATGATTGATGAAGAAGAGACCCAGAAGAACTTACTCTCTCCTTCTCTTCCTCCCTCCTTCTTTCCATCCCCTCCTTCTTCCGTCATCCCTCCCATGCATTGTGCACCTATTCCATGCTATTCCTCTTCACGTTGAAAACACAGCAGTGAGCAAAAACAGTGAGAGTCNTCTCCTTCTCTTCCTCCCTCCTTCTTTCCATCCCCTCCTTCTTCCGTCATCCCTCCCATGCATTGTGCACCTTTCCATGCTATTCCTCTTCACGTTGAAAACACAGCAGTGAGCAAAAACAGTGAGAGTTCACCCATCCCAGAGGTCATCACCGGAGAGCCAGTGCTTGTGCCTAGATGCTTCGAAACAGGTAGAGACTGGTGTGGCCCATGCTATAGCCTCCATGACGTCTTGCTGGGATGCTAGCCTGAGCATAGATAGAGATACCATGGTTCGAATTCATATCCAGTCATCGAAATGTTTCCAACAAGAAAACAAGACTGAAGAGATAGGAGAGGGTCAGACCTTCTAGAGTCTAAAGCCAGGGAGAGCTGCAGGAAGAATCAACCTTCTACTGGCCCAGAGCGGGCATTTCAAGAATGGGAAAGAAATTATTTTCTCATTTGGAGGGCCACATGGTGGTTAGACCTGGATTGCAGCTCACCCTGGGCCTGGGTCCCACATCCTGAGGCTTTCTGCACATTTCACAATCACTCCAATCTGAGGCTCTCTCCAGTGACTTGTTGGAGCACTTGCCTCGGCGCCCACAGCAGGCTAGACTGGCAGAAGAACTGAGCTCAGCAGCCAAGCGCGCTGAGCCGCCAGGTCACCTGTGGTTGGGCTTCCGTCGCGTAAGAATAAGAAGTTCGTGTTGCAGGAAGTCCTCTGGACCCTGTGCTCCCACCTTTTCTATGTCTCCTCTTTCCTTCTTAGTCTGTTTTAGGAAAGACCCTGTACGAAAACATGGAGGAATAAAGTAAATCTTCCCATTTGTAAATCAGGGGAGCTCGCGGGGGGGGGGGCAGAGTATTCCCAATCTAGATGTGGTCATAGCAACTGAAATCTGGGCTGGAGCCATTGGCTCAGATCCAAATTTCGGTCACCCTGATTCCTCATTCAGTCTCGAAGAACCCCCCCTCCAATCTTGCAGCAAATCCAAGTGGCCCTATCTTCGAAGTCTTTTTAGACTAGGATCCCTCATCACTGTCCACACCGTTACCACTCCAGCCCAAGCCTCCTGGGCTTCTGCCCCGCCTGGTCCCCAGCTTCGGGCCTGTCCACCCAGCAGCCAGACGGAGCTCCTCCAGATGGACACCAGGCTGTCTCAGTCCTCTGCTCCCACTCTTCTGCTCTCCCACTGCAGTCAGGTTAAAAGCCAAAATCGTTGAAGCTGCCTCCAGGACAGCACTGGATCTACATAGCACAAGCTTTCTGGCTTGGCTTCTTTCTCCTTTCACCTTCACTGGCGTGTCACCAGCCCCACTGGCCTCCTGCGCCCTGCCACGCGTGTTTCCACTCTGGGCCTCTGCAAGTACTCCTTCCCCTGCAACTCTCTGCCACAGAGGACTCGGGCTCATCCCGTATTCGCTTGCAGTATGGGATCCACTCCCCCCTTGCCTTTTCCTTGATTTACCATTGGCCGATATATTATAGAGTCTGAGTTATTTCTTTTTTGCTTATTGGCTCTCATCTTTTTAATTAAAATGTAAGCTCCATGAAGGCAGGGACTTTGTTATGTTCACAACTGTCTTTCCAGAACTAAGAAGGTACTGAATAAATAATAATAGATTGATTAAATGTTTAATAAGTGACTAATAACTAATTCATTAGTATTTGTTCAGTGAAAGTTTCCAGGACATAAAGAATTGATTTGGCCATCTTGTCCCTGACTGCCCTTGTAGTATGGTTTCCTCTCAGGCAACATAAATTTGGCTTCCTAATTAACATTTTAATTTTTAAGTGTAATTCCCATTTTTTAAAAAAATATGATTTCCTTCTTACTTTCCTTATCTCACTTGTGCATCAAAGTTTGAGGAGAATCAGCTTGTTTCTACCAAATGCAATTGACCCTCGAACAACATGGGTTTGAACTGTGTGGGCCCACTTATACCGGGATTTTGTTTTTCCAAAAAATACAGTACAGTACTATAAATGTATTTTCTCTTCCTCATGATTTTTTAATAACATTTTCTTCTAATTTATTTTATTGTAAGAATACAGCTAGAATACATAAATATACAAAATAGGTGTTATCATGTTAATTGACAATTTCTGTTATCAGCAAGGCTTCTGGCCAACAGTAGACAATTGATACTTAAGTTTTGGGGAGAGTCAAAAGTTTTGAAAGGGGGAGGGGTCTGGTGCCCCAGCCCCTGTGTCGTTCAGGGCTCCACTACACATAGAGACACTTGCGCTTAGATGGAAATGTATGGGTTTTTATTACATTAAGTGTTCTCGCATCTCAGACTTCAAAAACTAGTCTTCCTTTGAATGGCATGGTATTCTAGGAAGAAATGTGTTCTGGGTTGGCAGTCTGGTGGTGGTGAAAAGCGCTGACTTGATAACCTCACTACTGAGGTTCAAATCCGAGCCTGTTTCGGTCACACACTCTGTGACCCTGAGGAAATGGCTGAATCTCTCTGTGCTTCACTTTCTACTTTTGGAAACTAGAGAAGGTAATGATGACATTAATTATGTAATCCCACAAATTTGAATTGAAAATTAAATGTGGGAATACTTGAACCAGGCCTAGCATACAAAAATGTTTGTTTAAAAAACAGAAACATAAGGGGCTCTTCCTATTCCTATCTCTGGGACCATGAACAAGTAATTCCCATCACACTAGGCCTCAATTTCCCTATTGATAAAATACAGAGGAATAGGAAAGATTGGATTATTTCTAATTGTGATTTTATCCACTTTAACATTTGAAGTCTAAGGTGAGGTTGTCTGAGAGCCAGGAAGACAGATTTTGTGCTTCTATTTTAATTTAATTTTTACATTACTTCTGCCCAGGCCTTGAGGTTTCCAATGGATTATCCTGATTTCAAATCCAAAGCCTGGCAGGCCCTTCTGTTTCCCCTGCAGTTTTTTCCTGAAATGCCGAGCAGATGCCTAGCGAGCATTCCCAGAAGTCCCTGGAGTTGGGCTGGGTGGGGGGACATTGAATCACCAGAACTATGTGTGTGAGTGGGGGTGGCCAAGGGTGAGAGGGTGGCATATGCCTCAGAAAGACTTGGCAGAAGTCCTTCCAGAAGTCCCCAGTGAACCCGCCCAGCAAATCTCCAGGGCAGCGACTGGCAACCCTGATCTCTGAATGGTGTGACGGAAGAACTGCACCCTAAGTGCTGTGCTCACTGGGCTCCTTTACCTTCTGGAGGTAAACGTGCAGAAGCTGAATCGTTTTACGTCTGGTGAGCCTTCGCATTCAAAGTGTGAAAACGAATGGGGCACCTGGGTGGCTCCGTCCCTTGGGCGTCTGCCTTCTGCTCGGCTTCGGGGCCCTGGGATGGAGTTCCCCATCCGACTGTCTGCTCAGCAGGGAGTCTCCTCTGCCTCTCCCTCTGTGCTCTCTCTCCTACGCTCTCCCTCCTGCATGTGCACTCTCTCTCAAATAAATAAATAAAATCTTTAAAAAAAAAAAATAAAGTGACAGTGCGTTCATTGTCACTGCCTGCCATGAAGAAAAGGGGGTCGTGCCTCTAACTCATATGCCCCTAGGCAAGAACCTAACTTCCTACTCTCGCTCACCAGAGCGCACTAATTCTCAAAGCCTTGAACAAGATGCCTATCTGTAAGGCTCGCCTTATAGAGCCAGTTTGTCCTACTCAGATCATTTGTTTGTTCATTTCCTCCGTGCCCCATTCACAGAAATAAAAGGATCTTTGTCATTCTATACTGACGGTGACGTGTGTGGCCTTTCAAAGCTGGATGTTGTTCAAACGGCAGGGACTGGGGCCAGCAGGCTGTGCCAGGCTCTCCTCATCATTACCCTCGATGCCAATGCCCCAGCCTGTGTGAGCTGAAGCACGAGGACCCCAGGGAGAGGCTCCAGAAGACGTTGCTGCTAGTGGCTGTCATGCCACCAAGAGAACAGAGGGAGTGTGGGCCAGTGCTGAACCACCTGAAATTCCCAGCAGCTTACTAGCAGGGAGTTTCTTAAATCACCCCAGCTACATCCCTAGAGGAAATCTAAAGGCCAGTGAGCGCTTCCCATAATCAGTGGCTTTAATAGTCCTGACCTTGTATTTTCCAGGACTTACCCCAAAGGTGTTCAGCTACACTGATCTGTCTGAAAAAAAGAAAAGAAGGAAAAGGTGAGGCGGGTAGGAAAAGAAAAAGAGAAAAAGGAGAAGAGAGAGCACCTGGCATACAATACGTGCTCAGCGAATGCTGATTGGACAGATGAATGGCTGGCTGGCATGAGTCAAACCAAGATCCCTGTAATAACAGAAGAGCGGACACCGAGAGTGAGAGTGGATCCTGGGTTCTAATCGCAGTTCTGTGGGGGGTGGCCTCTGGAAAAACCACTCACTGCAACAGAATTCCAGTTTCTCATCTGCCCTCAAACAAGAGAATACCTTAGCTGTTTGTGTATTCACCCATTCCACAAACGTTTGTGAAGGGTGTGCTTTTTTGGCACAAGTCACAGGTACAAAACAACTGACTGCAGTGCATTCCATTGGTCTCATCAGAGACCAGGCCCTGTCGCAAAGTGCAGTGAAATGAGAGTCATCCCATGGGCTACCTTTTCTCGGAATAGTGCCCTTTAATTTACGAACCCTGGCTTGTTCCTAAACCACTGGACCCCTACTCAGAACTAACCTTCTCTTGCACATTTTTGAAATTGTAGATCATGGAGATAGAAATACAACCTACAGAGACAGAATGTTGCAGGCTATTTTTGTACCTGGTTTTGTCCACTTCAGTTACCAAAATCTTTACTTTAATAGTTAAGTAGGACAGTGGTGTTTCAGAGCTGTCACAGATCAGTGTGTGAGGAGCTGACTGTTAAATAGTCGGGGATTTTGTAGCCCGGTTTAAATCGTTGGCAACTTCAAATTGGCCCTAGTGGGAGTATTTACCTCACAGAAATCAGCAAACAGTACAAATCAGAGCTTTCTTTCCTCCCCCCATTTTTTATTTATTTATTTTTCCCAGAGAGCTGGTTTACCAGCTTACCACTGGTGTGGGTACTAGTTAATGGAATTTACCCAGAGGACGATTTCACAGCAGATGCATGGGGAAGAATTGAAACAATGAATGTTAGTACAGAATACCAGTCATTCCCAAACTTTACACTCTGCCCTATTTATACATAACCTATATCAACATGCTTACTATTTTCTAATTTAAAGCTATTAATTTTTTTAGATTTATTTTGAAAGGAATTTTTCTTATTGCTGTAAGTAAAAAAAAACAGTATACCTGTTCTAATTGTAATAAATGAATAACATTAAGGTAATCTCATATAAAAATAAAAGAAAAATATCTCAAATGTATATATACCACTTAAAATCATCCCACACACCACCAGAGGCATATACAACAAAAAATAAGATTATAAAATGAGTTCTTATTACAGTCTTCAGTGTCTTTTCTCTAAGGAATGATCATTGCAAAGTTACAGGACATATATTAATGTATACCACAAATACGTTATACATAGTTATAGACACATTAATACAAGTGCATTAGTTATAGACATGAACGCATTTCATCATTGTAAAAAAATTCTATGAGGAAAGTATTGTCGTACTCCGGTGTTACAAATAAGGAAGCCAAACATGGAGGGTTTAAATAACTTGCCCAAAGTTACTGGCAAAGCCAGGACGGAGCCCAGGCAACAGAGTTCCTGTGCTTACTCTCTTCACTTCGTGGCTATACTCAGCAACTTCTGTTAAAACTAAAAATACGTATCATACTAGGATTGCACCAGTAATCCTGAATCTTGGAAGACCTGGAAAGATATCCCATAAAAATAAAAGCAATATAATTAAAAGTACGTATTTATGCTTTAGGCTATCATAGCTTTGCTAGCAAAAAATAATGACTGTCCACTGGTAGGTATGTTACAGAAAGCGAGATGGAAAAAGAAAGAAACGCTATTGTTTTCCCTTCCAGAATAAAGAATACAGGACAGTGAAATAAAAGTAAAGCAGAGCAAAGTTTTATTAAAGTGCACTTCAGGGGGCGCCTGGGTGGCGCAGTCCTTAAGCGTCTGCCTTTGGCTTAGGGTGTGATCCCGGCGACCGGGGATCGAGTCCCACATCAGGCTCCTCCGCTATGAGCCTGCTTCTTCCTCTCCCACTCCCCCTGCTTGTGTTCCCTCTCTCGCTGGCTGTCTCTCTCTCTCTCTGTCAAATAAATAAATAAATAAATCTTTAAAAAAAATTAAAAAAAATAATAAAGTGCACTCCAACGGAGGAGCGGGCCAGTCAAGAGAGACGAAGGCCCTGGAAACGCTGGACTGTGGGCTTACATCAGGTTTTTTTTTTTTTCTTCTTTTGGATGGGTCCTAGGGTCACAACATTTGAGTGACAGACCTGGGTGATATAATAATTAGCCTGCTAGGCGTGTGGTTTCCCAGGATGTATTCAAAATACCTGCAGGGTAAGGAAATGGCAACATCCTTTCTCCTCTAGCCACAGAGGACAAGCAAGAACGAGCGGCTGCTTTCTGCACACGTGCAACGTGCACAACAGAAGTGAGCTCTTCCACTGCTGGAGTGCGGGAACCACAGACCCACAGCTAGATGGCTGGAATGGGTGTTCCCCGGCATGGTCCGTGGTCGGAGCTCTCCCTCAGGATGGCTAAGGTCCATCCTGCTGTCACTCATGCCCAGCCCCATGCCTAACAGTAAGTGGTAGAATAAATTAAGTTATACTTGCAGCACAGAATTGATGCAGCTTCAGAAAGAATAAATTCAAAGTAGGCCAGATCATTTGGAGGGATTTCCATGGGGTATCACTGAATAAGAAAAGGAAGGTGTAGACAAAAACTGTACAGGCATCCCAGTTTTATAAAATACACGTTGACAATATTCCCTCCCTGTCAGCCGTAGGTGGTGTCAGCCTTGAAAGTGTCTGCCCGTCCTGAGTGCAGAGCAGCAAGCTGTGTGATCCGTGTTTCCCACGACTGCTGAGTACGAACGCGATTTCACGGCACCTTGCCATTTGTACTTGTTCTGTGAATAATCCGCTGCACATTTTTATCTGTTCATTAATCACTCCTTTTTAATTTGCAAGAATTCTATTTCTTTTTTTTTGGCTTTCTTTTTTTTTTTTTTTTCATGGACGGCCTCTTCCTTGTAAATCCATCTCTCTCTCTTTCTTCCAACAAATCTCTTATTTTTTTAACTTTGCTACAAAAGTTTTGGGTTTTTCAGATAGTCGCACGTGTTTATCTTCTTTTAAAAAGCTTCTGTTTGCTTTCAGTCTCAGGTTAAATGTAGGGAAAAGGAAAACCAAATAGACACGAATGAAACCTTGGCTGGAGGGAGTCTCTCTTTCCTAACAAGACCAGGAATCCAAAATGAATTTCCCTTCTGAGCCATACTCTGACCCTCCCCGTAAAACACCATTGAATCCCCTTCCCAGGCAGGAGAGGTGATCATATTACTACTTAAACATTTTATGCCCCAGTTGCATGCTGCAAACTTCCATTCCAGCCTACCGACCAGCCCGTGCCATCACTGGACGAGCTTCCGAGTAGCGGTGTGAGAAAAGAAGGTGGTAGGTTGAGTTATATTAGCATATTGATGGCATAGCACTCCTTGTATTTTATTATCCTAATTAGATGGGTATTAAGTTATAGTCAAAGCTTAAATCTTCATTATATCCTATTACTATTGTGGATTTTTAAAAATCCAACAGGGCTTTGAATCAAGGTAGATTCTTAATTTGGCTTCCCTGCCTATTATTTTGTCTGCTTGCCAGATTCTTCCTACTTTTTGAACTCAGTGCTGTATTTAATGGGCTCATCAAACATATAGTTAATTTAGTGTTCCTTGTGAAGATTCTCTGGGGCCTCATGAAGCAATGGAAAGATCACCGGTTCTCTGGCTCGCCTCCGCTTTTGCCATCTCCAGTGCACTCCCCTGCAAATTTGTCTCCCTCCGAGTATCCCTGGACAAACAAATGCCCAAGCTTGAAGCTATGGATTCACCTGACTCCTCTCCCCTTCACCCCAACCGCGTAGGAGCAAATACAGTCTAAGGAGACCGTTGTTCTAGCTGGCTCCTCTCCTTTCTTCTCTGGTCAAGCTCTCCCAGGCTTAGCTTCAGCTTCCTGGGCCTGGGCTATCATAATAGCATCAGAGTTCAGCCATTTCTCCATTCCAGTCTCCATCTGCTGCCCGAGCTGGCCTTCTAGAGAACACATATTTTGCCATTCCTCTTTGAAGAACCTTGAGGTGCTTGGAGGATAAAATGCAAGTTCCTTGGTGTGGACCCCAAATGCTACCCTCGTCTGACCCCAACTTACCCAAGCAATCTGACCCTCATTGACTGTCCCATAGACAAGTAGAAATATCCTGGTACAATGAGTGTAGATCGAGGGGTGAGACAGAGCCAATTCACACCCATCATGATTTCTCAATGGAGCTGCTCTTGCTTTTCCTGCTATCTGGAATGTCTTTTCCTTTTTCTCTGGGAGATTAAATTCTAGTGGGTATTTTTTTTTTAAAGATTTTATTTATTTATTTGACAGAGATAGAGACAGCTAGTGAGAGAGGGAACACAAGCAGGGGGAGTGGGAAAGGAAGAAGCAGGCTCATAGCAGAGGAGCCTGATGTGGGGCTCGAACCCATAACGCTGGGATCACGCCCTGAGCCAAAGGCAGACGCTTAACCGCTGTGCCACCCAGGTGCCCCTCTAGTGGGTATTTAAAGCCCAATTCAAGTGTCACCTCTTCTCTGAAGCTTTCCTAATACCCTAGTGAAAATGAAGTCCCCCCTCCTTCGGTGCCCCTTGATCATTTCTAATACCCTCATGCTAGCATCTGTGTTGTATCAGGGTGAGTTGAGGTGTTGCTGTCACTCAATGGATTGCACATCTTTGAAGGGGGAGCCAACGTCATGGTCATGTCTGCAGATTTTGCCCATCTCACAATCGAGTGTAGTTGTTCCTCAGTACAAGTATGTGGAAGGCAGGAGGGAGAGAAGGAGCAAGAGAGGAAGAGAAGAAAAGAGGGAAGGAAATACATTTAACCTTAAACAAATATTTCCCTGGACTACACATAGCTTGTTTGCTTCTTGCTTGCTTGCTTGCTTGCTTTGTTTTACTTTTTTGTTTATTTTCTTATTTATTTAAATTGATAGAATAAACACTGCCAACTAACTGTGAATCTTCAAGTTTTGCTTGTCATGAGGATTTAAAAAGTGACTTGCACTGTATCAGACATGGAGTATTATATGTAAAAGTAAAAGATTACTTATCATTATTTTCATCATTACTCACATGATCATTTCTATTTTTATTAATTCCAGCTCTGATTCTTAATGCGTACTAAGAGAAAAGAAGGGCACATGCACAGAATCTCGGGTTAGCATAGTCTGTGTATATTTTGCTGTACCTCGTCAAGAAATTGATCCCTATCCCTTCTCTTCAATCCCCTACTCAGCAAACAGGGAAAGAAGAAAAGGCACTTTTGATGAGGCACACAGGGGAATGGGCAGAAATCAGAGAGGAGGTTTTGTGCAGCAAAGCCCAATAGCTAATTCTAATGAGACTCCTAGAGAAGATAGCCAGAATTAAAAGCATTTAGGGCAATGCTGAGAACTGCCTGGACTAAGAAAGTTCATCAGAAATGGGACATCCAGAGGTTTGCCCATCTCCCAGCTAAGCATTCCGGCACCTCATCAGGTGACTTCAGTTGCTGATGGGTGACAGCTTAATTTACAAGAATGCCGAGCAACAGCAAATTTGAAAATAAACCAAATATACACTCTATAAGGAAAAGGAAATGTGATTCTGAACTCCATTGCATAGTTTCCCTGAAGCTTTACCAACCTTATAATTAGATGATAGCTAAACTGGATGAAACATTCGTATTAAATATTATGAGAAATTTATTGGAGATTGTGCTATACTTCCTATTTATATTTCCGGTCTAACTTGTCTGTCTTATATTAGTAGAGAATATGTATGCATGTATGTGTATATGCACTTTAGAATTTCCATTAGGAATTATTTCTGATGTCTTAAAAAAAAAATTAACCTGGCTGGTACCTAGTATAATTTATTTTAAAAAATGAAATTCCTAGCACTGCAGAGGTTTTAATGGGTAGGCTTTTTTGGTATCCCTCCAGAAATCTCCCTGCCTGAGGCTGCAGGTTTCCTAAAAGGCTCCCTCCCTGCGGATTCCAGTGGAAGCTCGCTTGCACAACAGCTGTGCAAATCAGACCAGTACTTCTCAGTAGAATCACTCTCAAACAAAAGAGGGGACTCACAACTACCCGAGCATTTTGCGCAGTCTGAAATAACTTGGTTTTTTAATAGCATGAGCCTTTGCACGCCTTTCCTGCCCACCCTCCCTGGGCAACCAAGAGGCATTTTGCTATTCTAGGAAGACAGACAAGCATCAGCCTCCACGTGAAGGATGGCTTAAAGGACCAAGAATTTAGCTCCTCCTAAAGCCTAGTGCATTTCGGTTCTCTGAGATATGATTTTAGCAAACTCTTTGATATTGACCTTTCTGAGAAAATTGTGATTCTAGCAATCATACTTCCTCCTTTACAAAAACCTAAGAAAACTCTTCCAGGGTTTCCAAAAATACAAAATCAGATCTGGTTTGCATGGGCACTTGAAGGGTAGGAGATGAAGGCACGAAGTTGGGAGTTCCTCACCTTTATCTGTCACTTTCTGTCTCACAGAGAGGGTACCTGGTTCTTTTAGCCTCATCAGAACTGTCCTGGTGTTTTCTAACAGATTCACAGAGGCCTCGCTCTTCTCGGGTCTTCTAAGAAGTGCCAGGACAGAGCTGGTGACAAGAATTCCACATCACCTAACATTGAGAGGGCACGATTGCCTCTATTTCCATACCTATAGACCCTTGTCTGTTTGGGAAGCTAAGCCTTCTGCTCTATCCCCAATTCTGCCTTACAATCCTCTTTTTGTTTGTCCTGTAAAATGGCCCGTGTTTAAATCCAGCATGTCTTAAATGATCTCTACATAGAGTCTTCCGTTGTAACCTGCTCTCGAGAAACATGTTTTATTGAGTATCCTTGAGGTTTCCTGGCTTTGGTGAGGAATTTCCTTTTCCAATAATCTCTTAGCAATAAGCATGTGAATATGGAATTTCCCAGATAAACCTGATAGGGTCATTAAAGTGTCCACGGGTTCTCTACTCCAAGGACAAAGGCTTCTCTTATTTCCAACAGAGCTCCAGTAGGAGCTCCGGTAGGTATGTTGCAGGAAGCCAGTCCTCCTCCTTCACAGTACGGTATTGTTTTAGCAGGTGCAGCAGAGATGAGAAGTGGAAAGAGAGTAATTGCAGGACAGCCAGTCGTGTTGAATTCTAGAGGTCCATTGCTAATGATAGTCAGAGTAATTAAATTAAAGAAGAGCTGTCAACTACAGTTCTTTCTTTGCTCTTTAAAAAATGTTTTCTTTCCTTTCAGGTGCCCTATTTATGAGCCTGAAAAAATTCTAATTAAGGAAATCTCTCCTGATTTGGTCCTTAGTAAACAATGTATTCTTTCAGTCTAATCGAGATAAGACTAGGGCAATGTTGGGGTGCCTGGGTAGCGCAGTCGTTAAGCGTCTGTCTTCGGCTCAGGGCGTGATCCCGGCGTTCTGGGATCGAGCCCCACATCAGGCTCCTCTGCTGTGAGCCTGCTTCTTCCTCTCCCACTCCCCCTGCTTGTGCTCCCTCTCTCGCTTGCTGTCTGTCACATAAATAAATAAAATCTTTAAAAANCCCCTATTTTTATTGACTGCAAACTTATTTCACCCAAACCCTGGATGGATAGTTTGGCTGAAATAGAATTATGGGTTATTGTTCAAAAAACAATGGAAGATTCACTCTTTTGTAAAGCTCTTCCTTTTTAAAGTAAACAGTTTACTGAATAATGCCGTAACTGTAGAAGAGGACATAAATGATAAATGTTAAGGTTAAAGAAAAATTTAAAAGACAGGCATGCCTATATTACTACCTAAGAGGGGCTTGGAGTTGCATGGATGGGTTTACTTTATTACCCTTTGAGCATCTATTACGTGTAGAAAGAACTTGTGCTGTGTGAGGATACTCTCTAAGCTGAGTTTAGTGACTTGGTTGATTCCTTCATTGGCTCTGACCAGGGAAGTTGGGTCTCTGGGGGCTATTAAATGGTATCTCCCAAGCTCAGTGTTGGTAACCTGAACTGTGTCACTTCTTCTTGGCTTAGTCCTGATCTAGCTTCTCCCCATAGTCCACTTTCTCTTCATCACACTGCTGATAAGTCTTGCTCAGGCTGTTGGACTGCCTTCTGGCATTGTTATGTGGAAAAATTAATAAGCACAGTCATCAAGTGCTTTGACATTCTAAAGTGCTATGGAACTGCTTAATGATGATAGAATTACCATAGAGCTGTCTTGTTCCAATCACATCTTCAGAGGGAGTCTAGATTGAATTGACAGCTTTGGTAGGTGAAGTTTAAAATATATGAACTGTCAAAAAGATCAGAAATGGGTGGTGACATTGTCAGCTTTCCCTCCTTTGCCTTTGTCTGGGTTGCCTCAACCCTACTGTAAAATATCTCTTCTAGAGCAGGGAATGCCTCAGAAAGTCTGTTCAAGAGTCAAATAGGGATGGGTCAATAGCTATTTCTGTTGTGGTTTTGCTTGCCCAGACTCCAGGTGGTTTCGAGAAAGGGGCTAGAAGGGAAGATTGATTTTATGTGCCCAAACAACTTTACAGTGTTAAGTAATGAAATTCTGCCATTTTCCCAAAACATGTTCACATCCAGGGAGATGACACATATAGCACCTTAACCCCATAATTTCTCTTGAATTCTAAAGACCTTCACCTTCACTCCCCTTCAGTAGTCCCCTTCAGTAGTCCACTCTGCTGGCCACCTCCTGGGATTGGAAACTACTTGAAACTTTTATAACCTTAAACTCCACTCTCTGATACTGTCATTCCCTTTTTCTATGGCCCTTGATCTTCTGTCATATCTACAACTCTTCTATCATATCTAAAAGTCCTCTGATTATTCCCTTTTGTCCAAGTCTATCGGTTTCCTCTTGGTTCCACCTAACTTCTTTATCCATCTTAGAACATACTCAACTTACATACCGTCTTTTCCTTCTGCCACAGGTGCCTTGAACAACCTCATTGCTGAGCCCCCACATCATCCTATCTTCTTCCCATCTGGGATCCCAAGCACTGCTTCAGGGAAATTATTTAACTGTGTAGACTGGTATCCTTTTAAAGTTATGGCTGGAGGCTAAGCTGTGCCCTTGGCATTTCTTGGTACTTCTCTACCTTGACTATTTTAACTCTACCACTCCCTTCCAGCTTCCTACACATTTTTTTTTTCACTCCTAACAGATGGCCTTGCCCCAGGTTCACCTGATGAAGCAATCATGTGTCACTCCTCTCAAATTTCGTACCTGCCTCCCATTTACAAATTTATCTGCACCCTTACCCCCACTGCCTTGTTCCCTTCCAATTCGGCCAAAGAGGGGGTACTTATGTTGCTTACAAGTAAGCCCTACTTCATGTGAACCCCATTCCAGTAGCAAACCCATATGCTCTATTTTATTCTCAGAAACATCTATTTAGCCATTGTCTTAAAAAAAAAAAAATACACTCAAGTCTCTTCCATCATTGCAAAAAATCTCCCTCAACTGTACTTTCCTTGCTCTTTCACTGGTTGAAAGTGTAACCTACACTCATTTCTGTTTCCTCATTTCCTGGACACTCCTCAAGCTCCAGGAGTTTAACTTCCCGATGTCCTTGTCTGCTACATTCCTTTCACTAAACCCAGAATGGTCTTCCAGTGCTCAAGCTCATACTCATCTGATTTTACATCTCTCTGGCACTGATGCTATCAACCATTCCTTCTCTTTTCTCTTCAAAACTCAAAGTCTCCTGTGAGACTACTTTGACGCTGTTTGCAAAAAATAGAACGTTTCTGTAATTATTTGATAAATATTCATCTCCCCAATTGTAGTGTATACTCCATAGAGGGAGAAATCATGTCTTTCTTGCTACACAATTTAAACCTATGCCTAGCATACATATTAGATTTACAATTTATGTTTAATTGATTGACTGGATGATTTCATGGAAGATGTAACACGATTCTTTCTCCTAGTGTTTCTCTTACTTTTCTGGGCTCTCCTTTTCAGTTTCCTTCTTAGCACATTCTTTACATGTTTTTCTTGCTCAGGGTGTCACTCAGCCTCTCCTTTCTCATTCCTGATAGCATGCTTCGAGAACCTGTTCTGTGGCCATGTCTTCAAGTGCTCACTCTGTCCTGAGCTTTTAGCCTCATATAGCTGTCTTCCTCCTAGATGTTTCATTTGAATTTCCATAGATACATGAACTTCATCTCCACCAAACTTGGTGTCTTCACCTCCCTCTGTTTTCATTCCAGTCTTATATTATAGTTCAGATCATGACTATTGACACAATGTGCAATGACACAGTCCAAGAGGCCTGGCAATCACTTTAGATTACTACCTGTTCTTTTTTTTTTTTTTTTTTAAGATTTTATTTATTTTTTGTGGGGCACCTGGGTGGCACAGCGGTTAAGCGTCTGCCTTCAGCTCAGGGCGTGATCCTGGCGTTGTGGGATTGAGCCCCACATCAGGCTCTTCTGCTATGAGCCTGCTTCTTCCTCTCCCACTCCCCCTGCTTGTGTTCCCTCTCTTGCTGGCTGTCTCTATCTCTGTCGAATAAATAAATAAAATCTTTAAAAAAAAAAAAAAGATTTTATTTATTTTTTGAGAGAGAGAGACAGCCAGTGAGAGAGGGAACACAAGCAGGGGGAGTGGGAGAGGAAGAAGCAGGCTCCCAGCGGAGAAACCTGATGTGGGGCTCGATCCCAGAACGCCGGGATCACGTCCTGAGCAGAAGGCAGACGCTTAACAACTGCACCACCCAGGTGCCCCAGATTACTACCTGTTCTTGTCCTCCGTGTCACCACCACCACCACCACCACCCCTACCACCATCACACCCTGGCAATTCTACCTACTTAACAGATTTTTAATTTGTCCTCTCCTCACCATCCCCAGTGCTCTATTTTATTTCCATTGTTAGAATTTCTTGATTGGAAGATAGTTTCCTAGCTGGACTCCAAATTTGGTACTGTCCACTAATTTTCGGTAATGCTATCAAATGTGGGGGTATTTTTTTCTGTAATAAAATTGTAATTCTATAATTCCTTGCTTCGAAAGGTTGAAAAAAAAAATTGAAAGACTTTCTGTGAGAAATACAACACACTTGATGGCATTCAAGTCCCGCATAAATTTCCCTCCACCTGAATCTATGCCCTGTCCTCACCCTGCCCTGGACTGCTCCAGGCCTTCATGCATTTTCATACTTCCTTTCTTTGCCTGAAGTGTGCTCACTACTGCCCCCCACCAGCTTCCTTCCTGGAAAATTTCTCTTGCTTCATAATTTGCTTCATGCACATCATTCCCTCAGGAAAGACTTTTCGGAACAAGCATGTATTGAGAGCTCTCCTTTGTATTTCCGCAGCTTCCTTCCTCCCCTTTTATTTTAGTGCTTATCACATTATTCCCTACATAACCTATGTTTACCTCTCTGTCCTTCAACTAGACTGTGAGGAACCTGAAGGCAGAGACTATATCCCCCATTCCTGACATACGTAATGTCTACATATACTAAGAGTTGAATAAATGTACATTAAATGAGTTATGAATTCTTCATATTTGGGGTCCTAGCATGAAATAATTGGGCCATTTTTTGATCAAGACTCTTAATTTTGGGGGAAAAAAACTGCAGTTGTTTGGAGCAAAAAAAGAAAGCATACTCTATTGCTGTTGAGCTGTGGGAAGGGTGTGTTGGAAATTCCAATACACTGGCGTCAAGAAGGTTTTAACCTAGAGACTCCAGGACTCTTTCTCTTTCCCGGGACCTACAAGCTGCATTGGGGGTTTATGTGGTCTTTTTCTACATTAATGGCCAAAGTAATTCCCAAATGGCTTCCCTTACCATTCAGGCTTTGGTAGCCTTTGACCTGCCTTCTCCAACAGCCACGTGGTGTGTGCTTAGGGAATAGAGACCCATTGTAATACTGCTTTAAGAAAATCTGCTGTGCCTAAAAGTACCTAAGAAACAGCCCTAAAGAATTTTGAATGATCCAAGAGTTTGCACATGCCTACCTTTAATCTTTCTCGGTCATGCAGACAGTTGAGAATTGGCTACAATTCAAGCGACACGTTCTGTACAGTCACATACTCCAGAGAACTAGATGAGGGGTGTGAACTGCAGATCTGACCACAACTTATCAGCAAATCATTTCTTATACTTACTTTAGCATCAGCTAAGTAAAATCATGAAGAGGATACACATATGAGCAACTGACACCATCTTCATGAATTACCGCCAAAGCACAGAGGACCCCGGCAGTGGGACCCTGATTGCCTGTTGCCTGACAGGCTGCAGGGTCTTTGGGAAGCGTTCATCTCCCTGACAACTTCATAGTCTATATTTACTCCAGAACTTACCTGCTCTAGACCCCATGCATTCAAGAACACACTCTGCTCTTTTGGTAGGTTACCTCATTGGTCATACTATACAAATAACCAACATTACTGAGTGCTTGGCAAATATGCAGAGCATTGCATAAGTGATCTCATTCCGTCCTACCTCAGCCCTTTCAGGCATGTCCGTGCATTGTTATTTCTGCTGTTTCCAATGGAGAAATTGAGATATAAGAGATTAAGTAACTTGGCTAAGGGCACTCCACTGCTAAATGGCAAGCTGGAACTCCAAGCCAAGCAGACTGATTCCAAAGTCTGTCTTTACACTCCAGATGCTGTGTGAATCCCACCTGTGTCCTCTGAATTCCTGCTGCCAGAACCTGGGTGTCTCCACCTAAATAGGAAAGCCACCCTTTTACCGCTGGAGCCCACTCTGTCCCCAGGAGGCAGGTCAGAAGGGCTGGGAGGTAGTGTACCCCCACCTGCCTCCCAGAGCAGCATCCGCCGATGACTGCAGCAGTTGGCGTGTGCCCATCGCTGTAGCACTGCCCTGCCTCCAGGGGGATAACCGAGATATGGGTTTTACACCGGCCCTCAAGTACCCCACGTGGGCTGAAGCCCCATCGGCCAGCAGTGGTCACCTTCCTTTCCTTGTCTTAAGGCTCTGCTCCACCACAGGTGTTTTCCTTTACCTCCCAAATAAACAATGTGCCCTTACAACCTTATGTCAGCATTTGCTTCTAGGAGAATCCAAACCAAAGCAAATGACTTGCTGTGTTAACCACTCCCAGGTCCCCTGCAAGGACTTTCAATGCCCTAAATAGAGCAAAGCAGAGACTGACCGGGGACTTTGAAGCCTGTGGGAGTGTCTGGCTTCCCTGTCTAACGAATGCCCTGGCTCTGCCTTTCTCTGCCTCTCAACATTATCTGCTTTTCTCCCTTTCTCAAAGCAGATGTCTGGTCCCTCTACAGGGCCTCTTCACCTTGCTGTGAACACATTTGCAATAAGCCACTGCACCTCGCTCCATTGCACCTGGAAGGATAAATGGTTCTCACCTCTTGTCCCCTGGATCAAGTTATTTGGCGGCTGGTTATTGCAACAAATATAACTATAGGTGAAAGTGGCAAATCAGCCCCGCTCTGCTCGGTACAGCTCGCCTGGAAGCCCAGCCCACACATTTCCAGGAACGGCTCTCTCCATCCCCACAGCAGAAACCTTGCTCAATTCACCTCATTTAGCATAGTGACTGAGCACCTCTGGGTTTTGGGTACAGTACCAGACACTCTCTCAGGCTTGTAATTCATGTTAGAGAACAATTGTGCTTAAGAATATCTTGTTTGCCCTGAGCCCTGGGCCCCTGAAAGTTTTTACTAGATTCCGCAATTTCACAAGCATCCCTTCTCTGAGCAATCACCTACAGAAAACACAAGATGCTTTCCTCACTCCCCTGGCACAGACAGTCCAGGGACAAATAAAGACCACGAGAAAAGAAAGCAGAGGCAACAAAGCAAAACTTTTGATTGTACAACTGGGTTTTCTTGGACTTTTTTGTTTCACTTAAAAAAAAAATGTATCCTTACTTCTTTTGAATCTGGAACTTAGGAATATTTCAAATGCCTGTTGTCACTTTAAGCTTGAGCGAAAAAGATGAAAACAAACCACAAACAAAGATAGAGCAATCACAAATGTATGAATGATATTCCTTCCCCAAAATTAATAAGTGAGCTGCTCAACTATGCTCAGCTGGTATTTATTGTACATATAAAGCAATTATGTACAAAGGTGGTGACAATACTGTTCCAAGCAGACTTCATCCCCTCTGAAAATCATACGTTGAAGCCCTACACTCCAATACCTCAGAATGTGACTGAATTTGGATATAGGGCTTGTAAGGAGGTGGGTAAGTTCAAATGAGATCTTTAGGGCAGGCCTCATCTAATCTAACTGATGTCCTTATATGAAGAGGGAGAAAGACGAGGGAAACACACACACACAGGAAAGACTGCATGAGGCCACAAGGAGAAAGTGGCCGTCCTCAAGCCACTGAGAGAGGCCTCAGAAGAAAGCAAACCTTTATTTTGGACTTCTAACCTCCAGAACTGTGGGGAGATAAATCTCTGTTGTTTAAGTCACTCAGTCTATGGTATTTTATTATGGCAGCCCCAGCAAAATAATATAAATCCTCTATTGTGAATCGAGGCACCTGGATTAGAATCACAGCTGTGTCATCTAATTCACTCTTTGATCTTTAGATTATCACTTTGTCTCTGAGAAGCTCAGCTTCTCTATCTGATAATGTAATTATATTATTCTCTAAAGCTTGGTGAAATGACGTGTTTATAAAATGTGTGTGAAGGTACCCACCCAGCACACGGGGTTTTCACACGGGTGCTTAATACATATTTGGTGATTTATTTCCTGGGTGTCGGAGGAGGAGACAGGATCCAAATTTTTTTTACAACTTAGCTGCCACATAAGTCACAAACATTTATGCGGGCTAACTAAAATATATGGCTTATGTGTGAACGCGGTGATAAATAGATCTTAAAAGATTGCAGGAAGGGATGCAGGTGTATGACGTTCTCTGGGTACCAGGGAAAGACTTTCTGAAAATGAACCCTGAGCTAGACCCTGTCCATTGGTAGGATTGGAGAACAGTGTGGAGGGAAATGTGTGCCTGGAGGCATGCGAGCTGGTGGCAGCAAGAAGTTCTGCTGGTCCGAAAATGGCCTGCGTTGGTGTCCCAAAGGAGATGAAGGTGTGCTCCTGAAGGCCACTGGGGAGTGCCGTGCTCTTCTCTTTGGACTTCGGGGAAGGTGTGCACCAGAAGAGAGTCTGACATTGGGAAGGAAGCTGTTCTTATGTTGTCTATGACTTCCTTTGACTCCAAGATTCTCTAATATGGCTGAAAAGTTAGTGAGGGTTAGTTTGATACATTGATAGACCTTACCATTGGGTAATTGGAAGCAAGTAAAGACTTTTTGTGTTATGATATGATCTGTGATGGTAAATTGTGCTCCAGCAATTCATCTGACAATGCCCTGGAAGCATTTGCCAAGGGGACAAGTCAGCAACACGGTAGAATGTAGAACTAGGTCTTGCCTCTGGCTCTACCATTGACTAGCTGTGTGACCTTAGGAATATGATTTCATTCATTTATTTTTATGCATGCGTTGACTCATTGGGGAATAGTTTTGTGTATGCTTTCCATCTTCCAGGTACACTGCTGAACCATGAGGAAGTGGTAGTGATCACATCTAACCAACACCTAATGTTAGTGACAGAGAAGGCATTGAGGGATACAGGGGTCAAAGGAGGCACAAAACTCATCTTCAGGGTTCAAGGAAGTGATATCAAAGCTTCCCAGGAAAAGGATGTCAAATGGGCCCCCATTTCCCTACCAATTAAAAACAAAATGTAGGGAAAGTATTTTGACTGCCTACTTTATCAGTTTCGCAAGAGTCCAAATAAAATGAATGTATGGGAAAGGTTTAGAAGCTCTAAATGCTAAGCAAGTATAGGATATGTTGCTTTAAAGAAAGAATTGGCAGACCTTTGTGGCTGATTGCATATGGAGGAATGGTAAAGACATAAGGAAAAGCAGGCTACAGCTATCAACCCGGAGAAATGAAAGGTTTGGGATATTTTCAAATTCTTTGAAAAAAAGTGTAATGGTTTAAGAAGAAACAGACTGTTGGCTGAGGGGAAGGGAGCGGCATTGAGAGTGATGTTGACTTTTGAAGTGATCTATGAATATATGATAGATGCAGCTGAGACAGGTAGGGCTCAGCTAGAGGAAAAAGGGATTATCAATATAAAGGTGATGTCTGGGAGCAAGGTCAGTGTTTAGATAAAGAAATGCAAAAGAGCTTTCCTTATCTGGATTTTAAAAAGAATGCTAGTGCATGGAATTGTGTATCTCCAACATCTCCAACGTGAAGCCCGGTGGGCTGGCTGCTGGCTACTCTGGTCTGTTATGGGTACTTCTGGCTGCAGAATGAAGGCCTGCGGGAGCTGGAGCTGGACGCGGGGGGAGGACAGAGAGGCCATAACACCAATGCCTGGGTTAGCAGACCGACAGATAAGGATTTGTAATCTACTAGCTGAAGAATTGTGGGTGAGAAGAAAGCAATTGATTGAGCCTTGGGGAAAGCCCACACTTGGTGGGCAGGAATTAAAAATAGTTGAGGAATGATGAATAATACATTATGGATAGATTTCCTGAGTGTGCAACAGGGTGCACACAAATCTGGTTTTCCACCCTGCTCAAAGGGTGAGGGTATTCAGTCCATTCTGGACAAGACTTATTTACAGGAAGGAAGCACAGAAGACAGAGCGTTTGCCGGGAAAGGCATGGCTTGTTGGGAGGCCTGTGCAGTGTGCACATCCAATGTTTTTGTTGGAGCCATTTCCAATTATTTAATGTTTGAATCTAATCATTTCCTTGATTTAGCAAATCAAAGATTTTTTTCCCCCTCAAGGGCAAAATACCTTCATTTTGTTTTCTTCTCCATAATTAAGTAATTTCTTAATTAGTAATGTTCAACTTACCCAATCTGAAATGACACATTTTATTCCTTTTTGTAAAAGCTTTGCATACGCACGCCCAGCCCCCGCCTGGTGGCGGAGTGCTTGTCACTCCTGCGCTCTTTTGTGTCCCTGAGCTCTGTCTCCCCCCTTCGCTCACTTTCTCACTTGGTGAGAGATTAGGCATCTCCAGCAGTTCTTCCTGAGCAGTGGGGAACCCAGCTGTGTCATCTCACACTGTTTGACTTCCTGGTGGCTTTAATTAGCATAAAGGAATTTCTCCTCAGAGGGGATGTCACACTGTGGCTTTGCACCTGGTGGGCAACGCTCCTTTTTAGTCTTTCACACTTGGCAGGCAGGGGATGGGGCGTCTGCTGGAGAGGCCCTGAGTGGCCTTGACTGTGGCATTCCTCAAGGCCCCGAAGTACTTCACACCTGAGGCCAGGCTGAGCCCAGGCTGCAGGGAGCAGAGCTCAGAGTCTGCCCCCTTTCTATTTTTTGCAGGCTTCCTCCCTCTGCTTGATTAAGCACAGCATCGGATGTCACTTCCCTCCTGTCAGCCTGCTGTAGGCTGCAGGAAATGGTAGGGGTCCAAGCAAAGGCTGGCCTGGATTGGACCGAACATCGCCTTTAAGTCAGGCTGTCTCATCGGCCACCAAGACTAACAATTCCTTGACAGACATCTCCACCAAACGGCTCAGTCAACCAGCGAGCACTGCCTGAGTGCTTGGCGGGCGCTCAGCTCTAGGAAACCTCGCAGGGAAAGCAGAGAGAGCACCGAGGAAGGAACTGTTCAGTGCAAGTTTTCAGGGTCCCTTTCTGTGTACGTCTAAGTGCAGCCCTCTGACATAACTTCACCTGAGACCCGGCTGGGTGCAAGGAGGGGAGCTCTCCCCAGCTGGCGGCTGTTGCTCTTCCCTGACCCTGGCCACCTGCCACTCTTTCCCTCCGAAGCCTCTGCCAGCCCTGGTAGCAAGGAAGATAATGATCCAGCGCCCCCGAGGAGGCACAATTAATGTTAAAGTAATAGAACAATAATGCCCGCCTGTGATGGGGGCTTTGAAATCTCCAGATGAAAGGCCCACAGAAATACTGGCTATTATTAGCATTTATGTAGCGCATTTCATCTTCAAAGCACTTTGCAAATATTAACTAATGAACACAGAGTACTGTCTTTTCTCTCCCCTCCAGGACGGCAAGGGGGAGCCTCTGATGAGTTTCCACTTAAAGGGAAACACTGCTCCATGACATGGAGGCAGAGGAAACTCCTCTCCATAGGCATCTTCGGTCTGTTTGTGGGGGGCGCTGCTCCAATGGTCCATGGAAAGCAGCCTCGAGCCTGCCCTTTCCCCACGAGTGGCCAGGGAACCGGAGTTTCAGCGCAAACAAGTGCTGTCCAGTAGAAGTATAATGTGAGACCCACGTGTGATTCCAATTTCCAAGGGCCACTCTTTAACAAAGTAAATATGTGAAATTGGTCTTAGTAAGTTATTTAACACAATATATCCCCGATATGATAATTTTAACAACATAAATTAACTGAGATATCTTACATTTTTTTGGTACTCTCTTTAAAATCAGCATTTATTTTACATTGAGAACACATCTCACCATGCACTAGCCTCATTTCTCGTGCCCAATTGCCACATGTGGACAGTGGCTACTGCATAGAACAGCACAGATCTGGACTATCTTTGAGAAGGAAAGCCCAGAATGCCTGGTGGTGTCATCCAGGGCTATAAGTTACACGGCAGAGTAGGGCCATGGCCAAGTATGGGCCAGAGTCGGACAAACCCCAAATCCCATCCTGATTCAGAAACCAACTAGCTATGTGACACCAGACTTACTATTTAACCCATTTGGACTTCCTCATATATAACCTGGGAGTGCTTCTATGTCCATTGTCGCAGTTTTTATGAGGATTAAATAAGATTATTTTTGTAAAACAGTGCAGTAACTAGCATGTGATAATAATGCAATAAATGGTAGCTTTGTCTTCTAATCATAGTGAGCTCATATTTCAAGGCCCTGACTCTATCCCATTCACCACTAGTATCAAACGCATCCTAGTTCTAACTCTGCATTTGGTTGGGTTTCGGCAAAGGGGTAGACAGATGCATTCTCTCAGCCTCAACCCATGTGTGATCTGTGCTATCCACATGGATATACTCACAGCTTTGTATGGCCAGGACAAGGAACCCCATGTAGGGTCACATGATTTGAAGAAAGGAAAGATAACGGGGGCTGGAATCTGAAGGTTACTTCTGCAAGTGTCTGGTGCCTTCAATGACTTTCCGTGGTCTATCCCTTAACAAGAAACACTAGCTCCCCCATTACTCTAGCCCACCTTTAGCCTGGCCTTCCTCCTCCTGTGATGCAGTTCTCCAAACATGTCAGAAAGTCTTGCTTCTCCTTGCCTTTGTTCACCACATTCCTTCTACCTAGAGCAGTTCTTCCATCTTGACTCACAGATCTTGTGTTAACTCTAATCCTGGCACTTGTAAGCTATCATTGCCCTTCCGTGTTCGTGGCACAGCTGGAGTGCACTGGCTTCTCCATAAATGCTTGCTGAATCTTTGCTAAGTCACAGATAAGGGAGCTGGTGGTATGGGACTTAGGTTCCAGGGGCATCTGCGCCAGCCCCCCACACCCACGGTGTGCATATCGTGGGTACTCTGCACTCTCTCAACTGGAAGTTCAGTGTTGCCCAATGTTATTTACACCAACAATTCCTTCAGTTTAAATCATTTTAAAATAAGAAACAGCAACTGAAATATAAGTTGTCCTGTTTCTAAACGTATCACTTCAAGAGGCACCTTTTCAGCAAGAAGCTTTCATACTCTAAAGCATTTCTGAAACCTTCTCAACTCGGGAAGAGGCTCTCCTACTTGCAGTCCTTGATATTCTAATACAGAACATGCCTACATACCTTAGCGTGAGTCCCGAGTCTCGTCCTGCCCTCCCATTCACCAACGAGGAGAGGGGCGCTCAGCTACTTCCAGTCTGAGCTGCTAACTGAACCTAGACCCCCCCCTCCCCCGCCGCTGGTCCTAGCTCTCTGAGTCCATAAACTGCCAATGACCATTGCATCCAGTCATCGACGAGGGAGAAGTTCTTCTCGGGTCCCCCATGGGTGTCTTTATTTGTTTAAGGCCACCAGGAGAGATTTTGTGGGGGCTGTTGAGCTGGGGTTCGGTCTCCAACTGGCCCAAGTTGATGTCTTACTGAGAGTTCCTTGCCTCCCGGAATTTCCTCTGGGGGCCTCTTCAGAGCAAAACACAAAAGTGCAAAACACAACTGACCAATTGTGCAGAACTATTTGTAGGGAAAGATAGTGTGGTCGGGTGGGGAAAGGAATTCTTTGTGACCCCTGAGGTGGCTAGCTAAAGCTACGGAGCCCCTGAAGCATGAAATTTGATTACGCTTATCTTGGTGCACAGCTCCTGATAACTGCTGTCAGTCGTTCGATCATCCAGCAAACGTCTGCAGCGGCAGGTAATACGGCATTAGGGTAGAACGCTCCACCTTCCTTGCGTGGTACCTCTGAAATGGCAGCGGACCATCTGCACCGTGGAAATGGGCTAGCCAGGGATGACTCAGTGCTTCGATTGTTACTCTTAAGGGCTTCTATCAAACGATTGCTTTCTATTGCTTTTAAGATTTTGTTGACTTCCTCCTCCGATCAGATATTTTAAGAGCGGCTTGGAGAGATTCCAAGGTGATTAGAGAGTTTGGAGAATGAAAACCTCCAAAGAAAGGTTCAAGAACTAGCATTATTTAACACGGAGGAGAGAGGCTGAGGGTGATTTACTATCTTCAAACGTGCAGAAAGTCCCACAGGCTGGGAGACTATTGGCTGCTCTGAACTGTATCCCGAAGCCAAAATAAGGGAGTTGAGTGCTCACAGAGCCCGTCAGACAAGTCTGGGCTGGAGAGTTGGGGGACCTATTCCCAGTCCTGTCTCTCCCATTTGAAGTTATCTGCGTGACTCTGGATATGTCCCTCAGCTTTCTGGGCTTCACCCTAGATGGCCTGCTTTCTTTCCTGCATTTTTCATGATTCTAGGAGTCGTTAGGTTAAAATAGTGGTTAGACTGGAAAATGGCAAGTTTTCACTGGCTGATAGAGTACTGCCTAGAAACAGAAGAACCCGCTAAGTAATCCCTCAAGAGGTTTTTATGGCAATTTTCAAAGATTTTTGTTATTTTAAAAAACAGAAACTGTGGTATTTTTGCAGAAATTGAGGAACTGGACTCTTTCGAAGAAGAGCTGGGTCTGAGGAACAACCATCAGCTTCCACAAAGAAGGACGGAAACCCAGTAATTCTGATCTCTGCCGTCATAACGGTATTCCCAGTGTCTTGTAGCCAGGGATGGTCTAGTTGGGGACTTTGTCCCTCTCCAGGTTGACGCTGATCGCAATTCAGTGGTACAATCATTTAAATTATCCAGCACGTGGGAGGAACTGGGAGCAGGAGAGACCAGCTGCCCTGGTTGCCCTGAGATTTGCCTAATGTGAGCCAGCCGATGGTCTGGGCAGGGGACACTCCCTGGGCAATCTGGGCTTTAACTGCAGGGGAGGAAAGACTTTTTCTTTCCCCATCTCAAGTTCTATAACTAGGACCTGTGACTTGAGCTGACAAGATACAGTTCAATAGGAGAAAAATATACAAATTTTACATGATGTTAATATATTTACATGATACTGGGGGCTTCAGAGAAAGAAGCTGTTAGACCCTGCGGGCTTAGAAAGCACTTTAACAAAGAGTGATACATTGTGGACACATGACAAGACACAGTAAAGAGAGGCTTGCGAGAGTGATGGTAAATTTTCGGATAGTGACTAGAAAATACACCAGGGGAACTAATGAAAGAAATCAGAGTTATTTTAGTAGGTCTGTTTGTACAGATCCATTTTGGTGCTAACTCCCAGTCCCTGGTGATAAGAATGTTCTTCTCTTCCTGTTACAGGGAAATTTTCTAATGGGAAATTTCATGTCCTGCTTTTAGGTAGAAGAGGGGAGGGCCGAGAGCCCTCCATGCACCTGCTGTTTCTCAAGTGCTTTCAGCCCAAAATAATCAATATGACAAAGTGGTGTATTTGGGGTGGCATGTTCTGAACCCCTCCACATGCTTCCTACAAAGGATGGCGCAGCAGCTGGGAAATGCAGCTGCATCTTTACCCTCCGTGACCCTTCTCTCCAGTCCAAAAGGAAGTTCAGCACCTTTTTTGGCCCATAATTTCTCTGGATAGATTTCCACAAAAGCTGCTGTTGATCTTTGTAAAAGAAGCTCATTTGCTGCACAGTCCGAGGTGGGAGGGGCCATGGTTACCTGCGAGATCGGGCTAAGAGGGGCCCCAAAGAATGGCCCCAGCACCCAGGTGCCACAACCGTGGAAGCAGGTGTTGTTTAGCAGGAGTCAACAACACCCCTGACACCATCCCAACTACAAAGGCAGTATATCCTAATTAACTGCAAATGCCTTGCTCATAAACCTGTCAGCGCTGGGCTCTAATTCTGTACTTTTAATGATGCATTTGATTAGAAGGTAATTTTATTCACTTGTTGGCAGTCAGACCTGTTTGGTGAGGGTCTCTTTCCCCTGTTCTTTCTCCACCTTCTCTCTCCTGTTCAAAACATTTATAAAATTGTGATGTTTGAAACTATCCAATAAGTAAATAAATAAATCTACAAAGCAATGTCACACTGTCTCCTCAACACCAGCGTGTGTGTGTGTGTGTGTGTGTGTGTGTGTGTTTGCTGTGTAGGTAATGGGGTAAAGTGAAGTGTGATTTTTCTAATTTCCCATAGGGGTCTATACGCAGAATCTCTTCTTTTCCAGCCTAATATTCTCCTCACTTCGAGTCCAAATAATTGACATGACTTCATAGTGCATCACATTTTGCAAATTGATTCCATGTTCTTTTATTTCATTTACCTCTTGCAATAAACCCATGAGAGAGTTGTGCCCCTGAAGAAGGAAAAGCAAGTCAGAGATGATCTCATTGGTCTCAGGGACCCAGTCAGTAAATCAGGAATTCAAAGCCGATCCCAGTTTAAATCCCAGGCCTTCTCTACCACACCATACCCTTCTTGCTGAAGAATAGCTTTCTCTTTTTTCATTGAAAATGAAACCTGAGGCTGACCCGCACTGGTAATTGTTGCTAGAGGACACCAGGAGCAAGTGTGGCTGGGCACAGTCAAGATTCTGGACCTCCTGGATCCCATTTCTTGCTGTGGAAGCCTAAGGTCGTGATTAAGATAAGTCAAGGTCCAGACCTCGGGGTCAATCCGGGAGTCCAAGTGAACTGTGCTTTGCCTCTGTCTCTCCCACACTTCGTGCTTCCTGTTCTTCCTGATGGTGCAGGTACTGATTTCACTCCCTCGCCTTACGTCTCTTGATCTTGCATGTTTTCTACATGTATCAGCTCATTTAATCTACATGTCATGCAGGCGCAGTATTACCCCTGAAGGAATCTGCTCCCAAGGTCATCTCGCCCAAGGTTACGGAGCGGGGGAGGCAGGGGCTGCCGGTGTGACTTCATTGCCTGAGCTCTCCGTTGCCGCTTCTGTGAATCAGCACATTGCTAGCAGGTGTCCGATGAGCTTTGCACTGCGTTAGGTGCTATGAGAGGCGCCATAGAAGTACTACACAATTTTTAACTGGGGATCCCAGAAGGAGAGCACTTCTCTAAATTATCATTTAATGTCTGTATGTCAAGGCACCACACAATTTCACCTAGGATTCTCTAAACACGGCGGCCTGAGTGTGGAGTGTTCTGTGCTGCTAACTCTCATACCTTCTTTAGTAATTGAAGGTCGTAAAGGTTAAGCGGCTTTGATTCGTGTGTTGGTTGGTGCCAGGGCAGGGATTTGATCCCAGGTTTGGGGGTCCAGGGGCTAATCCTCACTCCACTTTACTGCACCTCCTGTCTGTATTTATCAAGGGGCAAAAGGGGAGAACAGCCTGCTCTACCCATCTCCTCGGAGCTTAATTTTTATTCTCAAATGTTTCAAGCCTAGCTGCTCTTTAGGTGGTTGATTATACTTCTATGAAATCTCCATTTGAAGGAAAATTGTATCATGTGTTAGAACGGCGAAGAGGAGAACTCATGACCTTGCGTTGCTTTGTATTATGTCGCCTTCCCTGATATTCTCTTGTGCAGCTGGCAGGGAGTTTGACACATTGAGTCAGACAGCCCCTTATTATTAAATCTGTTTGCAAATGTGTGGAAAGTGCCCTGCACACCCACCCTCGTTATGAGTGGTGGCAGGTCGTGGATATGAATCATAGGCCCCTAGAAGCGCTTGCCTTCTCCCTTTCCTTACATCAGATTGTCAACATTTCAGAAACAGTAATGGTAATAATGCCGGGCCATCAGAGCCATTGAGTGGCAGCCTGCAATGTGGGGGCACACCACTTTGAATAGGTGGACAGATAGTTGAAAAAGGTTCACCGTTCAGTGAAACAGCCTCCACGTCACCCCAAATGCGCTAAGATGGGGTGACTGTGTGCATACCATCTACTTTTATGATGTCCTTGATTGTATGGAATTAATTAACTGAGTTATGATCGCCAAACATTCCAGAAATGCAAAGTGCTGGATAAGGGTTCCTTAAAAGTAATAATCTCATCAACAAAGCAGGTTTGCGTGTGGTGGGTGCCCAGAGGGAAGGCCCCTTGGGAAAGCCTCTTGTTCTAGTTCTGGTTCAAAGCCTGTATTTTATTCCTTAGCTCAGCATCCCTCCCTCGGAGTCTACAAGGAGGTCAAGAGAGGGAGAGGAAGGGAAAGGAAGGAGGTAGGGCAGTTGATGCCTCTCCATCACCTCCATCCGAGACAGGGATGCTACCTGGCATTCATCCTACTGCCCCACAATTCACCCCATCTCCATGCCGCCACTACACCAGGGAGAGCGTTTTGTTTTCCACTTAATTTGGGAAGTCGGGGTTTCTACACTTCTGCTACAATTCATGCAGTTCTTCCTTCATTCAGAAAGTCTCTGCAAGCAGCTGACTGTGGGCTGAGCAATAGTTAAGGCCCTAGAAACATGGTGCACAGAACTGCAAATCAGATGCGTTGGGAGGCATTTTTGTGGTCCTAGGAATTGATCATTTTTTCCCATTCTGGATAAGAGTCGTAGCAGGGTATTTGATGAAATATCTAATATAATCAAAGCACTACATTAGGCACTCAAGTGAGAATACATGTAGTAGGGTTTAGGAAGGTGAGGAAATCATTGTCATAGGTACACACCATGAAACCAACAAGGCAATACACATCAAGTGCACTCCGTAAAGGGTTTTAGGGATTTGCTAAAAGGATTGAGAATTCTAGATGGGTTGGTCTGGGAAGGCTTCATGGAAGAGGTGAGAACAGGAGAGAGCTTTGGGGGTTGCTAAAAACTTATATTCGAAATCTATGCTTTGGGTTTAGAACTGCCCTCCAATAATGAAATACATTTTAATTGAGCGCTGAGCATCCTGTCCTTGCCCCAGGCAACCTGGTAACAGCAACTTGAACAAAAGCAAAGCAGTTACATAGACCCAGTTGGCTTTCTGGCGAGTCCTTTGCTGTCCCTTTAATGCCCTGGACCTGCTTTTGTACTGGCCTTCTCCAAGCCCAGCCCCTAGATGAAGCCTCCTCCTAGTTTTCTGGATTTTTTCTTTAAGGAGAAATCTAGAGACGAGGTGCAAAAACTTACCGAGAATTATGGGGTGCCACTGGGACACTTTGGTTTTAAATTGAGACCTCAGCCCATAAAAAGTCTGCAGCAAACTCAGAGGTTTGGCTTCAGAAATTAAGGGCTGTCACTTTAAACTGATTTCCTCTTCCTGGGTCTGCTCTCCTGGCCCCAGCCTAAGGCAGAGGAGAAGGGATATTTTAAAGTGACAGGTTTAAACAGCCTCCATGTGTGCGGTGCAATCATTTTTCACACGAAGCCTCCTGGGCTCGTGCTGAGGGGCCCTGCAGGATCCAATCTCCCTCTATAAATTCGTGGGAAGCCCCATGCTGCCTGGCAGCGAGAGCCGGAGGGAGGGGCTGCCTAAGGCAGGGCAAGGGAGCAAGACAGGAAGGAGGCCTGAAGAAAGGGAGGCGCCGCTGGGCACAGCACCCCTCAGGTCTCCTTGCACACCTCGGGGAGCACTGCTGAGCACCAGTGGCCAGCTCGGGGCTGGCCCATCGGAGGTGCGGGGTGGATTCCATGAATGAATTTGAAAATCGTGTCTGAGAGTCTACTTCCATGACGTATAGTGGAACGAGAACTGGAATTAAAGGCTGAAAGCGGGGCGCCTGGGTGGCTCAGTCATTAGGCCTCTGCCTTCGGCTCAGGGCGTGATCCTGGCGTTCTGCGATCGAGCCCCACATCAGGTTCCTCGGCTGGGAGCCTGCTTCTTCCTCTCCCACTCCCCCTGCTTGTGTTCCCTCTCTCTCTGCTGTCTCTATCTCTCTGTCAAGTGAATAAATAAAATCTTTTTTTTAAAAAAAAAAGGCTGAAAGCTTGGTATCTAGCCCTACTCTGTTATGTGCTTATGCAGCGTTAAACTTCACCAAGTTCTACCTTTCCGAACCTCAGCTTCCAGATCCCCCTTGGGGACTGTTTCAGCCTGGGCATTCCTGGGAGGAACAACTGAGCAGTGGATCTGAAAGCATTCTGCAAAGTGCGGGGTGGTACAAGTGAACGGCATCCTGCCGGCACTGCCCGTAGAACTGGATGTCAGTGCCTGAGGTATGCCCCTAATTTGCTGCTCTCACTGCATAGCAGTGAATGCCAGTCTCTCCTTGGCACTTCTTCAGAGCCATTACTAGAATTAATGAATGGGATACCTCCCACCCCAAGGGCAAATGTCTCCGAATAAGGTTGAGAGCCTCAGCTAAGTAGTGGAATAACCCCACCCCCAGCTCTCTAGGCAGAGTCCCCAAGGTCCTGGCCTTGGCCATTGCCCTCTGGGCAGGAGTGGACATGGAGCACGGTGCCACCTGGGTCAGAGCCTGACCCAACTTCCCTTCACGCGTGGCCACAGGGCCCAACTCCCGACCCCAGGAAGCCTTAGATGGAGAGATTAAGCCCAGTTCTTGTTTGCCTGGATCCCGACGAAGCTGTCCCCGCTTGTCCTGTGGTGAGAAGAAAGCTGTCTGGGAGAGGCGGGCGGCTCCTGGCCGTTGTCTGGCTCTGCTCCACAGATGCCCTTCGTGCTGGTGGGCCGCAGAATTTCCAGACAAAGCCACAGGGAACCTAGTCTAACGGGTAGGGAGTGGAAGAACTGCCTTTTTTATTTCCCTTGCTTTAAAATCCTGTGATTTTTCTGAGCAATTCTTAGCTTGCCGGCTGAGCTTCGCAGCTACCGATATATTTAAACTTTCGGTATTAAAGATCTCAGACGCCTCCCCCAGGAGATCACCTCCCCAGTTCAAGTAAGCCAGGTGCCCTCTTGAGACGTGGGGGATTCGTGTCCCCAGCAAAAGCCTCTCTCTTTTCAAACTGGGAGATGGCAGTGCCTGGGCCCTATTACTGGAAATAGATGCATTTATGAATTTCAACATCCTATTAGCAATGATGATCGACAGAATCACGAGAATGGAGATATTTGGGTGCACAGCTGACAGATGATTTATGTGCTCAGATATCACGAGGATGTAGAGTGTGTCTCCAAAGAGGCCCTTCAGGAGACGGTGTGGGCGCAGCCTGGGGGGGCGCAGGGTTCCCAGCGTTATGACACAGGGGCTGCCTCGGAGTTCACGGGGCCCCTTCAGGACGTTCGTAAAAACGATGCTCAGACAATGACACAGAGGGGTGTGCAAGTACGGGAGGGGAGGGGCCGCTTGTGGGGACAGCACTCGTCGCTCATCTCACACACCAGTCTCCTTGAAACAGGTTTGAGCTGACACAGGCAGATCAGCCAAGGTAAATTTCTTTTCCTCAGATGTAATAATTCAACTGGAATTGATAAAATGAAATATAGTTTGGAATCACTATCTACCCCAGTGAGATTGGATCATGACAAGAATATATTGAGTTATGAACATCTAAATGTGGCCGCGGAGGGACTCTCTCCCGATGTCCATTGGACATGGGCCCTGCTATTATTAATTGCCTGATTTGGGCTCCCATGGCTATGTTGACTGTTTATCCAACCCATTCTCCCTCCCTTTCCCCCCAGAGCAGAGAGTTACCTAGATCTTTATTGGCTTTTATGCCCTCTCAAGCTCCATCCATAAGCGAAAAATTGAATCGGTCCCATTAGCTTGATTTTAGTAGCCATGGAGAAGGTAATGGATCCCAGGCCTGCTTGCCATTTAATTTAGACGTTAAAACCTCGCCTATGATTGCCCTGGATACCTCAGTGCTGCCGCCTCAGAGATGGAAGTGCACAGGAGGGGTGCCGTCAGCCCTTGTAGGTCATCAGTGACCCCATTTGTGAAATACCTAGTTAATTAAGCAAAGATGGTCACCAAATTGAATCCCCTCAGGGATAAAAAAAAAAAAAAAAAAAAAGAGGGTGGGAAGAGAATTGGTCATAGCTGGCTCTCTTCATCTCAACCAGCACCATTGGAAGTAGATAAAAAGAAGCATGCTTTGTCCTGGTGGGGATAAGGCTTTTTGTGGATTAAAACACTTATTGCATGAAAAGCTCTTTGGAGAATACTTAGTGTCCATTATAAGCATGTTAGTGTCACCTGCTATTATTATTCAATGGTGTTTCCAACTTGCTTTTCATTCATCTGTCCTTATGCCTTATTAAGACGGTATACTCCAACTTATCAGAATTTTCAATCTATCTTGCTATAACTTAAAGCTCTTTTCCTTACACCGGCCTCACAGAGGTAACGCAGATCCTCTATCAAAGTGACCTGGGTGACTGTGGATAAGTCCCTGTTCTCTGTGGGGCTCAGTTTTGCTTTGTTTCGTGTCATGTGGGCGCCAAGCTAGACGGGCTCCCGAGGACTCTTTCAGCTGCACTGGAGTGATTATAGGCCACAGTAGCAGCAGCGGCTATGCATAAATTATGCACCTGGGCATTGTTATAAGTGCGTTTCTTCTTTAACTCATTTAATTCATACAATAATCTCACTGAGGAATTCCAGTTTCTATCTTCATCCTAAAGATGAGGGAGCTGAGGCACAGAGAGGTCAGGGAGCTTGCCACAGTTGCCCAGACAGTGAGTAGAGGAGCCGATATTTGGATCAAGGAGAGATTTGTGAGGGTATGGAATAGAATCGGTGCCTCTACGGTTTTCTGTTAGTATGGTTTTGTGAATCTTCCCGAATTCCGGGAGAATCTAGAAATCAGCCTATCTCTATTCTGTTGGCTTTATACAGTGACCTGACCTTGGCATCAAAGAATATTTTCCATCCATAAATAGCAAAGCACGTCATTGCCAAATAAATGAGAGAATATTTGCTACTGTGAAAATGCCCCAACAAGCTGAGTTATTACTACTGTGTCATGATTATAACAAGAATAATGTGCATTTATGGAACACTTTATGTCCCCCAAGTACTTCATGGCTGTCCTAATTAGGCAGCCTGTTGACACGTTCCCAGGAGATGTCTGCAAACGTTTATTTCAATGCTTCGGTGCTGGGAAACTTATAAGTACCTCTCAGCTTAGGATGGAGGGTCAGGGAAAAGGTATGGGAAAGCCAGCAAGGCTAAGCCCCAAAGTATGACTGAATAAGGATCAGACCTAACATGTGAGAAATGCAATACTTGACCCACTTCTCTTTGGACTGTGTAAATCAAAAGTTAATTACTGGGAGGACCCCATTTGTATTTTTATTGCTCTATTTACATTTTATGAAACCATCTGGTATCATTAATATGCTCAAAGTCAGTTTAGTTTTATTTGTAATTTCACAGCAAAAGAAAAAGCTCATTCTTCCTCAAGTGGGAGAAACCACAGGCCTGGGGAAGGAAGGTGACCGACATGGGTGTGGCCTTGGCTGGAACAGTGACCAGTGAAGTGGCTCCTTGGCTGCTCTTTGAGCGGGATCTGGGCAGTTCTGGGGGGTCCTGGCAGCTTTTTGACTGCCCTGGTCACTTGAGGGAGGGAGGTGCTCTGAGCTGAGGGATAATCTGTATCTCTGGGATGTGGATAACTTGTTAAGAGTCGTACAATGACAGGTTGAAGACCAGTAGAACAAGCCCACCAGCTGCCCTTTCCGGGCACTGAGCTACAGTGAGCCGGTCCAAAATATCACTGTCTCCAACCAGGCCCATCTGTGGGGCATCCCAGGGGCCACACACATGGATGGAGCCTACAAGCCCTCTTGTTCTTTTTCTCTTGTTCAGCTTCCCCAGGACACAGCTGAGTGGCCCCCTTGGAGGTGGTTAGGGAGATGAGAAACCACCTCCGGCCACTCTTGGCACAGGGACCTGTGGCAAAATGCTGCCTCCCAATCTCGACCCAAAGCCAGCAGCTGCTGGAGGCTTACAAAGCACTGGACCTTCTCGTTTTCATTTTAAATGTTATCTCAGCTGGGCAGTTCTTGCAAATGAGCTCTTCACCCGCCCTTCCTCTCTAATGCCCCCCCACCAACCACCACCCTACACTCTACGCAAACACATCCCGGCCAAAACCAGGGCCTACAAGTGGTGCACATTAAGTAAATTGCAGCTTACTGGCTACGTTGGTGATGTTCCCAGATTGAGTTCCTCTGGCTTAACGCTTGGATGATAATGACAGGAGCTGGTGGGTCAGATGTGGCAGAGGGATAGCCTTCAAAATCGAAATGGCAAGAGTTAGCATCCCGGAGCTTCGGTTTTAAACTAGTTCATGGATCTATAAGTAAGGTACGGTGGGATGCATTTTTTTTTTTTTAAACAGTGGAAACATCTTTCTTCGTGCTACAGAGAAACTTGTACTTCATAACTGTCTGCAATCGTACCCTGCAGGTTTCAGAAACACAAAACAAAACCTTTTATTGATTCTGCCGAAAAATAACCGTAGTTTCTTTCTCTAAGTGATCCCCCGGTGCAGTTTCTTTCCTGTGACCCCTGTCTCCATAGTTTTCCTGACTCTGCCTCCTCCTCCCATCCAGTTTTTTTTTTTTCTCTGCTACAAGATATGAATGGGGGGAGAAGGATCAGAGGCTTTGAACAGGAAAAAGAAATGCGAAAAACAGAACAAAAACACTGTACGTGCTTGACCGTCTCTACCAGATACTACAATTGTTTGGGACCCAGAAAGAATGTTTTGTCCTTCTGTCCCTACTCCCAGCTGGAGGCCATTTCCACATCTGAAACCACCACACCAGGCAGTGAACAAGGACAATGGTTAAGGCCCTGAACTCGCTCAGTGGGCACCAGGGAGTCAGGGCCCGATCTGGTGCTCCACGAGGAGCGGTGGAGACGCCTTCGCTGCCCGCCAGGGGAGGCACTATTGCTCCTGCCTGAACTGGTCAGGACCCGACTGCCCAGCTCTTGGCAGGATGACGCCCTTTGCTCTGATGCTTGTAGTTTCAAGATTTGGCATTCTCGAAGTGAAATCCAAATGTCCAACATACGTGAATCCGGAACCTGGGGAGGGCTGAGCAAGTGCTCTTATAATTCCACATGCTTTCCAACCTGCCCTTTTGTGTCCCCCTGTCACTGTGCAGCCCATGTTTGATTCATGACGGGGCCCTCCATTCCTCATGCCACCCCTCCCTTCTTGCCCGCTTACTCTTCCACGCATGTCCGTTTTAATCCTCTCCTCCTTCCTCTGGCATCTGGTTTATTTTGTATATAAAACACTGACGCAAATGTCCAAAATAAATTATGCTGAATAATAGATGAAGACAGCTACATAATTTATAATGCTGGAGGCCAGAGAGAGTGGCCTGGGCTGTGTGGAGGCCGGCGGCCCCTCCTCAGCTGCTTACCACAGCCTACTGGGCATTCACAGCTTTAATGCTAGGAACCAGCAGAGCCCCGAGTCTGTGGCTCAGACGGTCTGCCTTGAGGTGTGTGTCTGCCCCAGCTGGGACCCAGACTCCCCCGCCCAAGCAGCGGCTGTGCACTCATAGAAAGAGTGTGTGCCATGCCTGCCCATCAGCCCACACCCTCAGCCTGGCTCTTCCAGCATCCCTGGCCTCCCATCTGGCAAGCCCCCCCCCATGCTCTAACCACCACCTAGCAGCTCTGCCCCCAACCCAGAGTCCTTTTCCCTAGTTTCTCACCTAGCTCAAGCCTCTGCGTTGTTTCAGCTTCTTGTGTATCCTTCCACTCACCCTTCCATGGCAGCTGGGCCATTCATAGGCCTATACATTTCCCCAGGCTTCATCTTCCCTGGCGGGGCATCTCAACCCTGATCACTCACAGTCCTGGAACCACCTTGAATGTGTCCCGCTGGGCCTGGACTGGCTGTAGGCCGTACACCTGGGGACTCACAAGTCTTGCCCATTTGCCCTGACCCTGGGAATCTGCAGGCTGGGAGGAAGTAAATATGCTGGCATTGCACAGGGGAAGAGAGAGTGTCCTTCAGCTTTGCAAACCCAGAGAACTAGCTCGGCCCATAGAAGACATCTTCAGAAGAGGAGAACATCAGTTATTTTTCCCCATCCTTGGTGTCATGTGATAACTAAGGGTGGTGGAATGGCTCAGCTCACAGCACCACAAGATCGCCTAACAAGAAATCGGAGTTGTGTAATTATGAGGGCAAATTCGCACAGGTCAAAACTCATTAGCCAAAGTGTAAAAACAACATTCTGTGGTAATACGTCATTCTCTGTGTAGCCATGCATGTTCAGCTTCATTCCCATCATGCCTCAGCATCATCCGCCGATGTGACGCCCTCCCCAGAAGTGCATCCCTCTCCCTGCCCTTTCCTTTGCATACGTGGCAGGTCTCTGACCCAGGAGCTGTGACCCAGGGGTGTGGGCCCTGGGCTAAGAGATTCTGAGTTTCCCAAATGCCCACTGTGGGTGAGGAACGGTGCTGGCCCAGGAATGAGTGTTATCTAATTCACAACTTAAACAACTTGGGAGCTGATGTTCGCTCTGTGTTCCCGAGAAGAAAACTGGGCTTTGAACCAAGCAATGGTGCTCAGATCGCACAGCGGGCAGGTGAAGGAGATGGGGACTTGGGGCACCTTAGAAAGGGTCAGGGAGCAGGAGGCCGAGGTATCTTCCAGGATCCAGCTTTCCTCATAGGTACCAACCTACGTCGCATGGTGGGGCCCTCCTCATCCCACGCTGCTGAGGGAGCAGTGGATGGAGCATTACCGACCACAGGCTTGGAAGTGGTGACTTGTCAGACCCTTGTTGTGTCACATAGACAAGGGACTGGGACAGCAGCTGCATTTGAGAAGGCCTTCTGAGCATTAGAAAATAGTTTGGGGTTCTAAAAAAGGAAAGTAGGTTCAGGCCATGACGATAGTTGTGGAATGATTTCAGATTTTCATTTCTGACAGGAAAATGGAAGGGCCATGTAACTGTGAGATTTTTAGTTCTGTCCATTTTCACGTGACTCACCAGCGAGGCCTGGGGGATCTTGCACCGTTAAGCAGAGAATCCAGACAAAAAGAGTTTGGTAAACACACCCCAACAGGGGCCAGGGCTCTGGATTTGGGGGCCTTTTATGCATTTAGAGGATCCTCTGGCTGCCTTGGAGTTGTGGCTTTTGCACATGGAGGACGGGATTTGCGAGTGGGACTTTGCAGTCTGAGAGTTTGGGAGAGAGGTTAGTGGTGGCGGAGGTGGAATATCTGAATGATTTTAAGATCTGAAAAAAGAACAGCCCGAGACAGACAGAAAACATCCAGCGTTTGCTGTCCTCAAGCAGGCTCCAGTGGCGTGCATGTCCTGAAGACCCGTATGCAGCCCATGTGTTTGTTACACTTCTGGTAGGCACGGGGACGGCCAAGGGGAGCCTTCCCTGCTCTGGCCTCCAACTCCCAGGGACTCCAGGTGCCTGTCGCCCCTCTCCTGGAGGTTCCTGTCTGACAGCTTGGAAGCCCTAGGAAAGCCAGGGCAACTGTGGGGCTCACTCAGGCAAAGCTAAAGAAACTTCTTCAGAAGAATAGCAGGAGCCCTGGCTTTTCTGTGACCTTCACTCCTATTTGATTTCCTAATGCACTTACTTCTCAAGTTAATGCCTCCAACACAGCTCCTAGATGACTAATTCTCATGTGATTCACATGCAAAAATTAGACACCCAATGTACGGCTCCTCTCCCAGACTAGATAAAGAAGCCATTTGCACCTCTTGTCTGGCATGCTTTTCATCTGTCAAACAAGTGCTCCCACTGGGACTTGGTGGCCTAGGGCATACCTGTCCTATCACCCGCTGCAGGAGCCGGGGAAAAGCTCACCTGCTACACTCCAGCATTCAACTTCGCAGTTTGGAAGAGTCTCAGGCTTGATGGAATGGAGGGATATTATAATATTTGGTCAAGGAATAATGACACAGCCTGTCAAGGATACAGGGTAACATTGAGCAGAAACGATGTTACTGTAACCACTTTGTAGTCAGAATCCAATCAGCATGGGCAGTTAGTAGGATTTCTCAGCTCTGGCATTGTTGACAGTTTGAGCTGTGTAGTTCTCTGTGGTGGGGACTGTCCTGTGCCTACGGTATTTAACAGAGTCCCTGATGTCTACTCAGTGGATGCCAGTATCACCACCTGCCCCCAGTTGTCACAGCCCAAAGTGTCTCCAGATATTGTCAAATGTCCTCCAGGAAGCAAAGTTGTTGATAACCACTGAGGTAAATAATGTCAGCCTTCTCCATCAGAGCCATACAAAGTGAAGTCCTGGGACAGGTAGCAGTGGTGTCATCTGGGGGTTCGTAAGAAATGCACATTTTCACGTCACACCCAGACCTTCCAAAGCAGAAGTTCTGGCTCTGGGACTCAAGGGTTTACATTTTAACAAGCCTTCCAGGTAATTCTTATCCATGCAAAACTGTGAGAGAGAGAGTGCTACAAGGTAACCACTTGGCATCCGTGGCTATTGGAATGGTTTTAATTAAATCAACTGAAATGAAAAATTCAGTTTCTCCGTTGATCTAGCCACATTTCAAATGTTCAGTAGGCACCTGTACATGGTGGCTGCCAATACAGGATAGGGCGGTTACAGAACATTTTCATCCCTGCAGAAAGTTCTGTTGGGAGTGCACTGTTTTCCACCATAACGAAGTTGTTGCCAAAATGTGGGTGCCTCCAAGAACCATCAGACTGGCACTTTTGCTCTCAGCCAAGTCTTACGGAATAGGCACTGGCTACCTTCTGGTATTATGTAGCTAGTTATAGAAGCAAACCGAGAGAAGCCGCCTTTCTTCCAGCCCTAGATTTGTGTGTAGGATAGATATAACAGCATTTCCCTCCCCCAGGGCCTATCTACGGGAACAGTCAAGGCAACTGGCCAGAGGAACACAGAGTTGGGGATAAGCTACATAATACAGAGCAGGCCTAAATCTTTCTTTACGGCAACACATCAGGGTAGGGAAATAAAAACAATTATAAATCCAGCTACTACCCCATGAATAACAAAGGACACAGGCCTAGGTGTCGGGTGCTTTGCTGGGGCTCTGGGCTTCATGGTGGCATGACGGGGACTAGCTCATTCTAGTGCCTCTACCACTGATGAGCTCGGATGAGTGCCAATCCCCAAGCCTTCCAAGAAGTTACTGTGGGGCTCTTACTCTAGCAAACCTGCATATAGGGCTTAGCAGGCTCCAGAGGAAGACATAATCATTCTCATGGCACCAGACTTCCAGGCAGTCCCTGCACTAGGGTAGCGGTGCCACCACCTCCCCTTGCCATGCCTGCTGCAGACATCACAAGTCAATCCTGGATGCAGCCAGGACCCCCAATCCCCATTTAGATGCACAGGAGGACAGCAGTTCACAGTCTCTGCCTTGTAAGTCAGACTCTCTTTTTTTGCCTCAGTTTCTTTCCGGAAAACCCAAACACAACTAGCTGTACAAGAGGCCGCTCTGCTGTATTTCTCCTTTAGGGACCAGAGATGTGTCTCTTGGCTTCTAGAAGGCGATCCCTTAATGCTCATGTCCTCGTTCCTTCTCTGTGGACAAAGCCTTTCTTTCACCACGAGCTGTAATTCGCCGTCCCACACGATGCTGCCGGGGCCCCCGGAGCTGCACAGATGGAAGTCCACAGTTGAGGTGCTCCTGGGTTGGTTGATTCCAATTTGGATTATACCAAGCCCGGAGTTCTCTATGATTTATTCTCAACTACAAATGAAATAAAATAAGACCTATAAAAAATGCACAGGACATTCCCACCCCGGTCGGCAACAGTTTCAGCAAAACTTCTCCGCAGGAACCCAGTCTTGAGTGAAATCTGCTCAGTGAGGAAAAGCTCTTAAACCTCTGCCAGTGGGCTCAGTGTTATTTGTCTCCAGCCTCCCTCATCTCCCCTGAGACAGGCTGGGAAAGGGCTTCACTGAACAAGAAAATGTAAAAGGCACTGACCCCCTCGGCCTGGCTGCAGCGGCTGGCCAGCCAGAGCACCTGCCACCCAGGCTAACGGTTCCTCCCGCTGCCATCTGCTGTCTGGCTGGCTCCTCCCTCTGGTCACCGTCTTGAGAGCTGTGATCCTGTGGCAGTGTCCTCCTCTTGGGCCCCACTCTGGTCCCCCTCCTGTGCTTACATTAGAAGTACTTTAAAGCATAAGAACAGGCAGTGAGCTTCTGGTATGCTCATTTTCCAGAGGCCCCGGGAGCCCAAGAGCTGAACCAGACAATGGGCTTCCAGTTCAACCCATGGGAAGGGGCAAGACTGATGAGCAATTAAAAGAATGAGGGTTCAACCCTGGTGATCTGTTTGTGGGGGAGAGCTGGGGAACAGCAAAGAGGCTGCAACAGCAGACCACGGTGCTAGAGAATTCTAGCCAAGAGAGATTGTGAAGGTTGACCGGAAACCAGAGGGACGGGTATGTTTGGTGGAAATGGGCCACAGATCTGAAAGTGAGGGACTGTCCCCATTCTCTGAAAGGCAATGACCAAGTTCCTACAAAGAGGAGAGATGAGTACAGCCAGTTGACTTGGGTGGAAATCTTACTCTTCAACATAAGCTACAGATTATGCCAGGCCAAGCCATGTGCTCTGATGAGCTCTATTTCTGAGACATACACACACACAGTATTTGCTTATGGCTCTATACATATTTATACAATTATTTATTTGTACCTTATATACTGCTACATAGACTACATATGTTTATTTGCATATAAATTACCTATATACACATACATCTATAGGAATATTATTTGTATATATACATACAAATATAAATGTATACATATAAACACATATATATTCACCACAATACATATATATACACCACAATAAAGATTTGGTTGCAAAATGTGTATGTATATACATGTTTGTTCATATAAATGAACCTTTGTGCAAATTATGACATGATAATCAAAAAAGCATAGTCTTTGCATTCAGATAGTTTCAATTTTGAGTCCCAGTTCTGTCACTTAGGGAAGGTGTTCCCTTGGGTGGATTATTTAATTGAGCCTTAATTTCCTGTTCTGAAAGTAGGCGTAATAGCACATATAAATTTCATACAGATGTTATAAGGAATAATATAATGAAATAAAACATACGGAACAGGCGATGAATGGTCGATATAGCTATGTTCCCACTTTTCCTGCTACTACATCTAGTTGAAGAATGACTCTCTTATTCTCCTGGGTGGGTAATGAAAATAGGGCAGAGTTGGTGGCATTTCTGTTTGAGGTGTTCCAAACAAATTCATCCATTATGTACCACCCAGAGGGTTCCTAAGGGATAACTTCTTTTTTTTTAATCAAGTTGCTTCTATTGCAAGAATGACTCATTTCTATTTTATAACTGGGTGATTTATTGGAGGAGTTCCCTGTTGGGGTTTATAAAACACAAGGGTGCAAGTGACAGCTTGTAAATCCAGTTTCAGGGAGGTAAATGTCAACTCCATACAAAGGAGAACTTTCTAAGAAAGTTGCTTTTGGAGGGAATGAGTCCCGTGTCATGTAAGATGCTTCAGCAGAGGCAGAGTGATCATATGTGGGAATTTAAATATCAGATGAGGGTTGCACTACATATTTTTTGAGGCCCCTTGGAACAAGAAATCCACATATTCCCTGGCTTTTTAGACAGTGCCTTCTGAATGTGGTGTGCTGTGATTTCTGTATTACCTGCAGACCGACACCCACCCCACCTCCCTCCTGGTGGCCTCTATTCATCAGTTACAAGGCCCTGAAGGAATCCAATAGCGAGGAGGTGAGATTACATTCTGAGGAAATGGGTAAACTGAAATGGGGCTGGGATTGAACTCAACCGGGCAGCCAGCTTCATTTAGCGGCTAGTGCAGTCTTACTAGGAAAACGCAGCGATCCAGAACAGTGGCTCTTGCCTGCTCTCTTGTTGGCAGGAGGGGGCAGGGCCGGGCACCCTGCAGGGGGAGGAGGCAACCCTTGGCGCTTTGCTTTGCGCTGTCTCCCTGCCAGGACAGCTCGCCTAGGCTCAGCTCCCTTCAGAGATCAAAGTGGACATCCCCAAGCAATTCAGCCCCTGCCTGCCATGTCTGTTCTCTGGGAGTTTCCTTCCAGGTGAATTTCTTCTCTTGCCTCACTAAGTGTTCCCCCAGGCCATTTTTGATCTATGTTTCTCTTCAGGAGTCTGAAGGTGTAAAACATGTTGCAGTGGACCCTGGGAATAGAACATAGAATACACTGAGTATCGAGATCAGAACAGTCATGAAGGGAAATTAGAAAATGATGTATGAAGCACATTTGAAATATCCATGAAGACAGTACCTGTCCCTGTGAGGACAGACAGTGAATGAATAAGGACAGGCGGGAGCAACTCAAACAGCAGCTATGCAGGATCCTCTTGCTAAAAAGAACGACTGGAGTTCGTTAGATTTCCACCCCAGCTATTAGTAACCTCACAAGCCCCAAGAGATGGATGTTTCTGCATTTTTTTCAATCCTCAGGCTCTCCTCTCATGCTCTACCTCTCTGTCTCTGCCTATTTCTCTGCTCCTGTCTCTCTGTCTCTTGATCTCTCTGTCACACACACATATGCTCAAAATACCACTTTTCCTGAACTCCTTTGAGCTTTACAGGACCATAAGCCTGGGAGAAGGACCTTGGTTCCCTAGTTTATAGCCGCGTAAACCTTTCCCGTCTGTAAAAAAGTAGAAATACTTAAAGATATAACTAGGTATTTTTGTGTCTGTGGCACATTCAAAGATATATGCTCATGCCATTCTAAAGGCAGCCTTGGCAATTTTCAGATGAAAAATGTCATAGAAGTTTGAGATTCTGTAATTATCTATTTATATGCTATGGATGCCCAATGAGGAGTCCAGAGATTGCCTCATTTGCTGGCTATATAGCTATTCATAAGTAAGTGTAATGTGACACACACCCTATATTGGTTCATAGGGATGGGAAAATTAGTTATGTCACATCTGAAATCCACTTTACATTCATAGGTCATAAACCAAGAGGAAAAATAACCAAAAGTTTCAGTATTCAATTTGTTTACTCTGAGCAAAATGCGACCTCTTAAGCTGATGAGCGGAGGGTGGAAGAGATGGAAAAGGCTTTTAGGAGCTCACTTTAAAAGCTCAAAAGGTGTCTGGGACATTAAATAGCTGTTAAAAGCTCTAGTTGGATAATTTAGGTGTAAATGAGTATGAACTATATGGATTAAATTTGCCTTAAAATGCCAGTCTGAAAAATTAAAGAAAGACTATTTGAGACAAACACAGTTTGCCTTTTTTCAAAACCAGAACATTTTGAAAAAATAATTTCAGAGTCTCAATGAAAGCTTAAATGCAGTCAGATTTAACTGTCCCTAATGATCTCCCCATTAAAAGCTACAATTCAGTAATAATTATACCCACATTAAAATAAGTACATGTGTTTATACACATACCACATAAAGTTATGAATTTAGTCTAAGCTTTTAAAACCTTTTCTATCATAAATATATATAGTATATATAAATATATATATATATAAATACACACACACATATATTCATGGAAAAGTTCAGCCTGCAAATCTGAAAACGTGGATTAGAAAAACCTTTACAATTTAATATACTTGTTTATTTCATCCTTTTGGGTACCATCTTTTATTTTTATTATTATTAAATTTGGAAAATCATACCTCTATTGTCTATTTTGCCCCCAAATCATTACTAAATTCCCTCATTTTGTGAAATTAATATACGAAGAATTTCTGTGCTTCTTTCTGAGAATAGTCACATTTAAAATAATGTTACACTAAAATACAAGTTTTCAACTTTAATTGTAACCTGTAGATCTGTCTTTCTACATTGTGTTCCTTATGCAATAAATTTATTCAAGAAAAAACATATTTTTAATTATTCATTATTATCATTATCATTATTGTTCTCTTAAGGCCATACATTTGCTTGATTCTAATGTGCTTTTCTTTAGATTAAACATCATGTGCAACATTTGGCAAAAAAAAAAAAAAAAGTTCCATTTCCCATATCCTGTACTCTCTATCCCCCTGTTTTTTAGAACATGTTGCCTTTTCTCTCTTCTTAACTCATCAGGGTGTTGTGGGCTCAAAAAGAAAGGGACCCAAGCTTGAGCGATGAGAAAACTGGGGCACAGAAATGCCCATGACCTTGCCCTAGGTTACAGTTGCAGCCAGTGGAGGTATTAGGCCACAGAATGATTTACTATTCTTTCAATTTCCAGGGTTCCATTGCAGTATACAACTAAAATTTAAGGTGACTAGCCCAATACCACTGACATGATTTTTGGAGTTTTTGAAGTACCAGCAGAGTAACAGTTTGATGTGAGGTTGAAAAGAATGATACAGATACATACCTGGAATTTCAGGGTCTGGAAATCCACACCAACGATGCTGTGTCATAAGATCACTCAATCTCTTAACAGTTATGAGGCCAGGTTCAGTCCCGGAGCGTCTGACACATTGGAGGGCATCTCTGAATTTCACACTGATGGCTCATGTGGCCTACGTCAATTACCGTGGCAGTACCAATTGAAGCCTGACTCCAAACTGTGATTTCTGTGAAATCCTGGGTTTAATTTAAAAATTACCCCCTTTAAAAATATTCAATTGATGATTTTGTTTAAATTTCTACCCATTTACCATCTAAAACTACTGTGTATGGTATGCACCCCCTAATTTCTAAAACACTGGTCTAGCCTATTGTCTGATAGAATATCTTTGATTAAATTCAACAGACATTGGCCTGCTGTGTGCCAAGAGCTCAGTAGCCCTTGAGATTCAAGCATGAAAAATACCCCATTGTCTGTAATTGAGGTGCTCGTTGACTCCTTATGCTCCAGTAGTAACATACATCTTATGTACCACTTAGCTTTGGCTGGATGACAAATAAACCCCAAAGGTTACTGGTTTTAAGCAGCAAATATTTGTTTCTCAAGGAATCTGTGGACGGACTGAGAGCTGGTTCTAGTCTGGGCTAGCCCAGCTGATCTCTGAGGTCCACTGGAGGCTCAGCTGGGCTGGATGGTCTCACTTGTGACATTGCCTTGATGTCAGCTGGAGTAACTGGGAGGCTTGGCCCTGCATCTCTCTTCATCCCACAGGGTCTTATCCCCCATAAGGGTAGTCACAGGTGTCCCAAGGGCAGTATGAAAAGTCCCATAAGCCAATGCTATGAGTGTCTCTTAGGGCAAGTTTGTTAATGTGTCATTGGCTAAAGCAAGTCCTGTGGTCAAGCTCAGCTTTAAGGAATGAAGAAATAGACTCCACCTTTTGATAGGAGTGGCAGCAAAGTCATATTACAAAGTTGCTTGCATGCAAAGACGTGAGGAATTTGTGGCCACTTTTGTAATCTACCACATCACGTTACCACACAATACATCTTTTAACATACTAGAGTAGAAATCGGTACAAGCAACTAAAAAAGGAATCAGACTTGATGTATTAAGGAAGACTTTGCAGAGTTGATGACCTGTGCATAAGATTTTGGAGGACAAATGGAAGCTCTTTGAGTTTAAGAAATCTGATTAGAAGAACTAGAGCCAGGAAAGACAGATACAGAGAATCAAAGAGTCAAAGTGCACAGAGGACAGAGGTAATCAGACTCCATTGCCCTTGCTAAAGGATAAGGCCGGGCAGTAATCATGATCCTGAAATTATACATAAAGTACTATATTGTTCTTAATACTTTTAATTTTATTATTATGGTGTTTTTTTAATTTTAGATTTTCTCTTAATCCAAATGAAAATTAAATATCTTTTTGGAAAAGGAACTTTGTCTTTTTATTTTCCAACATGTTTTGTTTGCAAGCCATCCTTTGCAAATTAACTACAAAAATTACACCTGCTTTTCTTTTGAGAGGTATGCTTTAGAAGATGCACACAATTAAACCAAGACCTGCATGCTCTCTGGACTATAGATTCTGAGAACCTAATTTTTTCCAAGCTCCTCCTTGTCATCTGTCTGTATTTATTAAAATGTTAAAATGCTTTCTTAGCCACAATCTGACTCATCCCAAGTTGTAGCTGTATATTTCATTTTATTATTTAGAGCCCTGAGTATTACCAAAAAAAGGTTAAGCAGGATTCCTTAGTTTAGTCATTCACACAAATACTATTCCAGGCACCTGAGTAAAATAAGCACAGGGCCATGGGATAGACTGGTGATGGGTAGTAAGGAGGGCACGTATTGCATGGTGCACTGGGTGTTATACGCAACTAATGAATCATCGAATTTCACATCAGAAACCAGGGATGTACTACTGTATGGTGACTAACATAATATAATAAAAAAACATTAAAATAAAAAATGGTAAATTTAGGTGATGTATATTTTGCCACAATAAAAACCAATGCCAAAAAGGCAAGGTAAAAAAAAAAAAAAAAAAAAAAAAGCAAAAGCAGGGCCATACAGTCATGGAGCTTCTGGACTAGCAGGAGACAGAGAATAACCACACTTTTAGCAAGGAAGTAAATCATAGAGATTATTAGATGACAACAAGTGTTTTGGAAAAACTAAACAAATAGAACAGAATAAGGGGAGTCAAGAGTGCAGTGGAGTGGGGAAGGTAAGCTGCAATTTTAATAAGGTGCTCAGGGTAAGCTTCCTGGGGAAGGAGACAAATGAGGAAAGACTTGAAGGTAAGGGGTTGGGCAAGTGTGGAAAAATCTTTCCAGGAAAAGGAGGCACGAGGTGCAAAGGTCTTGGTACAGAAACGCACCTGACCTATTTGATGAACAGCAAAGGCAGTCGGTGTAGCTGGGATGAAGTAACAGTGAAGGAGAGTTGTAGGGCATGGCTGGGAGGGATTATTAGCCAGCCTTCTAGACTGTTGGAACAACTTTACACAGCTATCAGATTTGTTTTCTTGTTGTCCTTGCTAATTTGGTCCGTTGGATGGGTGGTTGTCATCTTACTGTGATTGGCGTTCCTGTGGGTGTTCTCATGTGACTCGCTGTCTCACCATGTTCGTACACTCTACACCTTTGCAATGCTCTGCGCAGAGTGATATATATTGCCCAGGTGACAGTGGGCATGGCCAGGCTGATGCCATCGGAGCTCATGGCTCTGTTTGGGTACGTAGAATACGTACGTACTACTCCGTAGTATTTGTGGTCACAAGTCCCAGAGGAGTAGCTTGGCTTCCGTTCTGCATGCTCTCTCTCCATAGCTAGGTGAGTTTGGGTCACATGCTTACGCTCTTAAAGCCTTAGATTTGTATTCTTCGGAGGGTTTTTTGAGACTTAAAAGATACCGTATGAAGAGCATGACGTAATGATGATGATGGATGATGATGATGGTGATGATTCAACCCACATACTCTGTTTTGCCACAAAGCTCGGTGGTTTACTGTCCTGGGAATGTCTTCCGCCGTAAGATTCACAGCTGTCGCTACAGGGAAGGCCTCTGAGTCTCTTGGCTTCCTCCTGGGAAACTCCTTCCCACGCTATCGATGCCAAATCAGAGCATGGTCACAAAATCCTTAACGAGTTCAAGGTTTTCACAGCCTCCAACACACACGTACACTCCCATCACCTATGGCTTATATGCAGATTGTGTGTGGGGAAAAAAAAATCTCTAGGAGCTCAAATCTGCTTATTGATAATGTCTCATTGCAGTGTGGTCAATACATTTGTCACAGGCACAAAGCTTTGAAGTCCCATTGTTCCAGGTGTGAGACAGAGAGGACTCAGGATTTTCAAGGGTTCGATCACGAAAGAAATCAAAAGGATACTTTGCTTGGACAGTGGAGTTTGGGACACTGGGTGCTGTGGTCTCACTTAGAAGCCCTCAAAATGACAAATAACAAGCTACCTGCCCCCTGGGCTCCAGAAAACCATCACCAGAAGGCAGAATTTGAAGGAATCGTCACCAAATTTTTCAAACTAACAGAAATATTTGAGTCCTCATGAGAGGCTCATCAACCAGGTGATGATTGGAAAGCTGAGGTTGCAATGCGCAAAGCTTCATTTGGAATGATGCTTCATTTTATCTCTATTAGTAGGTAGTTGTAGTTCATAGAGAGATTTCCCTGTGCGTTTTCTTTTATTTTGCTAGATACTCTCCTCTTATGAGAGTAAGGGAATCATGGCAATGATTGAAAGTCTGGGATGGGGACATGTTACCAGAGGGCACCAACAGGTGTAAGAGACCCAAGTCATTCTTACCGTGCACCTGTTCGATGCCTAACACCTCAGGTAATCCTTGGCAGTCTCATAAAAATAGTATGTTCAGTAAAGCAGATTCAGAGAAATTAGGTGAACTTCCCAAAATCACACATCTATTAAGTAGAAGTGGAATTGGAATTCTCATCTTCCTGAGTGAGGGTCCAGGTTGATTTTCACTAGAAAACAGCTTCATTCCATCCCGCATTTCCCCCAAAGAAAAATAAGTTGTAATACACATAGAAACCCCCAACTCCTCTAACACCATTACCTTGGTCACTTCCGCTATGGTGGAACTGGGGATGAAGAAGGCAACAAAGAGGTTGTGTCCCTCTGAGCTTAGTTTCCACGGCTTTGCTAGTCAAAAGGAAAAGAGGTTCAGTCAAAGCAGCGCACAATGCATATGGGCCTTCTTAATGCAAAGCTCAAAGGGAAGTTCGTCAGAGAGAAGACAGGCCAACAGAAGGAACTCTGTGTGTCAGTAATGGCAGAGCTGCAAAATCCCACAGAGGGGAAACCTGGAAAGAGGGAGAGAGAGAGGAGGGGCTGGCAGGAGAAAGAGAGACAGGGGAGCAGAGTGAGGGAGAGTCACATCATTTTCTTTATTATGCTGTCCATTTGCCTTCATTTTCCTGATGTTCTGTCCATCAGCTGCTAACACCTAATTCTCTAAAAAAATAAATACAACTTGAGCAAATTAAGTGAAAAGGCTTTGGAGAGCCCAATTACTCTGTGTCCCCCAGTTGCTTGGAAATGGACTTCATTCCCCTGTAATGAACAAAAATAGTGAGTGACAGCCTGGCCCAATGAGGCACGTCCCAGCTCTGGCTTCATCTGTCAGGCACAGGCAGAGAGAAAGACTTTATGGATTGTTGCTGCAGCAGACACAAATGTATGTGTGTGTGTGTGTGTGTGTGTGTGTGTGTGTGTGTGTGTGTACACACGCACACTAAAACTAAATTGAAAGACACCTGCTCCCGGGAGAGCTGCTGTTTTTTTCTTCCCAATTCATCATAGCAGTTGCTACCTCTTGAAAAATCTAGTAAGTTTCTGAGAAAAGTCATGTTTATTATGGAAGTCATTTATTAATAATAAATAGAGGTGAACTCAGAAACAGAAATGTTTTGTTTCCCCATACCTAGTGTGAACACATTAATGGGTAACTTACTTCTACGTTATAGTCTGGGCTCATTTTTTTAGTTACTTCTCTAGAAATTTTGGTTCATTCGTTCGTTCATTCATTCAACAGATACTTTCTGAAAGTCGGCTCTCTGCCATGACTGTTAATAGGTGCAGTGTGGTTGCAAAGCTGATTAAGCAATATATCTCTGTAAGAACTTCTTAACTGGTGAGGGAGACATACATATCAAAAACCAAATATCGAAATTATAATGTGTTCTATATTATGCTAGAATATTCTCTTTGAGGAATGATATAAAGTCTTTGAAAGTCAGATTGGTAGTACTTGTCCTTATAGATTTATTATGGTGGGTGTACTATTGCATTTCACACACTTGCATTTCTATTTCAACCCTAACTTTAGCATTAGGACAGCTGACAAGTGGGCTTTTTCCTATGTGTGATGTGAACCTTTCGTTCTTAAACTTCTTAATACTAAAAAAAAAAAAAAAATGTCATTTCTTTATGATCTACTCAACAAATCATTATTGGGCATCTCTTCCACTCCAGGTATCACATTAAATGCTGGGATTCTAGAGGTAAACAGGCTCAGGCAATCCCTACCCTTATGTGGCTTTAATCTATCAAGGGAAATAGATATTAAACAAATAATTGCACCATAATTATTTAATTACAGCTGTAATTAAGTGATATGATGGAAAAGGACAGAATGCTTTAAGAATGTATAATGAGGACCTGACATAGGTTAGGGGAAGAGAGGGAGGGTTCAAGAAAAGCATTCTGGATAAATGAAATCTATAATATGAGTTGGTCACATGGAGAGGACATACGACATCCTTTCAGGCCAATTTCTTTTATTGCTGTTCCCATATGTCTTTTTCCGAAAGTGGGTGGGTTCGGTTCTGAGACATCAGTGGGGGATGTGAAAGCAGGGCTACCTTGGAAGCAGTTAGAACAGGAAGCCATGAGGTGGCAGGACTTATAAGAATGGGAAGACCCAGACCCTGAACTATAACCTACTCTAACCCTTGATATATTCCTTTGGTCCTGGAGAAGGCCATTGATTTAGACAAAATGTCTTTCAGTCTTACAGCATCCTTTGTTCAACATGGGCATTCTTCTGGGGTAGCCAGAACTTGCAGAGTCAGAACAGCAGTAAAAGTGTAAATAGTAGGTGAGATGTGTGTCAAATGGATATCAAAGACCACCTTTTCTCTTACTCCATGTTCATTAGTCCAGATATATGAGCAGCCAGTCCTGGTGTCATGTTTATGATGCCCAATTGATGTGCTCCATTTAACTTTATCATCTCAGACTATTCATGCAAAAATTGAATAATTAAGAGAGGTTTAATGGGTTACTTTGTGCCACATTCTGTGTCCAGAATTTACTCCAGAGATTCAAAGTTCTTACCTACTACTTTCTTTACTATGACCCAGTTGCCCTGTCAAAAGTTCATAAATAGCAGAAGTCAAACCAGTGAATCACTGAAGTAGGAATTAGTGAAAGTTTATTGTGCACACACCAAAAAGACAGTTTTGCAAACTGGGACCACTCAAAGCGACACAAGGATGAAGGTCAGAAGTATATGGTTATAAAGCAGCATGTATAGTGAGAAGGCAGTGACTATCCTTCACAGTGATTGGTTACAATATTAGACTTTTTTTAAATGATAGAGAATTGGTTAGTGGTTATATCAAACCAACCTTGGGAACCGGCTTAAGTTTTGCTTACGATTTCAAGAGGCATAAGCAAGAACTGAACCAGGCCAGATTAAGTCTTAAAAAATAAACTAAAGTAAGTTTTGCTTCTATGACTACACTGGTTTTAACTGCTCAGGGAATTTCAAGGCTGGTCTCCGTTGTTTCTGATTTTAATAGCCTTTCCGCAATGATTCTGACTATAGCAAAACACGTAAAGCACAGACTTCTTCCCTGCCTCAATTCACCCACTCATGTGTTTATACTCTATAATACAGCATAACACAGTGCAAAACAATACAACACAACATGACATAATGCAACACAACAATACAGTACACTAAGTGCTGTTGAGTACTTCCTATGTGCCAAGCAACGTGCCAAGCACTTGGGATACAGTGGGGACCAGAATAGACAGGATTCTTGCCCCAGTAGAGTTTATAATAAAGTCAGGAAGAGCAATAACTCTTTAATATAGGGTGATAGGTGCCCCCTATGTAGAGAAAATAGAAGATGCCATGGTAACTCAAAGTGGGGTATGCTTCACCTTGCCCAGGTGGTTAAATGCAGTTTTAAGTGTTAATTACATGGCTTAGAGGTGCTAAACAGAAAAGGGAAGGAAATATTTTCTAAAGAGAAAGGACAGCCTGAGTGAGGATCCCATGCTGGCTAGAACAGAGCGTATTGCAGGGTTCAATGTGGCTGCAGTAAGACAAGAGTGGGATAGTAGCAAGAGGTAAGGACGTCATAAGGGTTGTCTGGTTTTCTCATCTTAAAAGTTAATCGTAGTGACAGCAATGCATCCAGAAGCCTGGGCCTGAAAATTACGTTTGACAGTCTGCCTTCTTCTTCTGTTGAGATTGTTTTCTGAGAGTCTACATACTGCATTACAGACTTATGGTGCCTTGGCCTCCAACAGTCAATGTCGACCTCAGCAATAATTTTTTTTGAATGACTATATGATTAAAAATAGAATTTGAAGAAATCTCAGAAGCTGTTTAGTTCTACTGACCCTACCCCACTGCCAATGAAAAAACTGAGGTCTAGTGATCCATGGTCGACTGCCCAAGGTCACAGAGCTACGGGCACAACTAAAGTTACAGTTAAGATCATGCAGTCCAAAGCCTTTACGCTGAATTATCATTATCGTTATTCATTATTAGGAGAAGTGTCTAAAAACTCTGATATTCCATTGTTAATATTCTGAATTTAAAGCCAGTTCGTTTGTTCAACTGAGATTTTTTTATGGCTTTCCTCTGGAAAATCAGGTGAATGCACGGCTTGGTCTGAGTTTCACTCAGCAACCCGCACTCTGAGTCTTAACCTTTCAGTTCTAAGACTCTGTCAATGGGTCACTACAGCTCTGAGTACATTAATGGGAGCAGAGAGGGCAAAAATGTGTGCTCTACTCATTCACTAATTTGTTGACCAGAAGGATCTTCTGAATTAGTGCACTTCTTGTTTCCATTTTGGCCCCGGGGATGACAGTTGGCAAACAAGCATACCTGTGATACAGGAACAGAAGGTGCATAAGGTAAGACAACGTGATCTTTGGTCAGCCCTAGTGATCTCTCAGAGTAATACTGGACACTTACTTATTGGGCTAGCCTATAAATGGCCTTTCAAACCCACCAGCCTTTATGTATTTAATGGCTTAGAATTGCAAATGTTTCCAGGAGCACAGGATGTTACAGAAGGAGTGGTAGAGAACAGTAATTCGCTTTGTTCCCTTCCTTTCTAACACATTCTTTGTACTCTTACTGAGGCTTCATGGAATCCAGCAGTTTTACAGCTGAAAGAGCCTTTGATTATCTAGTTTTTATATTTTATAGCTCAGGAAACTGAGGACCCCAGAAGCTACATAATTTCCTGAAAGTTCCCTAGCTAGTGGTAGTATAGAACTGAGTGTATCAATGTCTCTAAGAAAAGATAGCACACACAGACATATATATGGCAAGTTTTACCCACTGTCTAGTTCCACTGTTTTTTAATAGCAAAGGCTTCCATCCGTTGAGTATTTATGCTGTGTTAGGCACTACGTAAGGCATTTTTTGGCCTATTGTTTCTTCTAAGACTTAGAATAACGTTATGAAGCATAGCTAGTATCATCATCATCCCTGGTTTACAGCATAAGAGTTAATAATTATTAAATGCTCACTGTGGGCGCTAGATACTGTTCACCATCCTCTCTATGCATTAGCCCTTCAGGACTCATAACAGTACTGCTAGAAATCCCCATCTCACAGACAGGAAACTGAAGCAAAGGGAAGGTGCATAAGGTGTCAAGATCACAAAGCTAGCAAATTGCAAGGAGGTAGGATTTGTACTGGAACCCTCACTAAGTCTCACTCCACCCCATTACATCTTCATGAGACAGGGTGTGAATCCACATCCGTCAGAATCCAGAACCTTTGCTCTTTCTCACTGTGCTTTATTCTTTCTAAGTTTATAAGCACAAAATATAACTTACACCAAACAGCATCTTCTTGGGATTCTTAATGACAAGGGGTAATACAAACAGTAATCATTTATCATAAAGTAATTCAAGGTCAGTATCAACTGACGAACTCTGATCTTCACACTTACGAGAAACAACAACTACAGGGAATCAAACATTCTCTCCGGTCCCTAGCCTGTCACTTTCCTGCCCTTTGGAAAATGAAAATTGCTTTTGTTCATTAAGAAACGCATACAATCCTAAAGAATCAGATAACTATATCATTGTATTCCCAAGCCTCTCAACATCACCCCCCCCCCAAAACAAACAAACATAGATAAAACTTCCTATTTGTTTAGTTCTGTTTTTTGTTTGTGTGTGCTTTTCGGATATTTGGTGAAGGTCTTGCTGCCGGGTGTGGATCAGACCACAGGGGACTGATGAAGTATCAGCCCATTGGCAGTCATTACATCTCCCTTGGTGCCCAGTTATCATAATAACCTTCTATATAAAGACTTTCTGTGCATCGCATGATGAATGCCATTTAATCCATTCCTTTTTCATGTTTAGAGTAACAGAGAATGGAGAGTAAGGATAGGCTTAAGAGGTCAGGGAGAAGCCAACCAGTCATGTGAATATCAAAATAGAAATGTCAAATTTGGGTTTACAATTAATTTTTGTGGTAAGTCAAATGACCAGTCTATTGTGGGTTTTTTTTCTAATTTGGCATTTAGATAATTACCTTGCCTTAATTCTGTCTTGTCCTTTTATTTTCAGAATATATATTTCACATAGTTTAAATACTTCCTAACTGATGATGCCAGTTCAAGATGAAAAGGTCCTAAGGCACCTGGGTGGCACATTTGGTTAAGCGTTCAACTCTTGGTTTTGGCTCAGGTTATGATCTCAGGGTTGTGAGATCAAGCCCCACATAGGGCTCCATGTTCAGCACGTAGTCTGCTTAGGATTCTCTCTCCTTCTCCCCCTGCCCCTCCCACTCATGCTCTTTCTCTCTCTAAAATAAATAAACTTCTAAAGAAAAAAAATGATGAAATCAATCCCTTTTCCATTGCATCTTTTTAAATTATCTTGCAATGAAGAGAAATTATGTAATTTAAAAACACTTAGAATAATCTGACAGAAAGATACAGTACAGACTTATTAACGTGGCCTCCACAAATTCAGAATTTTGTAACAATTCACAGACGGGACTGGTCAGAGATTGGAGATTATTTATCATTCACAATAATTCATTTCCTAGTTCCACATCTTCATATAGATCATTCACAACAACCTATTGGCTGTATTTTGAGACAGAAAAGTCATTCATAGGAAGTCTCTGGACTAGGCACTAATATCCTTCCTCCCATCTAGCCTCCCAGGTCCCTCATGGCTTTCACCTGGAAGGCAACAGTACTGTAAGGTATTATTATCCTACTCCACAGACGAGGAAACCGAAGTCCCGAAAGACTGAGCACCTTGATCGGAAGGTGTGTAACAGAAAGTTTTGGACTTGAAACTAAATCTGGGTTTGAATCCTAAGTCCACCACCCAGTACCCCCCAGCTTTAGGGTCTTGAGCAAGTTTCTTACTACCTTTCTTTGTGCCTCATTCTCTGCATTTGTAAAATGGTGACAAAATAGTCCCTCGTATGTGATAGCAGAAACTTGTGATATTCCTGTGGTAAAACAGAGATGAATTCTGGTCACCCAGTCAGCATGAGCACATAGGAAAAACTAGACAATGGTAGCTGTTTTTAATTATTGTTCCAGTATTGTTCATACTTCTGGTAAGAGAAGAAACTAGGGTGGAAGTCCAGGAGGGAAGTTCCAAAGCCTGCGCCCATTCCCTACCACTCACTCCCTTATACATGCTTACCCAGCAACTAAGATTTTCTGGTGGAGTGAAGCTGTATGCAGTAACGTTGGGTCCCAGCAGGATCCTTGGGAGCTGTGACAGAACATCTAAACTTCCCACATGGATTACACTGCTCTAACTCAAAGGACTAAGCAACTGGTTACTTGAAGAAGTTCCTCTGTAAGGAGCATTGCCTTGAAATCATCAAAAACATGAGGATGGAGATTTGGACAGTTGATCCTTATCTCAGGCACTTAAGTAAAGCAAGGGATGACAGAGGTCCATTTCTTCTGCTGCAGCTCCATGGTCTACATGGTTCTTTCTATGTTAGGAAAGGGTGTATGAAGAGATATATTGTAAAGATAGGGAGGTATTTCTGATAGTACTCTTATTTTTGTAGAAATATGACACCAGAGATTATTATTATTGGTGGAAGGACCATAGTATCCACAAACTCCATTCCTTATTTTACAGATGAAAACAAGACACCAGGAGAAGAAATATTTTCCTAAGCTTATACAGCTAATTGGTAGCAGAAAGGAGAGAATGGAGGAGGTGGGGGCAGGCAAAATTCCAGCAGTCTTCCCATTTCATCTACTCAATGAAGGAAAGATGGCCTCTTCCAGATACTAGCATAGCTGACCTTGTCACTGCGCTTAGATCTCTGGGCAAACGTTACCTCCTCAGAGAACCCTGCCTTGATTATTCTATCTGAATTATTGCCAAATCTTTCTTTATTTCTTTGTATTCCTTTATTATTTAATAGTGTTAGCAGTAGCTGACAGTTGATTATGTGTTTTATTATGTAACTAATTGTCTGCCTGTTCCATTGGAGTATAAGATCCATTAAGAAAGGTGCTCTGTTTTGACAATAGCTGTATCCCCAATGCAAGGAACAATACCATAGCATAGTAATTAATCAATATTCAACAATTTTTTCTTGAATGACTGAATGATATGAGATACCAATTCATGAATGTAATAAGTAAATACTAGGAAGTAAGTTTGGAGATGCAATGGGAGGGAGGACAAAGATTTCCATATTTATCCCCGTAATGGCTTCAGAGAGCAGTGGGTGTTTCTGAGCTGCAGACATAGCATGGGAATAAAGTCTTCCAAGTTATTCATCTCCTGCTACTCTGCAACCTCAGTTTTCTGGAAACCTAGAAAATCTCATTTTTTCTTTGTTTTCCTCAATTACTTCCTCTCCTTTTGCCTTCTTGCTCCGTGCTCTTGATTTTAGAACTGCACAACTTCTAAGTAATGTATCTTCCAGATTGTCAACATCCTGCTCACATGCTATGTACCTACTCCCGTGTGATAAACTGGAGTGAGATATGGCTACCTGATTTATTAAAAAAAAAAAAAAAAGAAGGTTTAGAGTACATGAAGAGAAAATATTCATCAAAATGTTTGACCATCTTGAATTGTAAGTAGGACCTGGTCACTTATGAGATGTCAAGCATTGTGCTAAATTTTAGGAATCCACAGAAGATTAAATTGCATAAAATATGCTTCCATCCTATGGAATCATATTCAACTGTAAAAAAACAAAAACGAAGTATGTTACTTTCTATATATATACTGACATGGGAAATATCCAGGACATATTGATAAGTGGAAAACAAATTGCAATTTAGTATACATATATTAAGAACTTGTTTTTAAAATATCACAATGCATCTATTTCCATATCTGTATGTCTATGCCCATGTCCATATCTCCTCTACATCTATAGATTGGATATATACCCAGAGGTTTTTGAGTGATAATATCTACAGAAAAAAATGCCTCTAAAACAGCACAACAATTTGATACTAGTGGCCACCTATAAAAGAATGGGATTGATGGTAATAGAGTTTTGCTTTATGTACTTTGGTATTTTTCCAATCTTTTTATGTAATGGGAATGACATTTATAATTTTAAAACAAGAGGTAACAGCAGCAAAAATGGTTGTGCAATCTGAGTCTATAAAATTGCTCCCTTAGCCATCCCCCCCAAATAGGCCACAGCTTTCTTCTAAAGGGAGACAGACACATATAAATAATTGTAAGCCAGTGTGCAATCCACCGTACATCTGAGATGCACAAGATTGTGTAACATTACAAGGGAGGGAGGGACTATTCCAGCAGCAGTCATGGACGGTTTCTCAGATGATTCTTGAACTGGTTCTTAAAGCCTAAGTAGGAGTTCTGCAGGCACATAGGGCTTTCCACACAAAAGGGAGCATGCATACAGGCTGGGGTTTTGAAAATGGAGTTTGAGCAATAAAGAGCTGATTCAGTATAGATGGAGGGCAGAGTGTGTCTGGGCAGTAGCTTGAAGAAGGCCACAAAGGTAGGCTGGGTCCAGACTGTTAAAGATTTATCTTTTCAGAGAGCCTGAAGTCAGTGCAGAGACTGATTCACTTTATTCTTGAATTTCAGAAATATTTTTTGAGTATCCACTGGGCATTAGGTTTTTACTATGTGTGAGAATTTAATGATAAACAAGAAATATGGAGACATAGCCTTTGTGGAGACTTGATTCTAGCAGTCTTAGAGAATTTTTTTTTCTTTTGTCTCAGAAAAATAAGAAATAACAAACTATAATATGGTCTGTAGGTAGCTAGCGTTAAGAATTGGTGAAATCAGTTGTTGCTAAAGGACCAGTGGTTCAAATCTACAGTTAAGAGCAGCTTGGACATTCCATACTTTGGGGAATACTTATGAAGGGTGAAAATATATAGATAGAATGAGTGTTTCTTGAAATCAACATAGAAATGGAACAGAATAGAAAACTCAGAAATAAACCCACATTTATATGGTCAATAATCTTTGACGAACTAGGAGACAATATCCAATGGGAAAAAAAGTTTCTTCAAAAAATGGTGCTGGGAAAACTGGACAGCAACATGCAAAAGAATGGAACTGGACCATTTCTTGACACCATACACAAAAATAAATTCAAAATGGGTTAAAGACCTAAATGTGAGACCTGAAACCATAAAAATCCTACAGGGGAACACAGGCAGTAACTTCTTTGACATAAGCCATAGCAACCTCTTTCTAGATGTGCCTTCTGAGGCAAGACAAATAAAAGCAGAAATGAACTGTTGGGACTATATCAAAATAAAAAGCTTCTCCACAGCAAAGGAAACAATAAAAAAAAAAAAAGCTAAAAGGCAGCCTACTGAATAGGAGGAGATATTTGCAAACGACATATCTGATAAAGGGTTAGTATCCAAAATATAAAAAAAATTTATACAACTTAATATTCAAAAAAAAAAAAAACCCAGAAAAACCCCACACCAAATAATCTAATTAAAAATGGGCAAAAGACATGAATAGACGTTTCTCCAAAGAAGTCATCCACATGGCCAACAGACACATGAAAAGATGTTCAATGTCACTTGTCATCAGGGAAATGCAAATCCAAACTACAATGAAATATCACCTCATACCTGTCAGAATGGCTAAAATCAACAACACAAGAAACAACAGATGTTGGCAAAGATATGGAGAAAAAGGAACACTCTTGCACTGTTATGGAAAATAGTACGGAGTTTCCTCAAAGTTAAAAATAGAATACCCTATGATCCAACAATCGCACTACTAGGTACATACCCAAAGAATACAAAACACTAATTGAAAGGGATACATGTGCCCTGATGTTTACGGCAGCATCATTTACAACAGCCAAATTATGGAAGCAGCCCAAGTGTCCATGAATGAATGGATAAAGAAGATGTGGTGTGTGTGTGTGTGTGTGTGTGTATAATGGAATGTTATTCAGCCATAAAAAAGAATGCAAATCTTGCCAATTGCAACGATATGGATGGAGCTAGAGGGTATAATGCTAAGCGAAATAATTTAGTCAGAGAAAGACAAATATCATATGATTTCACTCATATGTGGAATTCAAGAAACAAACAATTGAGCAAAGGAGGAAAGAGAGAGAGAGAGAAACCAAGAAACAGACTCTTAACTATACAGAACAAACTGATAGTTACCAGAGGGCAGGTAGGTGGGGGATAGATGAAACAGGTGATGGGGATATAGGAATGCACTTGTCATCATGAGCACCCAGTGGTGTATGGAAGACTTGAATCACTATACTGTACACCTGAGACTAAAACACTGTATGTTAACTATACTGGGATTTTTTAAACAATTGAAATAGCTGCAGAATTTATTCCTCTCTCAGTTGTCTTGAGAGTAGAGAGTTAATTTGTTTAGTCCATCTGTTGAGCTAGTTATTTCCCTCTCCGTATTATCATATTTCCATCACTAGGTGACTAGAGTCATGCGTCCGTGTTGGCTCACTAAACTGTGAACCTTATTATTTTTTTAAAGGATTCTTTTAAAACCAGAAAGAAAGAAAGAAAGAAAGAAAGAAAGAAAGAAAGAAAGAAAGAAAGAAAGAAAAAAGAAAAACAGGAAAGGAAAAGTTGATTACTTGTAAAACAGTCGTAGAAGCAAAGATAATTTACAAAGAAATATAATATTTTTCTCTTTGTTTTCCCCTAGAGCTAATTTTAAGCAAGAAACTGTTCTCAGATCCTCTAAAGAACTTCACTTTAAATAACCCCTGCTCACCCTCTCCTCACCTTCTTGCATAAGGTCAGGCTATTCTCATTCTTTTCTTGAAATTCTTCGGCTCCTGAGGACTTAAGTGTGCTCCTGTATAAACTAGAGCTTTCTGTTCATTTCAATTAGGCAGTTTAAGTTTTTTCTTCTCCTTTCTTATATACACTTTTTTCCTCTGAGAAAGAAATCTTACTGTTCTCTCATCCATTGTGTTGTTTGTACTTTGCATATGGGGGAGTATGTTCTTTGTTTAAATGTTCTGAGTGATGTACCTTCCTATATAAACTATTTTGAGATACAAAAAGATTGATTTTAGAGAGTCATATGCTGTTATTATTAGAATAAAACTTACAGTTTATCCTTTGATATGCCCCCAATCCAATATGCATGTCTCCTACAATCCTCCCATTGAGTGCTCAAAGAGCTGCTGTTTGAACATCCCTGAGGACATCTCTGCTACTTACAACTCTTGCTACTCTACATAGAGATGGCATTTAGATGGGGCCTCTTCCCATTGTAATTTCATGGTCTCCCAGTAAATTCCCCCCACTAATATTCATTGACCCCTGGGGACATATGGAATAGATGTGATCCACTTCTCTACAGCAACTCTCTACCTATTCACAGGGACCTATGTTGTCTCTTTTGACATTGCCCTTCCTCGTATCCACCGAGATCCTGACGGTGAGGTCCTTCTCAGTTCTGGTTATCTGCAGGCAATGTTCTTGGTTTGTACAGGCCTCTATTATGTGTTGTCACCAGGTACAGTCTGATCAATGGAGCAAGAATCTTATTTCTTTTGTTTTTCTTCTTTATTTGTTTAATATGCTTACTGTGTAAACTACATGAAAACTATGATACAATCTACATTTTAAATAGTCATTTCATCATTTTACTTTTCAACTCAGGGCTTTAAGAATACTATAAAATTCCTGAGAATCTTTCCCACATATTGCAGTTAAAACACCCCTCCCCACTGAATTTTTAAGTTATCATTCAAGAACCAAAATGGAATAAGGTTTTACACCCACTCTCATCCTCATCCATATACAAATCATTAAATGGGACAGAAATCTTTTGAGCTTGTTTTGGAAGGATACACAAGTGAGTTTTTGTTTGTTCCAGGAAAGTTGAAAAATGACAATTTCATTCACTTTTCTACCAGTATAAAAAGTGTGGCTACCTTATGTCGGGAATGAGTAACTTAAAAATAGGTCGTCTGTCTGAATTGATGACTGTTTTTGAGGTGGTCTTGGCGGTTGTGCAGTGAAGCCTCCTGGAAGAAATAATTTTAGTGTCTGACACTCCTCTTCTTTTCTGGCTATGCGAAGGCCTGAACTTCCCAGAAAAGATACCTGTTTTCTCCCTTACTCACCTGCTCTTTGACTAAAAGCTGATTGGGAGACGTTCCATTCAGATCATGTCTGCCCCATTTAAGCAAGGGATCAGTAAAGTTGATCACACACAGGCACTTGTGAAAGAGCTGATAGCTCAAAGTCTCTGGATCCCACTCTTGCTGGATCAATGCCCACTGCAGCAGTGTGGTTATTGACTTGGACTTCATTGCCATAAATACGGTTTGTCAGCCTTCCAGAGAGAAGAGTCCATGATCAACCTAAAGACTGGCTCACTCCTGCGATTAGTCATTCTCACCTAATTGCAGTGAATGGTTGATTATCTCAGCATTTCCAGACCTTACTCACTTGTGAGAAGCAGTGAGGTGTGGAAATGAGTCCACACTAGCATGCTTAGGATTATGGAAGTTCTGTTATTTTCACATTGTGTAGGCACGTGTCCATGAGCTTAATTTGGTACAAAACTTTGAAATGACATGGCTTCTGCCTTTAATGAGGGAACATATTAAGGTTTAATGATCTTTTACCAAAAAGCTCATCCTTTTGTAGATAAAGGGCAGTATATTACTGTAGAAGTGAAGTTATACTTTATTTACACCTCTCAAACCCTTTAAGATTTCATAGAGCTAGATTCCAAGGATCCATTATACCCTGATGTTGTCACTTAGGATGCTAAAAGGGAAAGAAGTATATAGTGGTGGAAAATCTTTCTGTTAAAATGCTAGATTGTTTGCAGTGAGTATAAAATACTGCAGAGATGATGGATTCCACATTCCAGTGTGGGAAAGATGTAACTCAATTTAATTTAAGACAGCACATTTCTAGTAGCATACTGATTTGGATCAAGATGACACACTCAAGGCAAGTCATTCCCAGTTGACTGGCTTCCTTAGCTGTGTGGTCCCTGCACCCTGTCCTTATCGGAAATGGTGAGATGCCCTCTCTTGAGTAATGTCAAATTGTACACAGAATCATGCCTGCTTCCAGTAAGCCTTTGGGGTCACTACAGTTACAGGAACAAGTCTTTATGCCTCAGACATGTAAATAAATAGCTCTTTAGTATTTCAGATGCTCATCAATTTACAAGTGTCCCACACCAGTGCAACTGGGCAATTGACCATGTGTCTTGGCTCACAAACTGGTTTTTCTTTTATTTGCTCCAGCCCTGGTAGAGTCCCAATTTTTCCTCACTCTCCTCACTAACATCGCCCTTTCTCCCATTACTCTATTCTGGCCTTTGCATAAAATGGAAGAGATATATTTGATTGTCAATAAATCTCTCAGCAAGCAATGCTATTAAGGGGCAAAGTATTTTTACTTAAAAGTCTGGTTCCAGGCAATGGAGACATTTCAGAATTGGTGCTTAGATTACCAAGCTATCCCCTCTGGTATCACGAAGCAGTGTGCCTGGTAAGAAAGTCAGAAAAATAACCTTCACCAAGGAGATTAGATTTTGCCTTGTCATCTTTGCAAAGATTAATATGCATGAGCATTTCCCAAGATTCTATGGAATAATTGTTGGATGAAGGATGGAAACCCAGTCATTGTTGTCCCTATGGAGAAGAGATAAGGAGTCAGAGTGAGCAGCTGCATGAATGGATGCATTAAGCTGATATTAAATCACCAATGTGGTTAAGAAATCCACTAATAACACCTTGCAAGGCTCAGGGGCAGAATCGACTTAGGGAGTTCAGGAAATTCCACACCTGGCTTGGTGCAGTAAACCCCAAAGTCATTATGAAGAATTAGTTAAGCCCCCTTGTTCCTTATACATTTATTTTCCTTGATCCTATTTAGTTCTTTCTTCAATTTGCTAAGACACAGGTGTGCACTGATCTCAGCAGCCCATGAATATTTGAAAACTAAACTTTCTCGTCCCAAATCACTGCCTTAAATTTGTATTGTCTGATCACTTAAGCTCAAGGAAGCCTTTGGGATTGCTTCAATTTAGAGAGAGAAAAGGTAGACATATTCGGGTCCATAATTATACTCCTCCTCAGGGCCATTGCTGATTTAGTATGACAATAGAGTTCATTCATGTCACAAATATTTATTTATTGAGTGTATACTATGCTTTAATTCTTGGTTTGATGCTGGGGTCCCTGGGTGGCTCAGTCAGTTGAGTGTCAGACTTTTGGCTTTGGCTCAGATCATGATCTCAGGGTTATGAGATTGAGCCCCAAGTTGAGCCCTCCATCAAGCCCCACCTCTGGCCTGATGCTTAGGGTAGAATCTTCTTGAGGTTCCCTCCCCTTCCCTTTCTGCACCCCCCCAAATAAATAAATAAATACTTGGTTTGGTGCTGAAGATCATGCACATGAAGAAGACAGATGTGACCCTTGTTTTTATAGAATTTATAATCTAAAGGGAAGACAAAGACACATAAGCAGGGAATTTTAATATGTAATAGTAAATGTGATCCTTTTGAAGATTAAAAACCATTTTCATGACAACTTCTAATCCCATACTTCTCCTTACCCACACTAATTTAATTCTATACAGATAGCATGATGTGACTGATGACAGAACATAATCATTGATTCTTGTCAATGGCACTTGACTGGGTACCATAATGAATACTGGAAATACAGTCCAAAAGAACTTCGGTGTATTAAAGAAATGCTTATCAAAGTCAGCAAGGACAAGCTGATTTTATAGAAAGGGACAGATTATACATGTTGTAGATACTAACATTTTTTCTCATGGGTTCTCACCCTCTTTTAGCAATGGACTGTCAATGAGCATTTATTGAATGCCTATTGTGTACCACACACAATACATGAGGAGACTTTTTTATATTAGAGAAATGATTGTCAATGTTAGGATGCAGCTAAATAAAGACACAGATATGGTTTTACTAAAATCATAGATCATAAAATTTCAAGATACTGATATTTTCCCCATGGATGTCTTTCCCACTGTAGCAATACAATTCAATAAGTATATATTAAACAACTACTACGTGCAAAACTCATGTTCTCTGACATCCTACAACCTAGGGGAGAATTGTGTATATATTTAATTGTATACAAAGAAGAACTAAAGAAATGTTATAAAAATACTACAATTATCATTCCACTGGAGTACAAGGGAATCAGGGATCAACACTAAAAAAAAAGGACCATGAAAGGCTACTTGAAGGAGTTGACATTTGAGCTACACCTTACAGAAGTATCTCAGCAAGTAGTGAAGTGAATTCCCTGTGGGAATCAGCCTGAATAAAGCCACAGACACAGGTTAAGTGCATGAAGTGGGAAGGTCACCATGAGTTTGCCAGTAGAAGAAGGTTCTGAAGAGAGAATATGGTGGGATGTGGAGCTGAGGAGCTAAGGTGAGGACAGGTCATCAGCACAGATTTTGAGTTTCATTCCTTAGTGCATAATTATTGAAGGATCTTGAGAATGGGGCCTTCTCTGTTTTATAAACCTCATTGTGGAGGAAAAGGGAGGATAATGTGGAAGAGGCTGGGTGTGGGGGTAGTTATGAGGTTACTATCGCTCATTATAACCTGGTCATGAGAAGATGTGGTCTGAAGTACAGGTAGCGTAGTCATTGTCGATGACTGAAACAATGGACCTGAGCTTCACCTGTGAGTAAGTGAAGTCTGGCTAGGCTGAGAGAGGCATCAGGAGCTATACAAGCTTCTCTCCTCACTTGAGCTAGGCAGCCTACCTCCTTACGAAGCAAACAAAAGCACATTTATATCTGGGACAGATTTTGTTCCTGAATCCAGTAATTTAAAAGTGCTTGTGAAATCTTCCTTTTTCTAAAATGATAACTTGTATTATTCTGGGTGTTGTTTTCTTTTCCTTTATTTTTGTATTATTATGGTCCATATAAGACGTTGATTATTGTTATTATTGTAATTCTTAAAATTACATTTTCTTTGAATCATAAATCAATGGATTATCTTCCCTCAAGGCACTTCTTCTATTTAAAGAGCCAGATCGATTTTTACAGGATATGCCAACAATAAATCTTTGGACCTTATTTTTTTCCTCCTGAAGACTTTTGGGCCAGGATTATTATTATCATTATTTATTATTTATCGAGTGCTGTCAGTGAGCTCAGCAGTATACAAATATAAATGGATAAACATCATCATTAAATTTGTTTCCAAAAGGAGCAGGTGTTTATCATGAAAAAAAAAAGCATTCGAATTACCAAAATAATGTCCATTAGTGGTTTTCATTTCCTGGAAAATATTGTCTTTGTGGTCATTCAACTTCTGTGGCATTTCAAGTGGAATAAATGGGGGCAGTCCCTCATTTCTGGCTCATTTCCAAGTTGGGAATTACCTCCTGCTTTTTTGAAAGTTATCCTTAATTTAATTGGATTAGCTTTGGCTTCATATCTTCTAAGATTTTCTCTTCATTAGCGACTTAAACAAAGCCCAACTCATTTTTTGGGGGAGAAGCTTTCACTTACCCATTGGGTTTCTCCCCTTGGCCAGCTAAATGGAAGCTGGCCCACCCAGCAGTTGTGTTCTTTTATGCCATTTGTGATGGTTAACAAGAGGAGGAATTAAAAGAAACATAGGAAACACGAGGAACATAGTTAATCTTCAGAGAGTACATGTTAAGGGCAAGGACGATGGAACTGCTGAATAAATGGCTTTTAAATATCCTTCTACATTCTATGGGTAAGCAATTGGTCTGATAATCACATATGACTTAGATCTGTTTATCTTCCCAGAGCTAGATAAAAACCACCTCATGTATATATTATGACTTACACTGGGAAATGGACCTATTTGGAGATAGGACTTTCAATCTGCAAATGAGCTGCTCTCTCTGTCGAAATTTGGGAAAACATTCAGGATCATCCAGACATTAGTATTATTAGCTCTGGGTTTGGAAGAGCAAAAACTCTGACCAAGAAGGAAGTAATTCTGCCCTTTCATCTGCTTTTCTAAATGAACAAAGCCAAACATTTAAAACCAAATGGTTCACAGGGACCTTAAGTGAATTTCATCCCTTCAACCAACATTTAATAAGCACTTACTATGTGCAACGATGTTTCATTGTTCTTTTTACTGTACCTATCTCGAATGAATACGACTTCAAATTTGCCTCAGGATTAAACAGTGGACAATTTAGGTGTTTCTGTGTAGCTCTAAGGTTTTCTACCGATGACTGTACACAAATTTCAACATGTAATACCCATGGGCATGTCAATGGGAATCTGTGAGAATTTAGGAGATGAGAAGAGTTATACAGAGATACATTCATTCTTTGGTAGAAATCAGAATTTATTCTGTTCTAATGATTTCCAATGTTGTGAAATATACATTTAATGTTCTAAATTGGCATCAAAAATCATTAGCAAGAAAGCAACAGGGAAAAACCCTTATAGCTCACTAATAAAAAGACCAATAACCCAATTTTAAAATGACCAAAGAATCTGAATAGCTATTTCTCCAAAGAAGATATACAAATGGCAAAGAAGCATATGAACAATGTTCAACATCACTAATCACTAAGGAAATACAAACCCAAACCATTAGTGAGATAGCACTTTACACCCACTAGAATGGTTATCATAAAAAGAAGAGATAATAACAAATGTTGAAGAGGAAGTAGAGACATTGGAACCCTTATATAAATGTAAAATAGTGCAGCTGCTTTCAAAAAAAGTCTGGTAGTTCCTCCAAGGTTCAAACATAATTGCCTCATGAACCAGCAGTTTCACTCCTATTCATATGCCCAAGAGTAATAAAAGCATATGTCCACACACACACTTAAACATCAGTGTTTATAGCAACATTATTCATAATTGCTAAAAAGTGGAAACTGCCCAAATGTACAATTGATGAATGGAGACATGAGTAAGTGGATGAATGGATAGGTAAAAGGTGGTATACCCATATAAGGGAATATTATTCAGCAATAAAAAGAAAGGAAGTACTGATACGTATTCCAGCATGGATGAGCCTTGAAAAGGAAAGAAGCTAATTACAAAAGACCACATATTGTACAATTTCATTTATATGAAATATCCGGAATAGGTATATCTATAAGAAAGAAAGTAGATTAGTGATTACCTAGGGCCAGGGGATGGGTTGGGAGATTGGAAATAATTGCTAAAAGATACAGAGTTTCTTTTTCAGGGTGATTAAAATGCTCTAATTGATTGTGGTAGTGGCTGGGCAATTTTGTGAATATACTAAAATCCATTGAATGATACACGTTAAATGGATGAATATATTATATGAATATACAAAGCAACCAGAAAGCAGGCAGAATTCATGGACGGTGGTCATCCCAGGATATCACCAAACATTTGTGATGCACATTGATTCCCTTCTTCCTTCCTCTTTCTTTAATCCCTTAGAATGGCTCTGGAAAAGGCAGCAATTATGTTTGTACATGTTGCCTTGCAAGATGGAAGCAAGCTTATATACAGCTTTTCCATCTCTTGTCTCCATGGGGAAATTTTAGATGTTGGGGACTGATAATAGCTTAGAGCAAATTCCCAGCTGGTCACAGCATGTTTGGACTCTGGCTTTCAGGATTGGAATTCATCAGGAACTTTTGCTTTTGCTGCTGTCTGTAGGATTATATCTTTATTGATCCTGCCTGTCTGTGACCAATGGGAACTATGTGGAAATGATAAAGCCCTTTGGAAAGAACATTCAGAATCTGGTGAAAACATAACCAGGTCCCACTAGGGGAGGATGAAGCATCTGTGTGGAGTCTGTTCAATACAAGACAACAACCATTCCTTGTTTTCCCTGTTCAATTAGAAGAATGTTCAATTTCCTCAGCTATAAGCAGCCCCTAGGGATAAACATGGCTTTCCCCCAATTGCTTAGACAACTGGCTCATTTGGGAATCAACCATGAATTGATTGCACCCATACCTGATGAATATCTTCTACTTTATATTAAAAAGTTGGTAGTACACTATACAATAAAATGGCAAAAGGAAATGATGGGTGGGGAAGGAGATGAGGCATGGGAATGTGAGACTCTGTATGTCGTCAGAGCACCTCAGACACCTGATAGGCTGGGATATTGGAAGGACTTCTGTTTGTAAGCCAGAAGAGAAAGAGACGGCATGGCTTCTCAGTGTTTCAGTATTTATAACAAAGGATACTGCATTTATTTATCAGGTAAAATTTAGCTGATAAAATGTATACAATACTTCCTAATTAAGAGTCACTTTTTGGTAAGTGTTAAAATATAGGAGATGAATATTGAAGGAAACATTAAATGCCAGAAATTGCCAGTATGAATATACTCTAGAGCTTTCTGCCTTGATCTTCAGTTTTCTCATCTATTAAAAAAGTGAGTATTTAGGACAGATGAGCTTTAAAGCCAGTTACAAACCTAATATTCAGAAGTTATGTAAGCCCACGAAAAACCATAATGCTTTCTGTTTCTTTATCCAGGTCTTGATTTATTCGTTATATAGCAATATATAATGAGCACTTATTATATGTTGACCGTAGCGCCAAGAACTGGGACCGCAGAAGGAGTCCTCATGGAGTGGGTGGAAGAAAATAAGCAAGCAAATACACAATTTATAGAGCCTAATGATTACTCCAAAGGTAATAAACAGGCGATGTGACAGAAGGGAACAGAGGTGCAGGTAAAGCTTTACTTTAGGATGGGCGTATAAGGGAAGACTTCTTTGGGGAGGTGATATTTGACCCAGGGCTGAAGAAAGGGAACAAGTCAGTCATTTGAAGCTTTGAGAGACATAGTGAGTGGAGGACAGCAAGTTCACAGGCCCTGAGAGGAGCAGAAAGAAGACATGGGATAAAAGCCTAGTCACCAAGTCAGAGATGGTGAAGGGAAGCTGGAGATGTAAGCAGTAGTCAGACTATGGAAGGCCTTGGAAACCATAGCAGGCAGATTAATATTTATTGCAGGAGAAGAGATGTTTTTAGTCTGACTTACATTTAAGAATGATCACAAGCTATTTTGTGGAAGATGAATTTGGGAGGTGAAACTGGAAACAGAGCCTCCAGCCAGCAGGCCATTGTATACATCAAGGTGACAGGAGGTGGCAGCTTGGACAATGGCAGTGGCAGCAGAGTTGGGGAGGAGGAGGCAAATTTTAAAATGTATTAGAAGAAAAACAAATAAAACATGGTGATGGATAGGAAGCTGGGGTGAAGGAATAGAAGGAAAAAAGGTTGAGCATGTGGGTGGACGGCTGGTACCATTGACCAGATGGAAAGGAGCTGGGAGAAGCAGTTCTGAAGGTTGGGGACGGTTGGAGGACAAAGTCCAAAAGATCTGTTTTGGATGTACAAAGTTCATGCAGGGATATCCTCAGAAATAGAAGCTAAGATAGCACGTGCATAGTTCTGCATGCAAGTCCAATGCTAAAATGGCTTTCTACTCTGTCAAAGTACAGAAATCCAACCTGGACAAGGAGTGAGAGGTGGAAAGGTAATGTATTGAGGGTACATACACTACGTCACATCTAAATGCAACAGAACCTCACTAATGGGGACAATTTAAAGACCTTCCATCTGTAATTTTGGGGAAGGTAAAGTGCCTCTAGTTAAAAATAGAAAACGGAAGCGAAAATTCTCATCACTTTCCAATTATTAAATTTCTTTCCTAAAGTCTGGATGTTCAGTCTTCCGTATTTTTATTTTATTTTATTTTTTTAAAGATTTTATTTATTTATTTGTCAGAGAGAGAGAGAGAGAGAAAGAGTGAGCACAAGCAGGGGGAGCGGCAAGCAGAGAGAGAAGTGGACTCCTCACGGAGCAAGGAGCCCGATGTGGGGCTCCATCCCAGGACCCTGGGATCATGACCTGAGCCAAAGGCAGACACTTAACCGACTGAGCCACCCAGGTATCCCAGCCTTCTGTATTTTAAAATTTTTTTCGTACAAGCACATTTTTTAAAAAATATTTTTTTCTATCCCCTGTATCTATGACAGTTTCCTCTTACCTTCTCCTGGGACAAATCTCAAACTACTTTCTTTTTTTAATTCAATCTTTTATTATCTGTGAAGAAGAAATAAAGATTTTTTTCCTATTTTTCTTTTTGTTAGTTTCTTTGTTCTTTTTCTTTCTTCCCCCACCCCCCAATTAACCTTGTGACAATACGGATAGTTATGGACTTGATAATAGGAAGGCAGACATGAACATCTTTTCCTACTGTTTTTCACAGATATTATTTTATCCTGAATTGTGACTTTCACGCAAAGAGTCAATGGTAGGGAGAAAAGTGAAGAGAGACTTGCCCAAATGTTTGCTCCTGAAGGTAGAAAAGCCCCTTCTACTGTATGAAGGTACCCTGACGAGAGTTCAGTCAATTCCTAATGGTAATTATGATGTCAGTTTCTTGGGAGTTAATTTCATTCCCTTCCATTCAGCTGATCCTGACCAGAAATGAAACTCTTTGGTGTCATTTCCTTTTGAGAACAAAAGACTAGTAAGATTTTTAAGGTTGGAAGCTAAGGAAAATATTCCTGAACCTTCAACTGGGACAGAAGTTTTCAAAACCTGTTTTCCTTTGTCACTCAGAGCTGACTCAGTGCTCTGGGAGCATTGTGCTTCAGAAGTAAAATGACTTGGAAGTGTGTCTTGACTCCATCACTCGTCAGCTGTGTGGTCTGGGACAATTTATTTCATCCTTCTTATCTGAAGTTTTACCTCTTTATCAGTTGGGAAATATAAAAACCTATGTGACAGTTGCATCTGTATGACTTACTTCACAGGGATAATATAAAGATCACGAGAAATAAAGGATATGCGAACCCTTAGAAAAGGTTGTACACAATCTATGCATAACAGTATACCGGACACTGGGGAAGGAGATGAGCTCTCAGATTTTCTAAACACGCTAGCTATAGTAGACTACATTGTACAGCCGCCAATGGCCCATTTTTTGAAAGAGCTTAAAGCCCCAATTTATCTTAGCTCTGTTTGCTGCTCTTGGCATCTGCTCACACCCCTCTCCTGGTGAGCAGAAGGGGGGGTGTGGTTTGGAGAAGAATCTGAAGAGCGGGACACAGTCAGATCAGGTGAAGATTAGAGATTGGGTGGGCATGTGAGTTTGGGGCAGACAGCTCGCTGGTCCAGCATCTGGCTGGTAGAATGCTCAATAGAAATCCTCAGGGCTGAAGCCAATGAGCTGCAGAGCTGATTTTTGAAGCTTGGCTCTGGTCTATCCAGGAATTTCTTATGGAATTCCTGCCAGAACTGGAGCTGACAACTGAGCAGAAGCAACCTCAAGAAGGCCTCACCCAAGTGGAAAGGGAAGGGAAGTGTATTTGAGGTGAGAGCATAAGCAGCAGTATGTGAATGTGGTTTTAGGTACAAGTCCAAGGGCAGTATCTGACCGCCACTGCTCACCTCCGCTACAACCACTCTGGCAGGAAGGATTACTGCAATTGCTTCCTGACTATCTTCCCTGCGGCTACCCCTATCCCCTGCCATCTGTTCTCAATATAGCACCCTTTGTGATATCAGTCAGATTATATCGCTTCTCTGTTCGTAGTGTTACAATGGCTCCCTACTCCACTCAGTACATGCCCAAATCCTAATGGGCTCTATACCTTCTAGAACTCCCCTCACACACACACGCAACCAATTCCTCTGTACATCTATCCCTATTCCTCCCTTCTTCTCTGCTACAGCCACACTGATTGCCTTGCTATTCTGTGGATACTCCAGCCATACTCTGGTCTCAGGGCATTCGCTGTGGCTTTCAAGAATATTTTTCCCTAGATATTTACAGGGGTAGCCCCCTCAGCTGCTTTAAATATTTGTTTAATTTTCACCTTCTCAATGAAGCCTACCCTGACAATCATATTTAAAATTATAGACTTCCCTCCAGCCCCTGTCCCCTTACCTTTCTCCATTTGAAACATTTTCTATAATATTTAATACGATTTAAAAGGCTGTCTAATTGGCTTATTTATTATGTTATTGATTATGACTTGCCTGCACCTTCTAGAATAGAATATATGAGGATAAGGATCTTTGCCTGTTTTGTTTCAAGGCATCTAGAACACCTGGACATTGTAAACACAACAAGTATTTGTTGAACGATGGAGAGTAGAAGTCACAGAGTAACCCAGGAGCTAGACCAGGACAGTGAAGAGGCGTATGACTGACAAGCCCTTTTCCCTTTATCATTCTCTTCCCCAATCTCATTCCTCTTTCTCCCCTTTCTCAGCTCTCTCTAACCTCTCCTGTGGCCAACGCTGCCCGCCCTGGTGTGAGCATCCCCTGCGGAAGCCGGCTGAGGCAGGCAAGGGGCCTGAAACTGAATGACTTTTCACTGATAGGTCACAGATATACTCACAAATAAATACACATCCCAAACTGGCACAAGCAAATGAGTCATGTGCCCTTGAAATCTACACTTTGGGAGACCAGGTATTTCTTCCCTGCTGTGTCCATTCCTCCCTATTATACCACTTGTAGAAAACGTTAACTTTCTGGAATTTCATGCACAGTCTTCAGCTCATCCTTTCGCACATCATCAGAAGTACCAAATCTGATTTCCTTCAGAGTGGGACCGCTTTTGAGAAGCAGTTAAATGTCACAGAAATTCAAGTCTGACGCACAAGCTAAAGGATCAAGCTGATAATACCTATTTGGATCAGAGCCGAAATAACTACAAAGGCTTGAGGCTAGGTTTCTGGTCTGAAACCTACAGTGGCAGTGCTCAAAGGGAGCTATAGATGCCCAGAACTGTGGTTGTGCCATCACTGGGATAAGGACATATGCTGTCTAAGTGACTACTTTGACAAACAGTACTCATGGGTTTCTTCTGAGAACTGAATTTTAAAAAATCATTACCATCATAACTCCTGCATTTTACAGAATTCACAAGCCATCCGAATTTAAGTTTCTGCATTTGTGGAATGGGAAGAAAGATTTCTTTCCACATCATGCGAGGAAAATGGGCGTATGAGGAGCAGAAGTTATACCTGTCATAGTTTCGCCAAAGAAAAGTAACCATATCAACCATGAATCATTTTTTTTATCCTGAAATAAAATAGTCATGGGGCCAGAGAACCAAAATACACTATTTTTCTTGCTTTTCATTTTTCTGTCCATCCCCCACCTCCTCCATTGTCATTGAGTTTTCTTAATAGCTTTATCCTTCTGGATTATTCTCTATGCACAATTGTTCTCTAATTCCCCACACCTCCCACATCCCCACTGTGCCACCATTTTGTCCTTCCTGTTGGAATCCATTGTAGATGGCTGTCTGCCTTTCCTGAGATTGGCTAGAGCCTGCAGCAGCTCTCAGAGAGGCCCTGCTGACACAGTGAAATAAAGTCAGAAAGCTGCATTAATTTAAGTGGCTTTTCTTCACATTTAGGACTGCTATTATGATGTTGATGGTTGGTAATAAAAGACCTTTTAGTGTGGGAAATCAAATAATCTTATACAAACATAATGGGTCTGGACAATGATTACCCTAATGTAATTGGAGAATGAACTCTGATTATGGGTGTCAGTTCTTGCCTTTCTTAAGGTATCGTAGGGCTAATCTAGCGATTGATAGATTGACACTCTTTGTAAGGTGTGGAGTTGATTATTAATAGGCTACATTTCTTACATTTGGCTTCTCTGTAGCTAAGACTTTTTTGAGGATGAGTTTTGATAGCTCTGTAGTATTGGTTTTGTAGAAGTTTTTGGAACTCTTTGGCAATGAAATATGGCAGAATCAAGACTGGGGAAGGAAAGTCAAGCTGGTCTTCAAACAAAGTTTCTCTGTACAAACTGTGTTCATCCCTCGCTGACCTCCCAAGAGAAATGAAGGGAGGAAACGTGTTGGATGAAACAGCAATGTCGTGTGGGGAACAATTCTCGAGTGTTTGTCAGTAGACAATAATTGACCTGCCTAGGAAAAGATTTCCACTCATCCTGGAAAATGTTGTTGCTCTGTTAAATAAAATATGGTTAAAAACATATTTGTTGAGGTTTAATAACCTCGCAATCAACGTCTTCTGTGAATAACTGCCTACTTGATAACTGAGAGCTGCTGTCCTACTGAACTGAAGTGGAGCTCCCTGTCTTCATTATTTTCACTAGATAGTTAATTTAATGGGCCTGGGTTTTATAGATCTGCCAATGGTGATTTTTATGTGTACCTAATAAAGGGCCAACAGACTTACACTTTCATCTGAGAGACAGGTGTTACTGCCAAGTCCAGTCTTGCTACTCAGCCCGTTATGCCTTTGCTCACTTTCTTACCTCCTCGCAGAAAGCTCTCTCTCTCTCTCTCCTTCCGCTATCCCCTTCCCCAGCCCTTCCGGACTGTACCTTACCCTCAACCTTCTCATCCTACGAGGCTGAGAGCGCAAAGGCCACCTCATCCAGGGAGGCTCCTCTGATCTTGATAAGAAGTCAGCTCCCTTTCCTCTTCTTTTCCGTTGTTACAGCAGTCACTGCATCTCCCCAAACATCGAGTAGTGTCTTATTACAAAGTAGCACTCAGTGAGGGTTGAGTAAGTGAGCACATAGGTTAATGAATGAATCTCAGACTGGAGACTCTGGTCACACAACCTGAAGCTTCTGCCTTTGTAACCCTCTTTTTCTGCTCCAGGATCAGGGGCCAGAGCTGAGGCCCTATTTCCTCCCCTTGTTTATTCAATCTCAGATCATCTCTGATGAGCTTGACAACTAGAGTGAATTTTATCAAACAGGGAAATGGGTTTGTGCTACATAAGTAAGTGGGACGCTGGTGAGAACCGGGTAATCATATCTCAATGTGAATGAGTGTAAGCTTGAACATAATTGAAAAGCAAAGCATGTGTTTAGAGAGTAGATATTCAGGAAGTACCCTGCAGCTCTTTGGAATTCTTTAAGAGTTTATTTTCTCATCAGGGTACGGGTTTCTTTCAGGCTTACGAGCTGAATAGTTGGGTTTTTTTTTTTTTTTAAGATTTTATTTATTTATTTGACACAGAGAGAGACAGCCAGAGAGAGAGGGAACACAAGCAGGGGGAGTGGGAGAGGAAGAAGCAGGCTCCCAGCGGAGGAGCCTGACGTGGGGCTCGATCCCATAACGCTGAGATCACGCCCTGAGCCGAAGGCAGACGCTTAACCGCTGTGCCACCCAGGCGCCCCTGAATAGTTGGTTTGACCCTAACCCATACACTGCCTTTTACTTCTATTTATGTATTTTGAACGTTTGTCTAATATCTCCAAATATATTATGAGCACCTGGGAGGCAAAAACTCAAGCCTGACCATTCTTTGCATCGTTTAGAATAACATAAAAAACTCAAGCCTGACAATTCTTTGCATCGTTTAGAATAACATAGCCATAGCCTCATATAAAACACATTCTCAAAAATTTAGGTAGGATTTTACCTGGATGATGGAGTGTAATAACTGAGTTGAAAAGAGAGTTTGAGAGGAGATCTGTTTTATGGGGATGATACTTATCTCATGGCAGTTAGAAGAAATTATTTTACAGTCATGAGATGAGAATTCAGCAATACTATTTATTTATACTATCTTATTTCTCAGCTCAGATTTCTGCCACCAATCAGAATGTTTTTAATTTAGGAAATCCTACGGTTTTAAGGACTCTACTGTGTGAAGGAAAAGTTTGTCCTGGATGGTGAGATGTGACTTTGCAGAATGAGATTGGATTCAGGTCACGGTTTGAGATTATTGACAGTTTTTCCTCTCTGCTTTATCCAGCAGAAACTGTACAACCAGTGCATATTTCCTATTTACTTTTAGCAGGGTCCAAAAGGATTTAGCTGAAAACAGATTTTATTTCTTAGAGTTTCATGTCTACCTATAATTCCTATAAGATTGGGATTCATGAGATTTTCTTTTCAATAGACACTTATAATCAGAGATATGGACCCACGGAATAATAATGAGATTTTATTGTGAGCTAAAAATGGCACTATATGGCCTCTTTGCCAGCCCACCTTATACAGTGGTGTTGACAAAATTAGCACCTTTTCAATTTCCTTGACATACTTGGGTAATCACCTTGGTTGTTTATGGGCCAGAATTGCAGCCAATTGATTTGGGGTAGGCTCCCTCATGGCTAAAGGAAGAAAGAGTTTCTTCCTTCTTTGAGAGGGCAGGGATTTATGACCGTTCTCAATATGCACCGTATGCGCATTCTTTGACTTCAGTTCCGCCAGGTTCCTTGACACTCTTGTAACGTAAACCTTTATTAACCACAGAGTTTTACACCCACTTCCACAAGAACTCCGTTTTTCATTTCATGTTGCTTTTCCTGAAGGTGAGCCATACTTTGGCATCTTGGCTCTGGCTTCCTTACTTTCTGACAGGTGGCCTTGCCACTCTTGGCAGTCCTGGGAGATTCCCAACACCTGGCACCTCTTGCTGGAGGTTTACGACACCCCTTCAGAGATAGACACCCCTTCTACATTGAGCATCTGGTTGGTGGCCTTCTTGTGCGAAAGGAGTGCCTCTTCCTTTCTTTCCTTGCTGTGTCATCCTTGCAGGGCATGACTGGAAGTCAGGTGACAGCTGTGCTGGCCTTAGGTTGATATTAATACGAAAGAATAAGAGATCTGTTCAGCTTAGATAACCATATAAATTGCATGGCTGCATCGTTTCTCAACAGGCTAAAAAGGTTAAGATGTTTTTCTAGTGCCAAAACAATAAGAAATCAAGGGAATGGCTAATCTTTTGGTCCCGCTTTAGCATGGATTGCAGGTACAGGAGATGAGCCATCTCTCAGAAGATTGACATCTTGCAAAGGACGCTTTCTTCTCTTCCTGTTACATGGATTTTCCTCTGTGAAACGTTAAAGATGTGCCATCAGCTGAAAGCAGTGAAATCATTTAGCATTAGGGGTGGTATCACATTTTGTCTTGAGAGTCTCAAAGTGTTAAACACCTAAAGGGAAGAAACAGAACAGCAATAACAGCACTTTTCAAAGAGGATGCATTCAGGAGCTTCTCCACCGGGAAAACTTGTCTCTTCACGCTAGGCTCTACTGAAGTTGGATTGCAAGAAAAGTCACGCCATGGAGGAGGCTGTTGGAAGGGAGAGTGTAGCGCCAGAAATGAAGGGCTGAGTCAGCATGAAGGCTGCCCTCCAATTACTGGCTGAGGGATCAGTACCAGCCTGTTGCTTTTTGGAGATGCGGCTTTCAGGAAGTGGCCAGTAACGAGCGTGCAGAGTATGTCTAATTTATGTAAATCCTCACCATACACCTGAGCACACGGATTAGTGATTTGTCTGATGGTGGCTTTTTGCCAGTCATATCTTTTGTCCAGACTGAGGACTCAAGGCATGTTGACCAACTGAGGGAGACCTAGTGTCAGTAGCTGGTATCCAACCCAGACCAGAGTGATTCCTGGTGACAAAGGACCACCCTCGTGTTTAGTTTAGGGACTCATGAGTCAAGGTCCTAATGAACATTCTTCTCCAGAACAATGGTATAATTGATGGGTAAAATTTGCTTTTTTTCCCCATATCATTTTTTATTAAAACTTTTTTGAGTTAATTATAAATTTGCATGCTGTCGTAAGAAATAATATAGAGATCCTGTGTGACTTTTACTTAGTTTCTTCCGGGGTAGGTAACACTTTGTAAAATTTTAGTATAACATCACAACCGGGGTCAAACATATAATCCACTGATCTTTTCCAGATTTCTCCAGTTTTACTTGCACCCAGTTATGTGTGTGTGTGTGTGTATTTAGTTTTATGCACTTTTATCATAATGTAGGTGCCTGTGCCCACCATGACAGCCAAGACACTGAACAGTTCCAACACCATAAGGACCCCCTGGGTTGCTTTTCATAACCGCCCCAGCTCTCCGCCCTCCATCCCTAACCCCTGTCATTCACAACTCCATTTCTGTAATGTTGTCATTTTGAGAATGAAATAGTACAATATGTAATCTTTGGAGACTGATTTTTTTCTCGGCACAATTTATCCGGATTCACCCAGGTTGCTGTGTGCATCAATAGTTTATTCCTTTCTCTTGCTGAGTAGTATTCCATGTTGTAGATGGAACACTGTTTCTATAATAGTTCACCTATGGAAGGACATCTGGGTTGTTTCCAGTTTTTGGAAATACGAATAAAGGTGATATAAACATTCATGTATAGGTTGTGTGAATGTGGTAACCTCTGAGAAAGCTTTTTAAATCCTAATTTCCTTCACACATTTTTGCTTCTCTGATACTGTCTCCATAATCATAGCTCACAGACACAGAACATGTGTCTTCCTGGATTATGCATCATGCATGGACACCAGGGGGTCTTCGCCACTTTCCTGACATAATGACAGTGAGCAAGGTCATGCCTATGGCATAAGTGAGAAACTAAGGCAGGAAGTGCATGGGCTCACAGCCTCTCCTCCTAATCCATGGTCATCTCTTCTAGCCTGAGCTTCATCTTTCTCAGAAGACCCATACCCCTCTTTTCAGGGTCCCTCTCATTTCCCTTACCTCAGTTTGAAAGAAGCATACCCTGCAGAGAAAGCAGAGGAGCTGTGGTTCTTGTGTCCTTGAAATGACCTTGGCCCACTTGCAGATGATTTACATGAGGCCCATACTTATTCTGATTTTAATTTGGTTGACACTGAGCTGGGATGTGGGGCTGTGAAAGGGAGGGAAGTTCTGGGAAGAAGCGGGAGCAGTTCATTGATTACTATGCATTTGTAATCACTTCTGAGGTTATAGGCTCATCTCCACATGACAGGAACTGTCTCTTTCTCACTCTCATCAGTGGCCAAAAAGCATTTTAGTCCCTCACTAATGGGGAGCCTAGGACTGACTGAAACCATGAGGACCCATCTGCATAGAGGGTACAATAACCCTAGCACTGGCTGCCTGGTTGATCTAACCCCTTCTCGCTGAGGGTGGTGGTGGGAAGGGAAGGGACTTGTGTGTGAAGGGCCATGCTTAGTACAATTCTCTGATAAGCATGGAGTTAGGATGCTTATCAAAGCCGTCCCTGTCTTTTAGCCTCTTCTTATTCTCACTGCCTTTCCTAAGCAGGGACGTAGACCATGTTTTGGTCCATTGGTTACTTTCTGTGAGTTTCTGTTGGCCTCAAACAGATGTTCTGTTGTCCAAGACCCTCCATCACCTTCTCACTGTCCTCCTTCCCCCACTGCTACCAGGAGCCACCTTGTTCTCCAGCCATTGAACACCCTACAATCATCTCCTTACACCTTACTCACCTGGAATTCCTTTCCTCTGCTCTTCCTAGCAAATCTCTAGTTCACTTCCAAGGCACAGTTCTAATATCCTGTTTCCTGACTTGCCCACACCCCTTGCTTTTGGCCTGTATCAGTAATCACGTCTCTGTGTTTCTAAATCCCCATGGGCTCCGAGCTCTTCGACAATTGAATTGTATTCTCCTTTGACTTCATGGTGTCTAGTATTTTATAGCCACCTAGTACATGCCTGCTGCACGAAGGATACAAAGGAAAGGGCAATGTCTCTCTGGTCACTCTCTCCTTGGATTCACGGACCTGTTCCCTCTGTTCACCATTTCTCTTCCTTTGTACAACAGCGGGGAGTCCCCTTTCCCACAAGTACCATGCCGTATCCTTGGGCATCTGCATGGAAGAGCCTTTGTCCCCACCATGGGAATAAATTCACGGACACCTACCCACCCCTGAAGTTCCAACCAAGTCCTGCAGTGTGTGTGAGTAGCAGTAGTAGGAAAATGATTTCCCCTTCTAGGACTGCCCTTATGGAGCATTACTCTGCCTTCCTTTGCTTTTTTTAATTAATGAATCATCTTATTTTTAAATCTATCTTAACCTCCCATTTGTATCCTTCAGGTGCCTATGTATTTCCCAAATGTATTACCAAGCCAATAACACCACACAGACAAAATTAGACATTTCCTCCGGGGTTTCTGGTTATGTGAGGGTCAGAGGGGGCCTATGCCTGATCACCGAAAGGGTAGTACATAAAATGGCAGTGGCCCAGAGGGAAAGAGGCAGAAATAGACTGGACAGCCATTTAGAAAAGTACCTTTTGCCTACTTAAGGTTTTTAAGTCAGAGTTTTTACCCCTCTTTGGAGACAATGAAGAGAAATAATTTAAAAATCCAAAATAGAAGTAATTTTTCTTTGTAACATCTACACACTGTACATGTGTTTGTGTGAGCCCTGCATGTCTAAATTAATCTCCTTGTCTCAGAATTTGAGTAATAATTATGCCAATTATGCTTATTAAACTCCCCCAAATTATTAATTAAAGACTCTGTGGAAAAATCTACCTTGAATATTCTTCTTACTTGATCTCTCTCTCTCTCTGAAACTCTTGGCCTTTTTGCCTTTGTCTTGCTCATTTGTACGCTCAAACTTTTGCTCAGAGCACATGCTGTTCTGTATTTATGATTTTTTGCCACATAGAGGTTGTCTCCATTCCAAAACATTATTTCTTTCAATCCTTTCCCTTGCTTTCAGGTGAGTATGTCTTATTTCCTTCAACTAGTGCACAGTTTCTGAAAGATAACATGATTCTACTATGTACTTTGCAATTGGAAAGTATCTAAATATATATATGTATATATATTCCTATTCATCATATATGAATATTATATATTAGCATATCTTAATATTTTAAATATTACTTATATATTACATATTCATGTGAATATATATTTATACATGTTCATATGAATGTATATGAATATACGTTCACATTAAAAGAATAGCCTTCTGGGTTGCAGAAGGTCCCAGAGGCTGGTCAGGTCATTTGGAAAGGTCACTGTGACCCAGGCACTCAGAGCAGGCATCCTGCAGGTGGTGAGTCATGGATCCACCCTCACACCTGAGGACTAGCACCCAGCATACTAGCGTTGATACCCTCCATCTTCTGCCTGAACAAAGAGCAGAGAAACCATACTTCCAGAAAGCAGTTTCTCACAATCCAGGCTGTAATTCCCATTTTATGACTGAGGCCAGTGAGGCCCAGGGACATTTCATGGCCTCAGTGTATTAGTACTAGGATTTGTCATGGTAAGAGCTCCTGGCTTGAAAGTACTAACAAATTTGTTCATTTATTGTCATTTGTCCTTGGAAAATAATACCCCCTGACTGATCCAAATGAATCCTAAAATACACATATCAACAAAACTATCTTAAGTTGGCCTTAAACCTGAAAATTGCCTCCTACAAGCCCTCATTTATTCAGTGTGGCTTAAAAGAACAGAGGCATCTTGAATATGGCCAGATGGCCCCACGCGTCAGTCTCCCTTCCTCTCTTTCTTCCTCACAAAGTAAATGAAAGTCTGCAGTTAAGTGATTCTGAATGTTTAATTCGATGCTTTGATATCAAAATTTGGAGCCATTTCTGTGAATGTGTGGCACCGATTCCATAATGAGATCCCACATTTGCTGCAGCAGCTGGAAAAATCTGTGGACGTCAGTGTAGCACCACGGCTGTTGGGATTTCAAGCGACAGTTCTGAGAAGTCACGTTCTCCCGGAGAACCAAGTCATGGGAAGGGCAGGGCAGGGTCAGGGAAAGCACTGGAGTTGTATTCACATTTTCTTTCACTACCTCAGTAAAAAGATTCTGGAGTTTCTCTCTCTGGGAAGCTTGGCCCCCATGCAATCTTTCATGTCCAGAGGGTAGCAGGATTTTGATTTGTTTATTTATTTGCTCAATCATTTCAGTGGATTAGCTAAGCTTAATAAAGTTCAAGCAACCTGTCCAAAATCATAAATTAGCATTAGTGATTCAAGAATACTGATTTCCTCGGGGTTCTGGCAGAATTTACAGCCATCTTCACTTCCTTCTTGCAAATTATAAAATCTTAAAAAGACCTTGGAAGTCACGCAGCCCCACTCCCCACCCCTTGTTAGATCTCTCTTAGGCATGCATCCAGCCCCTGTTTGGATCGGTGGCTCTCAACAGGTGTCCAGAGATACATTTGTGTTCTTTGAGCCCTTCACAGGTGTGCTCCTAAATATTAATGAAGGACTAAACTTTATTTTTATAACACCAACACATGCAGTGTTATGGTGATGCCTGACGCTTGACGTCACGTGACCTGCCGTTGAGAGGATTAGAGTTAGTGCGTGTAAGAAGGGCAAAACTGGGGCTACAAGTTGCGTGCCTCACCTGGGAACGTCACCTGGGAAGATGCATAGACTGTGTAGAGCAGGCTGGGGGCAGGCCACTCAGTTCACACTGCGGGTGGTGCTCAAAGTTGGCCAAAGGGCCGTGGGACAGCTGTAGAGGCTCTTGTGAACAGGGCGACTTATTTTTAGACCACGGGAGAGATTGTGAGGCGATTATTGCTGACTTGCCTAGAAGATTTCATGTTAAAATAGGGCCGTGAATACAAAATAATTCAAGACTACGGCACTGTTCCCTTTTCAAGATGGAGTCTCATTACCTCATAAAGCAGTCTATTCCAGTTTTGTTCAGCTTCAGTTTTGTACAGCTTCAGTTTTGTACAGTCTATATTAAAAATACTTACTTACACCAATCTAAAATCTGGCTCTCTATAACTTGCGCCCAAGAGTTTATGTTTTGTTTTTTTGGAATAGAAATAAATACATCAAACTCTGTTTACCAAAACTGCTGTGCGCTGAATCCTATGGGAACCCACGCTAAAGCATGGACTCAGATTCCACCCCCAATAATTCTGCTTAGTAGTGGCCCAGGAAATCCTTATTTTTATTAAGCTTCGTGGATACTGTTGATGGATAGCCAAGTTTGAGAAATACTGATGTGCTATAATCCTGACCTGGTACCTAACTCTTTAAGCTTAATTGAACATTTTTTTGTAACCTAAAAACCAGGCTCCCAATATACAGATCTCATTCAATGCCCACACTCATTGCCCTTCGTGTAAGAGCATGGCCCTCATCTGTGAAGGAAGAGAATTTAGGTTCTGAGTATAACCATTTATACCATGCACACCTGCCCAGGGTGGGTTGGTCTTACCTGATGTTGATCATCAGGGACACTTCAAATCCAGACTATCTTTTAAAAATAAAAGACACACAGTCAATGAATTAGAGTATTTCCTTTTAGGGCTCATCATCCTTTCCTGTCCTTTCCTTTCAATTTCAAGTTTCCTAATTAAATGTGTGAACAGTGAAACTGTGCTCTTGATAGATGTTACCTGTCAGGAGTTGTAGTCCATAATGGAAAACCTGGTTGTTCTTTTTTTGTTGTTGTTTCTGTTATACTTGTAAGTCTATACCAAAGTAAGTAAGGTATAAACATTTTTAATAACAAGAATAAATAAGCAACAGAGGAGATGACTTTGAGTGAACTTTATCACTATCAGGCCCAAAATAGAATGCACTGTTACTGCTCATGACTCCAGCGACTCTTAGCAGATACAAGTCCTTCCTCTTAGCCACATCCTTTCCGATCGTTGCATCTTCCATTTGAATTGAGCTGCGGTCTCGTCTGCCCACATAGATCTTGGTCCTTTCAAATACAACATAGTCTCCTTTTTACATCTGCTCAGACGGATCCTCTAACACCAAGTTAATCTTGTCTAATGCTAGCAAGCTCGTGACAAACAGATCTATATTCTACTTCCAGGATTTGGGAATTCTATTTTCTAGTCCTTGCTAAGGCTATCCTTAAAGTACTTTTTTCTAGTGCACAAGAAAAAGATATTCATCACAAAGAACCAGAACAACAGAGTTTAATAGACTAACATAATAGAAATATAGACAGACATAATATTTTCCCCAGAAAACAGCAAAACCACGCTATACATTCTGCTGTTTAATTCTCTTTTTTTCCCGCTAAACAGAATTCCTAAGAGGAGTTTTCCATACAAATGAATTATTTTGCATACAAATAAATACATATATTCACTATAGAGACATCTCACAGTTACTTTTACTATTGTTGGGTATCTCACTTCGGTTGTTTCTAGTTCTCCACTATTTTTTTTAAAGATTTTATTTATTCATTTGACAGAGAGAGAGAGAGACAGCCAGCGAGAGCGGAGAGAGGGAACACAAGCAGGGGGAGTGGGAGAGGAAGAAGCAGGCTCCCAGTGGAGGAGCCTGATGTGGGGCTCGATCCCAAGACTCCAGGATCAAGCCCTGAGCTGGAGGCAGATGCTTAACGACTGAGCCACCCAGGCGCCCCAGGCTAGTTCTCCACTATTATAAATGACAATGATCCTAACCACCTTTGCATCGTGAGAATTCAACATTCATATATTTTTCTAACTCTGCCAAGAAAATTATTTTGTCTTCCATAGTTGGAGGTAGGTACTTCTTTCACTATGAAGTACAGAGAATGGTGCTTTTGAGAAACAGAAACTAGTCATTTCATCCCACCTGGAATCTGGGTTCACTGTGAGGGCCCAGCCTCTTTCTTCATGTCTCCAGGATCCAGAGGAAATGGTACTCCTCCTGTTCAGCCTTCTAAAATCTACTCTGATGTCCCACTTCCTTCTTTCTTTCATGGTGGTGGGGAGAGGCACTCCTTTGTGCGAGAGGAAGTGGGGAAGGAGGGGTAAGGGAAGACACCAGGGACAGCCTGACAACACGGAAAATGCTGACATAAATTAATCAAACGAGGCATCTCAAGGGATTGAATTAGTTCCTGATTTATGGTTGCAGTGCCGCGGCTGCCAGCCCGTTTCTTCATGCTCATCCGTTGTTGCCCCTGATTTATGTCGGAGTCTCAGTGCATTGGCTGACTAGGGACCCTTGCAGGATGGATGGAAGGGAGAGGGTTGCGCCAATACTGGCCGTCCCTGGTCCAATCTTCATTCCACCCTCAGAGTGCAGACCCATCTATCAACTTCATTATTTGCCCCATAAACTCAGTGTCTGCATCTCTAGGCTCTGTTCTATTGCCATGGAAGCCGGGATGGTGATAAAGGGAAGAAAAAAAAATTCTTTTTTTTTTTTTACTTCTGTATTCTTGAGATTCTTAAACCTGGACAGGATTCAAGCTAAGTCCGTGCCGATGTTTCATGTTGTCACCTGCAGAGAGTTGCTCACACTTTGTTAGCCTCCTTAAGGTACTGCTAATTTTTGTAACGAGAGGCACCTGGGGGGGTGATTTGTAAGAAGATGTGGCTTGGATGCTGGGGGCTTTTCCCCCCGAGGGAAACAATCTACCACTGCAGCACTTCTTTATAGAAAAAAAAATTGTTGGGAACACGTTGCTGCTTGTTGTAGAAATCTGTCTGTGGCCTCGTGGATATTCATTCATTCATTTGCTAATTTTTCCCCCAAAGACCTTGTTATGTGCCATATACTGATTTCTGCACTTTTGCCTGTATTCTCTGAGTCCTAGTCTTCAAGGATTTTATGGGTTACAGAGGAAGACAAATATAAAACATATTATTAAATAAATAATCCTATGATTGTAGATGTATAATCGCTAATGATAATAATTCTGATACGTGAATGCAAAGTTACGTGACTATTTCTAATTTTTTAAGTGAACATGGAAAGTGTTAACATCTTTGGAATTCACATGAAACGTTCTTTTAAATATATTAAGAGTAGGTGGTGGTGTTTTTGTTTTTGTTTTTTTAAACATAGATTTAGTTGTTGGAAGTGGCTAGTGTTACTTGAAAACAAGCCTTATTGATAAGGTGAAAGATCAAGTTCACTAATAGTAACTTCAGTTCGGAATTATCTAAATGACATGTGATTGTCAAGGCATGGGAGGAATTCTTTCTTGTTATTAGCCCTTAAGTGGTATGATTATAATTTCCAAATCTACATCCCAGGCAAAACAGTTAACATCTCTAAAACTCATTTTTCTCATCTCTAAATAGTATTTGCCTCATAAAGTTGTTATGAAAATGAAACAAGATAGCTTGTTTATTATACTTAGCACAATAATATCCGGCATCTAGTAGATGTTTGACAAATGTCTACTATTATTTTATTGGTTTATTTATTTCAAGCACAAATATTTCTCCTGTGTTTAAGAATTACATATTGCTTATTGGATATCACCAACTGGATATCCTATAGAAACTTCCAAATTAGAATACCAAAAAAAAAAAAAAAATGGACTTACTGTTTTCTCACTCAAACCTGCTAGTCCTGCTACTTGCCCTAGATTAATGAATAGCCATCACCAAAAACATAGATGCTTATGTCAGAAGTCTGGTGCAGTCTTATACTCACACCATACCATGCGTCAAGGCTCTAGCCATAACGAACTCTCTCACTTCCTCCACCCTGCCATGCTTTTCTCCCTCTGGGCCTTTACACATGTGATTCCATCTGCCTGAAACACTCTGTCTTCCTTCATTTCAACTACATTTCTACTATGCATCCTTCGGGTTTCAAGTAGAAGTCACTTCTTCCAAGAAGCTTTCTTAACCCTCCATACCTTTTATGGGCTCCTTCTAAGTATTCCGTAGTGTCTTGTACTATTCCTATTACAGCACTTAACTTCTTGTATAGAAAAATAACTCTTTCTTTTTTGTTACTGATCCACGATCTCCACTATTCAGTAACTGGCATATGCATCACACTTTATCCCCATTCATAGATTGAGAAGTACGTGCTCGGTACTGCACTACTGAGTGAGTGAGTCTATGTTCAAAATCAATTCCAGGGGCGCCTGGGTGGCGCAGTCATTAAGCGTCTGCCTTCAGCTCAGGGTGTGATCCCGGTGTTCTGGGATCGAGCCCCACATCAGGCTCCTCCGCTATGAGCCTGCTTCTTCCTCTCCCACTCCCCCTGCTTGTGTTCCCTCTCTCGCTGGCTGTCTCTCTCTCTGTCAAATAAATAAATAAAAACTTAAAAAAAAATAATTCCAATACAGAGGAGCTTCAAATATAATTTAAAGGGTATTTTAAATTAAAGGAGGGGTAATCTTCCAATTGAGTTCAAAGCATCTGCATACACACACAGGGGGCTTATGTGATGCATTCAAATAAGCACCAGGATTCACATTTTACAGAAGGAACAGATCAACATTAAACCAGTTTCCGTGAATTTTTCCCAGAACTGTAAAATAAGCCAACTACACTTGTAGTAACTAGACTCTAGCCACTGGCTTTTCAGCATCACACTTTCTGCACCTCTTCTCCCCCCCGAGGTGGTTCTTATATCCTGGGAAAAAACAAAGACCCTCCCAGCCCACAAACATTGGCAATTTCTTTGACGTCGTTCAAGAATTTCAGCGTTAAAGAGCACTTTCAAAGTTTTGACTCTTCTCCTGGGAGACCAGATCTTCAGAAGGATTCCTCACTAAACCTGAGGGAAAAGATAAGCAGTCTTAGACTTTGCAAAATTTTCCCTACACAACCTGGCATCAGACAGAAGAGCAAACAGTTAGAGCTTCTGGCTTCCTGTGGGATATTGATTTTCCCTCTCTGCTACAGCATTTTCCTCATCCTCTTGGCATCCTCTGCAAAAATGAAACATGAGATTTGAAAAACTAAAAATACTGAAAGTGACAGGTTATTCTGGCCTCATGGGATACGTGAGAATTCCAGCTGAGAGGGGACTGCTGGAGCACACTATTGCCCTTCAGGGGTCATCGAGGGGACTTTTAGACCGTGGAGAAGATTGAGATAAATAATAGGTATTAGGAATGGCAAGATAAAAGCTTTTTGGAAAAGTGGGCTAGAAGAGCATCGAGAAGCAAATCTGAGGAGATAATGGAAGACAGAGGTAATGGCCCCACAAAGCAAACAAGAAATGCCTTCCTGAGTTCCTCTGGTAGCAACAGAGTAGGTAACTGCCAGCAGGTAGAAAATGTGAGTCTGGATGACTGATTCTTACGTAAGACTCTGAGGTAGATGGCCAACTTGTTCCCTGAAAATCTCACTGTGTCAGTGGGTAACTCTCAGCTCTCCCACGGGTGAGTGTCCCTGGCGTCCTCCTAGCCTCTCCAAGGCTAACTGTCCATAGTTCACCCCCACTCCTGTAGTCTGTGTTGAATCTTATCTGAGGGGCTCTTGCCTAATGCTCAGGAATTCTATTTTCAGTCTCATCCTGCTCCCTAACTGGCTTTAATTTAGCACCCACATTCAATTAACAAGGGGAATTCTTGCTCCAGATATCTGTTTCTCACCTTGCCCTCCAGTTCTGAATACTATTTCGGGTTCTTTCTTTTGGCAACTGAATTCCCTAATAGTTTAGTTCACTCCCAGATTCTACATGCCTCTGGACTGTGCATTCTCTCTATTGGTTGAAATTTTTTTTATTACCTCTTGCAGTCTTTTTCCCCCAACCACATTGCCTACAACTTGCCAAAACCAACCATTTTTTTGCTGTTTTATTCCTTAGATACTTTGTCTTCAAGTCATACCAGATATCTAGCCAGTACCTGGTCATTTTAGTGGAAGGATTTAATCTTAGATTTTATTCCCCATCTCACTGTAATTAAATGGGTCATGCCCTGTGCCTGGACATTTGGCACTTGTCTTCTCTGCTTTTCAAACTGATCGTTTAATCTAGTTACACAAAACACCTGTACATTATCTTCTTCTTCTTTTTTTTTTTTTTAAGATTTTACATATTTATTTGAAAGAGAGTGAGTGAGAGAGGGAGAGAGCATGAGCAGGGGAAGGGGGTTAAGCAGACTCCCCGCTGAGCAGGGAGCCTGACATGGGGCTCAATCCCAGGACCCTGGGATAATGACCTGAGACAAACGCAGTCGCTTAACCGACTGAGCCTCTCAGGCTCCCCATACATTATCTTCTGATCTATATTTTAAACAGCCCAGTAGACATCTCTACCTGCCTTTATTATGGGCAACTCTAACTCGGTGTTTGGTAAGCCTGAATGTATCACTTTCCTTCAAAATCTGCTTCTCCTTCGCTATCCTCTTTCAGTTAATGAAATCACCATCTGTCCACTTAACTCAAGCCAGAAACGTGGTTGTCAGCTTTTCCCTTCACTACCTATTCCCCCGGTTCTCTACTCATATCTATGTATTCTCTCTGCATGAGCCAGCTCATCTAATCCTACAGCTTTAAGTACTACCCATATTTTGGTAAGATCCAAAACAGAATTAATAAGCATGTGCGTGCGTGTGTGTGTGTGTGTGTGTGTGTGTGTGTGCGCCCTTGCTGCTCGGTACCTGCCTTGGCTATCTAATAGGCATCTCAAACTTAGCATACTCAGAGCATAACACGTTGTCTGACCCCAACATGAGTCTGCACTCCCCACTGTCTCCTCCCATCTCAGCAAATGGCATCATCATGGTGCTTAAAGCCAAATTCTCATAGTTAGCTTCTATTCCAACTTTTTAAAAAATACCCCTCTCTCCCACATCCAATCCATTAGCAAGTCCTCTGGATTCTCCTCCTGAATATACCCAAAAACTGTCCACTTCTAGCCATCTCCACTGCTACAGTCTATACCCAACTCTCAATATGACCGGGACCACCCAAGTAGCCTCCTACCTGGTATCTTTGTTTTGCCCTCTTTCACAGCGTCCTATTTTATTTCTTTTTAGAATGTATTTCTTTCTGAAAATATCTTGTTTAGTTATTTATTTGTGAACTATCTGCCTCTTTCCACTAAAATGTAGGCTCCAAGGGAATAGGGGCTTCATCAGCCTGGCTGAGCACTGTATCCCCAATGCCTAAATGTAGTAGGTACTTAATAAATACTTGTTCAGTTAATTAGTTGATAGTTAATCACTCCCTCTATCTTTGCTCGTTAAATTATCATTATTTTACCTTTTTTCTGTAAATCGTAGTTCAGCCATGTTATAACTCTTAGTTTAGCTGTTTTTAGAATTTTCAGATAATGTTTCCCTTTGCAACAATCCTGACGAGGTAGGTGCAGATATTTCCTGGTAACAGATGACGCTGAGCAGAGAGATGTCAAGCTAATTATCCAAAGTCACGCAGCTGCCCAGGACGGCACCAAGCAGAATCCGCATCCAGATTTCCTTTTCAACAGTCATTGCTCATGAGAAGGCAGCTAACTGTTGCTCTTTTGGGGGCAAGTTGCCTGGCCTAAAACTCCAGGTTTTCACCAGGATCTAGCTCCTTCTAGATGCAGGGGGCTTGTGGCTGCAGATTGCCCCTGTTTCTAGTCTTGCAATGTCGTCGGCCTGTAGCTTTACTTTCTTCAGAGCCACAAGGTGAAATCCAGAACACCTGTTTAAATTTGGATTTCAGATAGAAAATGAACCACTTTTTTTTAGTGTAACTATGTCCCATGCATGTAATCTGAAACTCAAGTTTAACTGTACATTTCATATTTTTATTTGTTACACCGTGAGTCCCTACCCCCTACTCACTGGTATGTTTATATCCCTTTTCTGATCCACTAGATATTTGGCTTGCTTTCAAGAGTGGCTCAGTCGGTTAAGCGTCTGCCTTTGGCTCAGGGTCCTGGGATCAAGTCCCTCATTGGGCTCCCTGCTCAGTGGGGAGCCTGCTTCTCCCTCTGCCTCTGCCCCTCCTCCCTGCTCATGCTCTCTCTCATTCTCTCTCTCTGAGAAATAAATAAATAAAATAAATAAGTAAAATGAACTTTAACTGCCCCTTCTCCCAGAAACCCTCCTGGGCTCTCTCGAGGAGAGTTCATCACTCCCCGCTCTGGGCCACAGTCCCTCTCCTGATCTACCTGTCAATCCCTATTGAACATGTGGCTCGCATATTTGTGAACCCATTGGACACGCAGGTGCTCACGATGGAATTTTTTTTGTTTCACTTCTATAGTCCCAGGCCTTTGTAAACTCAATAAATATATGTGGTCAATGACCTTACTAATAAATGATTAGAAGAATCAAGAGGAGTGATATTATAACAGCAGAACCTGTATTGCAAGCAAAAAACATCCGGCTCCCCAGAGTTCAATTTTTGACGGAAAATTGGTAGAAATTAGTGCCAAATAGTCAGTTAGCTTTGTTTCTCTCATCTGTGCTTGTTTTATTATTTTTCTTTCAGTTTTGAACTTGGGAAAGGAGCATTTACTCTCCTTTCTCATATAGTTTTCATGAACAGATGTGAAAGAGTGGGTAGGAAATTAGCATCTGAATCCAGACTGGACCCAGACTGGTTAGATTCAAGCCTAGACTATTGCTTTCTAGCTGGACAACTTGGGAAAGTCAGTCTCCATGCCTCAGTTTCTTATCTGCAAAGATGGATTGGTAATAAGTACTTTCGCATGGGGTTCTGGTAATTGTAGGTGGATTAATGTGTATAAGGAATTCATGCAATCCCTAGAACACAATGGACATGATGAGGGCGTGCTAGTCTCCATGGCCCAGCTCTTTTTTTGAAACATTCATTTTTACTTTTGGAAGAGCTCTTGGTTTCTGAAGGTCCCTGGTAAGATGTGACGTAGGTACTCTTGTGCAAGATAGAACAAACCAAAGCTTGCTGTCAAGCAACTCACCATGCATTTTCTAAAGAGTGTGATATTTCTTATTGCTCGTTTTATTGCTTCAAGTCCTCTGTCAGCTTGACTTCAATTCTGTTCCTGAGGCATTCAGCTTTCTTTGTTCTCAGGACACCATTTTTTGTCACTCGTTGTTGACCACTGCCTACCCCAAACACCATTTTCTAGAGGTTTGACCCTCATACAAATCTTCATGCCCAGCTCTTCCTCATCATCTAGTCGGAAAAGACAGGACTCTACTACCAGAAGCATCTCTCCCATTTTCCTCTTCACTCACAGATTCTTCCCACAGCCTGTTGTCCTGCATCTGACCTTTTGGAGGCCATTTTATTAACACCTTTTCTCCAACAGCAAAGCATTCCTGGTGTGGGAGGAGAGATCATTCTGGCATTTCCCCTTGAAGTCATAGCTGCTGTTGCATAGGACAGGAAGGATATCACTTGGCTGGCCCCAAGCACACAGAAAGTGAGACAGAATGTTCTGGCTCCCACCCAGAGTCAAGTGAAGTCTCTTGCCATTTTTCTTTTCTTTCTTTTTTTTTTTTTTTAAGACTTTATTTACTTATTTGACAGAGAGAAAGAGAGAGAGCTCACAAGTAGGGGGAGCAGGAGAGGAAGAAGCAAGCTGCCTGCAGAGCAGGGAGCCCAATGTGGGGCTCGATCCCAGGACCCTAGGATCACGACCTGGGCTGAAGGCAGAAGCTTAACCGACTGAGCCACTCAGGTGCCCCTCTTCCCATTTTTCTTATTGGGACAGGTAGTCTATCTCGCCTTTTTCCATGGAATTTTTCATGGGAATTTGTTGACATGCCTTTTATTTCATATATTCTTTTAAAAACACAGAAAAAAAAGTGAACTTAATACCCCAGGGGGAAACTGCTTTCTTCAGTTCCCTTGAGAGAAAGAAGAAGAAAAAAATGAGGGCATGAGTGAATTGACACACTGATGGGGTGTGAAGGAAAGGGATGGGTCAAAACACATGCAAGTTTCTGGTTGAGGTGACTGGGTGGATGGTGTAGACAGTAACAAAGATAGAGAAAACTGGAAAAATCCGAATATGAGGGGTTATATGATAGACATGTTGCATTTGAGTTAACTGTTGCAGAGAAGTCTGTGTAGAAATAGATTTGGGAATCTCAAGCATGTGGGTGATGGTTGAAAGCCCAAAAGTAGATGTCATCATCCTGGAGGTTATAAAGAAGGAAATGAAGCACTCAAGATGAAATCTAGGAAAATGCTAACAGTGAACTGGGATTTCTTCAGGAATGGAAAAAACAAGGCATATTGATAACCTGAGGGAAACAGCAAAGAAACTTGTTGCAAGAAATTCCCAGACATTCCTCACTTGTGGGATGAGCATTCAACAAGGTCCACTGTGGTCAGAACGTTGGTTCAAATTAGAAGGTCACCAGCTTTTAGATCTGCTTGGAATTCAACCGAGTTGGACAAGATTGTGTTTACCCATAATAGCTAACATGGGTCCAGTGGCTTCATTACTAACCCCAAGGTTTCTCAACAATTCTCAACAATTTTGGTATTATTCACCAATTATTGGAGATCAGGGAAACAGACAAATGAAGACCCAATGGATGAGGACACATGTCCAAGTGACATACCTAGTTAGTTCCAGATGTTGCTTCCTGCCTTACCAGCTGACACTCAAATCTATCATTTTTAAAGAAAACACTGCAATTTTATGCTTTTACAGCACCTACTCTACCAAAATCATTTTGTGGTTGTTTAGTCTAACTCTTTTTACCGCTTGCTTTTATGTGCTGATATTTTACTAGTCTGATAAGAACCCTAGACTGATAATGAGAGGATGGGGATGACAAAACACTGGGGAGAAAAAGGCCAGCCTATTTGCCAGTAATCACACACTTTTCTTCTAGATAACATGCAAGAGACACAGAGGCAGTGATCCAAAACAATGCCAATTCGCACTGAATGGAATTGCTAAGAGGTTTCAATGCCCCGCCACCAAAGAGGACAGGTCTGGTAATTGCAAATGAGTTTAATCTGTTTACATCTGAATTATCCTGGGCTTAGTATCCAAACTGGCTTGCTTCTCAAGTTTGTCAGGTCGGTCTCCTGCACACTCTCCTCTGTCAAGGGAGAAGGAGTTCTGATGAGGAGCAGAGCATGGCTTGCAGCCAGTCGGCTCATCAAGCCAATATACATTGCATACCTGTCCACATAACTCAGATATGATTTTTCTCGGCAAATCTCCTGCCACCCCATCTCTACTGCAGCAGAAGTAATTACTCCTTCCTGTGTATTCCTACAGCATATGCCAACCTTATATCATTAACTAGATCACACATACAGTAGTGTTAAGAGTACAAACAATTCCTGGGTTTGACCCAGGTCAGCTGTTGAAGTTGTATGGCCTTGGGTAGGTCGTATAGTCTCTGTGTCTCAGCTCCATCATTTATAAAGTGGGATATAATTCTAGTGTGGATCAAATGAATGAATACATGCAAGGAACATGCAAGAGCTCCTAGGACCTAGGAATTACTATTCAAATCTTAGTCATTATTATTGGTTTCTTTAAACACTACCTGTTCCACGAAACAGTAAGCAGTGGTCATTCCTTAATTATTGTATAGTTTTCCCCATACCACCATCGGAAATAGAGAAGACATTCAGTTCCTACTGGCTGAAAAAGGAGAATGAATGACTCTCATGTTAGAGTGGCTAGAGCACTGTCTGATGATTAGTGAATTGAGTGAGTTGGGGGGTCAGATAATGACTGGATGAATATAAAGTCTGTGGAATGGGAGCCAATGGCAAAGTGGGCATTCCATACATCTTTGAATTGTGTTGCCTCCATCACCAAGACAAAGAAGGAATGAGTACTTCTCATAACCCGAGTGAGCACCAGGACTGTGTTTGCCTGAGTTTGGTGAAGAAAGTCTCCTCATGTAAGCTCCTGGCCACTGTGTTGGAAGTTAGAGCTTTGCAGTGCAAAGTAAGGACCTCTTCTGAGCTCACTACAATTGGGTCCTTGTGGTTCAAACAAGCTGATGACCCTCAGGGGACCCTTTCTCATAGCTTCAGTGCCACAGCCTTGGTGTAGGAAAGCCACTGTCCTCCAGCGACTGGAGAATGGACTGCTTGTGGCTGAAGCATGTATCAGTTTTGTGGAGACCTGGGGCCACATGGCTGCAGTGGATCGGCTGGACGGTGGCTCAGTTCACTGTGTGAGTGTTCCAGCTGCGACCAAATCGCAGATATGTTTTGCTCTGAGTGTGTTCCCCCTTAATTTTTAAATGTATATGTATTTCAAGGGAAATTAAATCCATGGGTTTCTAGTTCATTTACCCTTAAATCATTAAAATGCCGTTTAAGAACATTAGGCATCCGAGGAGCTTTGCGAGCCATTCTAATAAGCATTTGAAAGACTCTTCGCCACTCACCAAAGGTTTCCTCTGGAGCAAATGGACGTGGAGTTTCACAGGATGCAAGTTTGCTCTGGAATTCTGAATCAATGTTTTATATAAGGCAAGGGCCCTAAACTGGGTGAAATACACATTTCTCTCAATACAAGGAGGGCATAAAAATAATTCTGCTTCTTCTACCAACTGATGTGTCTAAGAGAGAGTCTTTTATTTACCCCCTGGAATTCTGGAGGAATAAACCTAACACGAAGCCTCATTTACGGAGCACGGACTCCAGGCAGCCCCGGGGCACGGTGCCCTCATGTCCCTCATTCCTACAGCACTGCAAGGAAGAAATTGCCCCCATTATTCGAATGAGAGAGAGAGAAATAGATTCTGTTACCTGCAATCTGAAGGTAGTGGCATTGGGGTCCACTGTTCCAAAAGCACTTACAATATGTCCAGAAATTTACCAAACAATCCATTCAATATATATTCATTCATTCGAGACCTATTTGTTACAGGCATCAGTTCTAGACACTAAATTAATCCTTACGATAACCCTGTGAAATAGACATTATGGTTTCCATTTCACAAATGGGGAAGGGGACCTGAGGTACAGGAAACAAGCCTCAGAAGTTTAGTGGCTCGTCCAAAGCCACCTGACTAACCTGAAAATCCTCCGTCATTCTAGGCCATTGCCTTTTTAAAACAGGTGTGTCTCAGGGCACCTGGGTGGATCAGTCAGTTAAGCGTCTGCCTCCGGCTCAGGCCCCGATCCCAGGGTTCTGGGATCGAATCTTGCATTGGGCTCCCTGCTCGGTGGGGAGCCTGCTTCTCCCTCTGCCTCTGCTCTCTCTCACACTATCTCTCTCTCTCTTTCTCGCTCTCTCTCTCAAATAAATAAATAAATAAAATCTTAAAAAAATAAAAACAACCAGAAAAAAAAGACCGATATATCTCAGGCAGAGGGTCACCTGGTGTTACCACACTTTGGCTGCTCTGATTTGGACAACTTCTTAATAGCAGGTTGGGATGAAGTCACTTAAGAGAGGGGAACCTTAGCTCATGCACTTGGGTAGCCTCAAAGCCCAGCCCTTCGCGCAACGGGCAGAATGGCTGCTGTGTTTTAGGTAGACTTGTTGGGGCTAAGACATTGATCCTTTACTCATACAAGGGGAAAAGCAACCTTAGTGGGTTCATTAGCAGGGAGAATTAATTCATATCACACAGACACTAAGTTGAAAGCCGTATGCTAGGTTTTTAATTGAAAGTCTGGCGGGGGTTGCTGTGATAGCAAAAGCAAAATGAAATTTGGGAAGGGGTAATGGTGCCTACTCATTTGAACTAGATTTGTTATTTATCTAGTATAATTATAGCAGGATTAAAGGAAACAGGGGCACATCTCTGTACTAGTAAGGATAAAAAAAAATGGGTGGAAGAGGCACTCTGAAATCAAATCGGAATCTTTCCTTCAAGACCCATGCCTAAATGTTTGGGAAAAAACGTAGCCACTAGAGGGTGCTGTCCCAACAGCCAAAGGGATGGAGAGGCGGTAGCACGCACTGCATATTGAAATCCACAGGAAGAAATTCATTCAAGAGGAATTGCAATGGTCTGTGACCTTCAAACAAACTATTATTCCAGAATCACGCCTGCCTTGTGAGCCTTTTGCTTTCCTCATGGGACTGAAGAGAGGATTTTCACTCCTGAGCACTACATCATATGTCTCAGCATGTGCTCCAGGAACAGTAACTTCTGAGTTTATTACACTACATTTTCTATCTACCCAACTTTTACCCTATTGTCATCACAGTACAAATTTAACCTTAGTCCTAACTTAATGGTCCCAGAACATTTAATAAACCAGTCTTCCAGGAACATGTACTGAATACCTTCTGACATGTTTACTGTGTTATAAAATGATAACTCCAAATTAAAGAGTAGCTTTTTATTGCTTACCAACTAAAATAACCAAGGTAGTGAGACACATAAAATAAATGAAACACAAGAAACATGCCAAGAACCAGCATACGAATAAATTTAGTTAGTATTACTGCACCAAGATCATCTCACATTTGGAAGGCAGCTATGCTTACCACTATACCACCAAGGCTCATCTCACGTTTGAAGAGCAATTTTTGAAACATTTTCACCTATGTAGCTCATGTGACCATCTTATCTTTATAAAGATCTCACGAGGTAGGAGGTCCTTTGTCATTAATACACCCATTTTATAGAACTGTAAACAGAGGCTCAAGGGAGTAAAGTGGATAACACTAGTTCCTATCAGTCTGGATGCAAACCTTAGCTTTTTTTTTTCTGAATCAAAACGTTTCCACTACTGTGAGACACTTTGGTTTTCAGTATACATATCAGTGAAATAGATTAATTCCTGATTTTCAGTAAGGACATGTGCATTAAGCAAATTAAGGCCAGGACAGATCCGGAAAGATATGCCAGCCTCTGGGATATCTTTCCAGCTGTCCTGACCATGACTCTTTCTCTTCCTTTTTGGCTGTTAACTATAAAATTTCCCACATGTGAATACTGTTGAAATGAATGTCGCAGCTGTTTATTTACCATCAAATCCAGTTTGATATAGCTCATAGCGGATGAGTTCCTAAATAAGCCAGCAGTGGCAGTCCCCAGGTCCATAGACTCTCTGAACCCCACCAGCACTGATTAATGAGGGGTGCCTTGCTAGTCTTCCAGCCAAGGCAAGATGGATTAAGACAGGGTCTTTTTTTTTTTTTAGCAAACACGAACCAGAGCCGCTATACTTCAGCAATATTCCATTTTGTCTTTGTATCAATAATCTCACAGGAAAACACTCAAGTAAGTGAAGGGCAAGGTCAACAGCCAGCTAATCACCCTGCGAATGCTTCCTTATGGGACGTGTCTTCCAACCCCTGTAATCTTCAGGTTCTCAGGGCTAGCTCTGGGTTTCATTGGTCTTACCTCCTATAGGGCCATCTGCTCCTCTCTCAGGCCTCTCTCTACAGTAAGGGTTCTCTGTGCTCTCCCTTTTCTTATCCCTTCAATTGAGATGGCTTGCATGCACCTTCCCTCCCTCTCCCCTGCCAAGATCTAGGTAGAATGTACAGTGAAGGGAACTGAAGTTCAACGTGGAAGAGAAAAGAAACAAGGCTGGTAAGATGTGAATGTTCAACAATTTAGAAAAAGCTCAATCAATGGACACTGGATATGCATGTAGTACCATTTTACGCAAAAAAAA